>NC_090230.1:14009285-14330714 GCF_024489055.1 Chanodichthys erythropterus
ATCCTGCTGTTCTCCATCTTAGGTGCTGAAATATCCCTTTGGGAACATCAAATATTCATATCAGCCAAGCTAATAAATTAAAGATGGCTGTACAGTCATTATGATTCTAAATCAATAGCAACCCCAGGTAACCAGGGAGAATGGGAAAGGGCCTTTACGCTTGTGATAGTGGTTATCAATCATCTGCACAACAACGCGAACAATGTCGCCACTGACACGTCCTATTTATATATGTCCCTGTGCTGTACTGAATGTTCATCATCTGAATTAAAGATGACCAACGCTATGGATGTCAGAGGCTTTTGAGATTCATCTCTCCAATGGAGACCGAATGTTTGATCATGATTCTATTTGGCACTAAAACTTGAGGCTAAACACTAAACAATTAATCACTGTGGTGTACAAAAATGATGCGGTGAGGGAAGATAAAGGAAAAAAAGTATTGGCCAATTCTAGATCTTTTTTGTCAAACAAGCATATTCCAAACACTATCACTAACCTCAACTCTAACCATTAACTTCCAAAGTCAAATGGAAACAGTGCTTGAAATGGGCCGTCATGTAATTTCTTGATGAAAATGTTGCTCAAGCCCCAACTCTAAAATCTGATTGGTCGATTGGAATCTTGTTTCGAGGACCAACAGGAAGACATCCTGCTTTCCCAGAAAGACACTTCTGTAGTGAATGGTTGCCATAACAGTCATTTCATATTTACATATATAATTAACCATTTAAAGCATTTTGTATGCATTTGAATAAACCTGCTGTCCTCAATTATTTATATCGTTTCTTGAAATCGACAAACTCATAATTACGACATCAGAAATGGGAAGTAGGACATTTCTGAAGGCAACATTAATATCCAACAACTCTAGTTTGTCAAAAAACATGAACTTGCCAGTTTTAGGTGATACTAAGGGGAGGGACATTCTCGAATTTGATTGGTTCAGAATCTGTGTAGTGCAGGATGACATCATCAGTATCTTCACAATTTCCTGCGGTGAAAGATTGTACATTTTAATTTGCTTATATCTGCCAAAATTTCATTTTCTCAAATTTTAGCAATATGCTAACTAATAAACATTGCCCTTTTAAATCTTATTTGAGTATAATAGTTTCTGCACGGTCACACACGTAATTTAGCGCATTTTAAGCTAATTTAAACCTCATTCAGTACTTCGGGCAGAAAAGCTAAGAGAAGAAAAAGACTCGTCTCACCCCTCAAAGCTTGGCACTCATTCGGATGACTGTACTCTGTGAAGCGTGCTTGGTGTACATATGCACCGCTCGAGGCTACATAATATGATGTGCTTCTCATCATCATAGTGACAGCACATATGGTTTCAAAGGAAGTAGCCTCCTAACGCTATCATTTCGTAGTGTCTACTAAGAGCAACTGCTCTTGCAGACTTATCTGCACATATAATTTATTCTTAAAATGGAAGCGTCAACTGTGCCTACAAACTGAAATCACAGGAACAAATGGTGTCTGAAATATCTCTGCTTCGTGAAACACAATATCCTGTGCAATCCATTAAGCAGTGATGGCCAGTGAGTCACCAGCAATGCACAAATTAATGGAGATGAAATGTAACTCACTGACCACCCCATCCTATCAACAGACAGAATGGCACTCTGAAAAGCATCAACATTTCGCTTGCCCCATTCCCTTCTACGAGGGAAAGAGAGTGAGAGGGATGAAATGCGTGGGAGATGCCGATGACTCAGACAGGATAAGACACACTTTTATCGGAAGGTCACTCAGGCTCTCCTCTCCAATTAAGCTGTGCTGAAACTGGTTACTGGACTTTTCGATGTACCAGACTTCAGAAGCATCGGAATGTAAGTGCCAAATATGATCCGGTTCCCACAGGAAAGAAAAATCAGAACTGAGATCTCTTTTACCTCATTTGTTTCTCCTAGACAGCAATCAGATGTTTGTTTGTTTTTTTTTTTTTTGTTGTTTTTTTTGGCTTAAGTTTCCTGTTTACGAGACGTGTCTAGAAAAAGATGGCAGCGATCTCTTGTGACTCCTCTAGAGATTTAGAGATCTCAGAATGTCTCTCATTGTGCTCAGCCAAGAAGTCTGCAATGAAAAGTCAGATATTTAGATATAAATCAAATGTCTCAAATACATGTTCTCTATATTCATTATTATGTCTAATATTGTTATTTTATAGATTTTACATGCATTTAGATATTCGACTCAGACCAAATTATCAGAGCTGAATATATACAGTCCTGGTCAGAATTATTGGCACCCTTGGTAAGAAGCCTGTGAAAATAAATCTGCATTGTTAATCCTTTTGATTTTTATTCAAAAAAATTGACACACACACACACAAAAAAAACCCCTAACCTTTCATCGAAGTAAAACAATTGAAAATAGGGAGAAAATCTCATTACATAAATCTCTCCAATACACATGGACCACAGTTAATGGCTGTGGCGACCAGGGCGGGCGAGAGCCGTGAGGGAACGGCGCGAGGCCGTTGGCGCGAGAGTTAATGAGCCCGCCCTGGTCACCACATACCCCCAACTCCCCTCGCAGGCCGGGGGTACACCCGCAACTGCGCTTACTGCATGTCCGCTGTCCCCTGATCCTCCCCTTCATGGCTGACGGTAGCAGTCTCCGGCCCACGGCAGACGACGGCACTCCTCCGCTCCCTGCAGGACGGCAGCCACCCACCTCATCCCAGGAGCACAGAATCCGGGTCTCCGTCCCACCTTTCACAAGGCTCCAGTACCACCGCCTCGGGCAGCCTCGTGCAGTCTTTACTCCCGGGCTGCCCAAACTCCGCAGCACCACGATCCCCCTCAGCAGCGAGGGCTCTCCGACAGCATGTCCCTCCTTCCTCCCGGGTTTCGGCACCAATGTAACACAGTTCATAAGTATGGAAAGAAGGAGGCGGAAACCGGCGAACGTTAAACATAACTTTAATTCCAAAATAAACAAATACAAAATGAAAATAATGCCGGCAGGCATACGTCTGCCGGCCACACAAACATAATAACATCCAGGCCTGGTCCTCTCTCATCCTTCACTGTCGTCGCTCCTCCTTTTATGCTTCCGGAGCTCCTCCGTGAGAGACTGAAGGCCAGTGCGCCTCCCAGGTGGGGCTCATTAACTCTCGCGCCACCGGCCTCGCACCGTTCCCTCACGGCTCTCGCCCGCCCTGGTCACCACAATGGCACCCTTTTATTCAATACTTTTTGCAACTGCCTTTTGCCAAGATAACAGCTCTGAGTCTTCACCTATAATGCCTGATGAGTTTGGAGAACACCTGACAAGAGATCAGAGACCATTTCTTCAAACAGAATCTCCTTTCCTTTAAATTCCTCTTATCCTTTAAATTCTCAGATCCATGTTGGTTCTTGTCTTCAGCTCACAGTTCACACCACTCATTTTCTATAGGGTTCAGGTCAAGAGACTGGGGAGGCAATGACAGAAGCTTCATTCAGATCAGCAACAAATTTTTGTGTTGATTTTGATGTTTTTTTGGATCATTGCCCTGATGGAAGATCCAACCACAGCCCTCCGGCAGAAAAAACTGCCTACATTTTAAAGATCCAGCAGTATATTTAACCATGGACATGAGATACTTTTTATCCACGTGTGCACCAAACCCATCTGGTGGGTTTGCAGCCAAAAAGCTTTTTTAGTTTCATCTGACCATAGAATCAGGTCCCGTTTGAAGTTCCAGTCGTGTCTGACAACTGAATATGCTGGAGTTTGATTTTTGGATGAGACCAGAGGATTTTTACTAAAACAACATGAGGTGATGTAGGGGCTATTTGATATTTTTTGGAAGCTTTCTGACCCCAAGACTCTACAAATTTCTGCAGTTCTCCAGCTGTGATCCTTGGAGAGTCTTTGGCTACTCAAACTCTCCTCTTCGCCACGCATTAAGAAGATTTAGACACACGTGAAGGTTGCGGGTTTGAATCTCAGTACTGGCAGAAAATGCAGGTGGGGGAGTGAATGAACAGTGCTGTCTTCCACTCTCATTACCCACAATTGAGATGCCATTGAGCAAGGCACCTAACCCCCAATCTCTCCCCAGGCACTGCATCAAAAATGTCTGCTCACTACTCTGGGTGTGTGCGTGTGTGTGTGTGTGTGTGTGTGTGTGTGTGTGTGTGTGTGTGTGTGTGTGTGGGTGTGTGTGTTCAATACTATGTGTGTGCACTTGGATGGGTAAAATGCAGAACACAAATTCTGAGTATGGGATACAGTAGTTGGCTATATGGCTACAACTTTATACTGTACTGTTTAATACAAAGGTATATAATTATGATTATTGTAAATATATTTAATGTACACTTCTACATAATACATGAATTTGTGTATATTTTATTTTTCATAAGAAACTTTATGAGAGCTGATATATAATGATTATATATATATATATATATATATATATATATATATATATATATATATATATATATATATATATATATATATATATATATATATATATATACACACATTCATATTTTAGAAGAAAAAGCTGAGACAAAGGTAACAAACGATTGAAACAAAACCAAAACTGTGTAAGGAAAGAGACCTTTGTCTTATCTTTCCTGCTTTCATTCTGACGTCACATAAAGTGACTTCTTGCCATGTTACCCCCAACCCTCTTTTACATTCACCATGATGAATGGTAATGGCTGCATCGGGAGCATGATGTGAGGTGATTTTAGCAGATGCTTTCCTAAGGGGCCGGGTGGGCAGAGGAAAGTGGGAACTTGTTAAGAAATTGTGCTGGTGCTTATGAATGAGTCATACGGAGTGTAGCCCACATGAATGGGCAGGTGCCACTGCGATAGAGAAAGAAATAGAAAGAGACAAAGAGAGAGAGAAAGAGAGATGAGGGGGAGACCAAGAGGTATAGAAAGAGACATAGATAGAGAAAGACAGATCCCTGGAAAGCTGATTAGGATCCAGCTCATGCCCACACATCCACCCACACACTTTCCCTCCTCCGCCTCTCTTCCTCCTCTTATGAGGATGATGAGAGTAGGGTTCCTCTTGTCTGCGTCCACCTCCATAACAGCCCTGTTGCGTCATTCTTCTGTGATATTCTTTATCTGTTTAAAAAAAAAAAAACACTTGAATGATGCTAATCTAAAGAAAGCACAGCCACATAAATGTTTAACCAGAGAGGAATGCTTCACATAAAATGCCTTTGAATTTTTGTCCATTTCTGAAAGTTACTGTATAGCTTTGTGTGTGTGTATGTGTGTGTATATATATATATATATATATATATATATATATATATATATATATATGCATCTTTTCTTGTAAAATATGATTCACAATTTCAACTTCAACAATAGGGCTGCACGATTTAGGGGAAAAACTAATTGCGCTTTTTCTGATAAAATTGCATTAAAAATAGCTGTGCTTGTGAATAAGTATTACTATAATAATAACAGCAATAATAATTGTTACTATTACTATTATTATTACTACTACATAAAATAAGAAATATTTGTAATGTAATATTTCACTGTAAAATAAAATATACAGTATTTAACAAACATATTTAATAATAATGTATAATAATATATAATATATAAATTATATAATAATAATAATTTTATTTTACAGTACAACAGTAAAACTATAGTATGTAATATTTATGGCTTCATTTTCAAATTTTAAACCATCAAGCTATTATTTTGACAGAAAACTGCAGGGAGCCCTTAAAGGGCTAGTTCTGTCATTAATCACTCACCCTTATGTCGTTCCACACCTGTAAAACCTTCATTCTTCGGAACACAAATTAATTTTTGATAAAATCCGATGACTCAGTGAGGCCTCCATTGGGTCAACCTTAATGTTATGCAGCGACGAGAATACTTTTTGTGCGGCAAAAAAACTAAATAACGACTTTATTCAACAATATCTAGTGATGGCCGATTTCAAAACACTGCTTCATGAAGCTTCGAAGCTTTACGAATCTTTGTTTTGAATCAGTGGTTCACAGCGTGTATCAAACTGCTAAAGTCATGTGATTTCAGTAAACAAGACTTCGTTAAGTCATAATTGTTTAAAAAATTCAATGGTTCACCACAGGGGTGTGTGACTTTGGCAGTATGATACACGCTCCGAGCCACTGAGTCGAATTCGTAAAGCTTCGAAGCTTCATGAAGCAGTGTTTTGAAATCGCACCATAAGCCAAAAATCACAATAAGCCATAACACAATTTCAGTTTTATTCCAATCACTTGTATATCCCTGCTTAGCAAGTGTAACCTGTCCTAAAAGGTCGCTAAAGACCGCAGTCTCTAGTGTGCCTCTTGAGGCCAGGGGAGTGAGGTTTACCCACACAACTCTTACTAGCTGGCCTCTGTTACACAAGCAGCGCTAATATGAAACAAGCATTCAAAATATGGCTTGGCAACATAATGAATGGCTCTCAATTATATCACGAATATGATTGAACCTTCCACTCGGACAACACAGTGATATAAGCACACTTCACACAGGCATACGTCATCAATCTACCTAATCAGGCTGTCTAATTATAATACACAATCAGCATAATCAGCAGCTGTAAACAACGGGGATGAGATGATATAATTGTAGTCTGTGGGTGTAACTGCAACACTACTTATCTGAAGACTAGTTAATTAGATTCAGAAAAATAAAATAAAATCTGCAATGAATAAGATTCTGAGGAGTTGCTTGATAACACTGGCAATGAGGTATTAGCTTGTCTAGCGCAAACAGCAGTGTCCCTGTCATGTGTACTGCCATTTAAATGCAATCGACCTCTGCGCCTGTGGTTTATAGGAAGTCATTCCCCTGTGTCTGACACTAGAAAACACAAAAGAATGCATACCGAACTGGAGATGTGGCCATGTTGAAAGAAAGACACAAGGGGGGGAACACATTCTATTGTAGAAGTGTGACTATTCCGCTTGCTGCAGAATGACTCACAGTTGCCATGGCAACTTTACCACACACCACTTTCTAATCGGCTATTTCAACAGCCCGACGAAGAGAGCCAGAGCTGTGTAAAATGCTACATGCCGGAAATAATCAACGCTGGACAAAAATGGTGCTGCGAAAAAAATTCTAAATAAATGGCACTTTTTGACAGGGGTTTGAACACTAATGGAACCGGAATAATGGCATGACAGTGAAAGTGGGAACAAAATGAACTTACTGGAGACTTAAATAGGTAATATCGATGACTGTGTTGGAAGACTGTTATGCAACAGATGGTGTTTGTTGTGGTTCAGTTCGAGTCTACTTGGAAACATGGTTTGGAGCCAAAAGTATGTTTTTGTCAAATTTGGGTTTGGGCCAATCGAATGTAAAAAGTATTTTTTTGTTTTTTTTTGTTATTATATTGTTTGTGATGTATTGTATGGTGAAGCCAGAGACAATTTTCCACAACATGGATAATAAACTAAACTAAAAGCACATCAATTTTGTAACCTGAAATGACATTTTAGGTTTGAACATTCATCTTTGGACCTCCTTGGGAGCATAAGCAGGACACAATTACAATCTTAATATGTAACTGAAATGATCATTGTCCCATGATTATATGAATACAAATAAGCATTATTCAAACCCAGGGTAAGCTTTTATCAATCAAAACAGGACATTGAGGAGTTAACGAGTTCCCAGAAATAAAATGTATTTTTAGGTGTCCCGCTAGCATTATGTACTGAGGAACAAATGAATCAATCTAGATTTCTTGCTATTTACTAGGAAAATGGCACTCTTCAAAAACTGCATCCTGATTTGTAAAGAAAATCAAGCTTAGATTGTGAGCTCAGAAACATAATGAAATGTGTAATGGGTTGGCCCTGTCTGACCTCAGAAGCCTTCATTTTAGATTATCAACTGAGAACTACAAATACACCAGCGAAAAAAAAAAAAAAAATCTATTTTGAATGGATGGACTATTGAAGAGGTCAAACCCATTAAAAATATTTTTTGTTAATTGAAATAAAGCTAAATTTAAAATATATATTAAACTTAAATGAAACTTATAAATGTTGCCTCGGAGTTGATTGGAGGACTAAAATTACTAAAACTAAAACTGTAATAAAAATAAAGATAAATATAATTGTTTTCTAAATGATGACTATTCTTTTAATTTTTGAATAAAAGCCATTTTGATATTTTGGGGGGCATAAAGTCAGAAATGTCATGGTGATGCTAATGTCCTAAAATCATAATGAAGAAAAATTTCCTTTAATGTCATAGTAATAAAACAAATTGCAGTTACTTGGTCAAATCTTTGCTGGGAAGCAAATAGAGATTTGGTTTCATGCATTACTGCTCTAAAACTGACCCTGTAAAACCTCTTGCTGAAATTATCAAATGTGAGATCCTGCCTGCCTGCAGTTAAGAACAACTTAGAGACAAAAGTGAGACCCTGCTGTCTTTCTTATATTGAAGAGATTCAATTTAATATATACACTACAGTATGCTTGTCCAACTTCACTTTGAGAGTTTCAAATTTATACCTTTTCAGTCACAGCGGCTGTTGCTGACAATTTGTGCGTCATGACCTCAAAGAAAAAGTCTTTTAGCCAGCTCTTGATGTTACACAAACTATGACTAATATAGCTTTTACCTTGTCACCAGGGAATAAAGCTCAATGCGTTGTCCATTCAGACGCTACACATCAAATGATGGAATAATGCCTGCCTGAAATGGTGTATGCGTTGGTACGAACCTTAAAAAGCAAATGGATACAAGGAAGTCAAAGATCATTAAAAAAAAAAAAGCTTTTCAGATATCTCACCAAGGACAAATCTATGAGTGTGTGTATTTGAATTTGAGGAGGAAGAAAGAGATGCAGAGAGAAAATGAGATAAACCTAGTGAACATCTATCCATCAAATAATTTCATTTAAGAGAACATGTATGTTTGTCGCAGTAACAGTATTTTAGTTTAACATTAGGTGCGCAGAAGCTGCAGTGTTTTCTCAATTTAAGCCAAACTGATTGCCCCAGCAGATGCCCTTGTACCAAAAGTCATTAAAGTGCCCCTATTGTGGATTTTTGAAAATTACCTTTCATATAGTGTGTAACACAGCTCTAAGTGAATGAAAACATCCTGCAAATTTTTAAATCTGAAAGTGCACCGTATATAAAGTTATTGTCTCTCAAAAGTAAAAGTCGACTCTGAGTCAATTAAACTAATCGTTTGTAAAACGAATCCAAAGCAGTTTGTTTGTCTGTTGTGATGTCACAACAGAACATAAGTATATTCCCCGCCCACTTTTTGCATGTGCAGACAACATGGAAAATTCATTTTTTCAACAATACCACAGCAGTACAATCTTTTGTTGTGTTCCCGTCATTTTACTGAAGACTGCTTCTCAAACCTCGGGGAGTTTAACGCAGGATTCACAAAACGCTTGGTCTTAAAGGTGCCGAAGAACATGTTTTTACAAGATGTAATATAAGTCTAAGGTGTCCCTTGAATGTGTCTGTGAAGTTTCAGCTCAAAATACCCCATCGTTT
Source organism: Chanodichthys erythropterus (assembly GCF_024489055.1). NCBI lineage: Eukaryota > Metazoa > Chordata > Actinopteri > Cypriniformes > Xenocyprididae > Chanodichthys > Chanodichthys erythropterus. Next base: position 14,018,791 of record NC_090230.1, read on the forward strand.
TTTTTTTTATACATTTTTTTAACTGCCTATTTTGGGGCATCATTATAAATGTGCCGATTCAGGGTGTGCGGCCCCTTTAATTCTTGTGCTCCACGCTGGCTCCACGCCCCAAGAGCTTGCGCTTGCCTTAAACAGCATAAACAAAGTTCACACAGCTAATATAACCCTCAAAATGGATCTTTACAAAGTGTTCGTCATGCAACATGTCCAATCGCGTAAGTATAGTATTTATTTGGATGTTTACATTTGATTCTGAATGAGTTTGATAGTGCTCTGTGGCTAACGGGCTAACATTACACACTGTTGGAGAGATTTATAAAGAATGAAGTTGTTTATGAATTATATAGACTGCAAGTGTTTAAAAAATGAAAATAATGTCTTGTCTCTGTGAATACAGTAATAAACAATGGTAACTTTAACCACATTTAACAGTACATTAGCAACATGCTAACGAAACATTTAGAAAGACAATTTACAAATATCACTAAAAATAACATGTTATCATGGATCATGTCAGTTATTATTGCTCCATCTGCCATTTTTCGCTATTGTTCTTGCTTGCTTACCTAGTCTGATGATTCAGCTGTGCACAGATCCAGACGTTAATACTGGCTGCCCTTGTCTAATGCCTTTCATAATGTTGGGAACATGGGCTGGTATATGCAAATATTGGCGGCGTACACCCCGACTGTTACGTAACAGTCGGTGTTATGTTGAGATTCGCCTGTTCTTCAGCGGTCTTTTAAACAAATGAGATTTATATAAGAAGGAGGAAACAATGGAGTTTGAGACTCACTGTATGTCATTTCCATGTACTGAACTTTTGTTATTCAACTATGCTGAGATAAATTCAATTTTTGAATCTAGGGCACCTTTAAAATATGGGTCAATGCCCAGTTTATTTTGACCATCTTACTCCTCTGAATCTCAACCTGTAAGTATGATTAATAATTGATGTTTATATTTTGTAGTGATCGTTTCAAAATTCGTAGTTTTGTTTGTTATGTTGTGTAACGTACACCCAAGTATGTATGTCTCCTGCTAACCGGCTAACTCACATTTCTGTAGTTCTGCTATTCAGATGTGGGTCCAATATTGTCTAAAAATGTGTCGATTAATGCAGCTTGTCTGTTTTATTACTTGGAGTAATGATCAAGGATGGAGCATGACTTTTGTTTAGAGTGTAATGCATTATCAGTTATTCACGTTTGTGTTCGGCTAACGTGGGAGTTTACAACATAGCTGTGGGCCCGGTTCGCTTTCGTAACTGTTTTTTTTTCTCTGCATTTTTATTATTACAATAGAGTGGAGCTCTATCTGTGTTGTAATAGGATGTTAAGATGCTAGTCCACACTAACTAGTTGAAGTATTCTCTCTGTAAACAGTAAACACCCAGTCCTGCTCCATCCGTGAATGAGAAATCAGTTTCTGGTTAATAAGACTTTTCATCGTCGGACTCGGGCTTTGATACGGTAAAATTGATCTTTTCTGTCCATACATTGTATACAATGTCTTGCGAATTGATAGCTGTCACTCAGTTATGGCAATGGGCGCGTGGTACGCGCAGTAGACCAATCACAAAGGATTGGGCCATCTGACCAATCAGAGCAGTGTAGGCTCACACAAAGGAGGGGTTTAGAGAGACTGGCTGCGTCCGAAAACTGGAAAATGCTGCCTTCTGAGGACACATTTCAAGGTAGTAAGGCATCAAGGCACGTCCGAATCCAATGTTAGCTTAACTTCCTGTCTCATGAGATACCTTCATCTGATTGATTTTTGAAGGAAGCATAGATGTATCCTTAGCTGCCTTTGATATCCCACAATCCTGTGCTTTCCATTTTGTGACAGTTGAGCTAGAAAAATAAAGATGGCGTCCGAAAGTTGCGTTCGCTGCTCAATTTGTGTATAAATGTACGGTTTTGACCAACATATTTCAATGTCGATATCATTTCTATCGAGAAATTACTACTGTAATAATTAAAAATTTATTTAGTTCTCACCAAAGCTTGCGCTATATTGCTGTAAATCATTAAACTGTTACGCTGCCTCAGAAGTCTGTCCGAAATCAATTTCGTGAGGTGCCTTCATGCAAAAACGCTGCCGTACAAGTCATTCTCTTATAAGACAGCGAGGCAGCAAGACAGCTATCTAGGTTTTCGGACGCAGCCACTGATTCTTTCAACTGCTTCTAACGAATAATTTACGAATAATTGAGAACTGAGGTGAAATTAAATGTAGCCAATTATGAGAAAATGAAAGTGTTTTTTGACTTTGCATGAATGTAAACCTGTTATAGGAGACTTTTTAAAGGCATAATAGGGGCACTTTAATTTCAGAGAGTGATCCCTTTAAAAGGACAAACTAATCATGCCCATAGATGAAAATGTCCAAGGTGAATAGATTAGCATATTTAGTATGAAAATAAACAGAAGTGAGTCACGTTTTTAAGTGTTATCATACCGAGGAACAATTTGGCCTTTACTTACAAGCAGCAAAGGTAGGTAATGAGCTATTTTTTGACCATATGGTCTCTAACATTAGCAACAAAAGGACATAACTATGTGCACAGAATGTGTATATATTTATGTTCCCAAACTAATACCTTGTGACAATAAATGCGAGAAATTTGCCATTTCACAATGAGTCATCAAACCTTGCTTAATCCCAAAAGGATGCAAATATAGAGTAAGGTCAAAGTTTCTTGATGTGGTACTCAGATAACAGCTGATTCACTCAGACAACATGGTCTTTATGAATATGTAAAAGACCATACCTGATCCATGTTAATCATGCAGAATGTAAATTCCAGCTTTGCAAATGTGCAAACAAGGGATGTGCCCCATAAAAGTGAAGAAGTTCTAGGATTTGAATATATTCAATTACAAAAGAACATAAAAAAGGACATAGACACATGCTGTGCATACACATAATAACTTTGTGCTTAATGCTGCTCCTCAAGACAAGGACGTTTTCTGAAAGAAGTCATTAAATATGCATATGTTACAGCATGATGCCTACATCCTACGGTAAATCCCCTTAACGCTGATATCTGCATGGAGCTGTGCTGTTAATTTTAAAGACCTGTCTGCCCTTTTGGTTGGTTAAATATTTATAAAGCTTTTTCTTCTTCTTTCAACCTTTGGCTCATATCCTGCTTCATGTTGAGTACTGATGCGCCCCTGTGATTGAAGGGTAATTTATTTCAGAGTGAGTAATGGCTTCATCCTTCATTATTCTGTGTAATGGTATATGAAGTTTTAGCACTGCATGAATGCTATTGATGAAACAAGGATGGTCTGGAAAATATATTAGGGCTTAGGGCTATATTAGGGTGAATATTAGGGCTTTTTTAACAATTCTAGTTGCTTAACTGATCCATTAACGATTAGTTTGGAAAAAAGAAATACAATTCTGTTTCTAAATGTTGTAAATGATCTGAATGGGATATTTTCAATAAATAATAACCTATAAAACAAAAAAGAAATTTTATTAATTCATACATTTTTTATAAAATATTACAAACAAAACGGTTCCCTTTATCGGTTCCCTTTTGAAGTAGAATTTGACGTAGTGACACTATGGGGATGCCATTCATGTTTGTCACTCTTTTCGAGGGGAGAGGGGTAATCGTCTGCACCTTTTCAGGTCGAGGCAGCACAGCGGCTACGCCTCATGGGATTTGCAGGTTGAACTAGTTTGGGGAAGCAGTTTCCCAGTCTCCTCAAGCTTGTTTGAGAAATCTCTCAAGGCACACTCTGTGGAACTTCTGAGGAACTGCATGTGGTTGGGGAAGCACAAGATTATGTATTGATCTGAATCTGCTCCGTCCACCAGCCCCGCACATGGGGAATTGTTGGATGTAATAGCCCACGCCACACACAGTTTAAACTTGCTTGAGAAATAGAAAGTCGTTTGTGGTTGTTTGGATGAGTGCTTCATGGTTGGGCCATGAGCATCCTTCCCCTGTGAGCTTGCCATTTCTTCCTGACCTTCATACTAAGGTAGAGAGGAAGAAACCATACTTGGCACGTATATTTCCATTCCAACATTCAAGTTATTTGAATGTGGAGGGATTGTATGAACACGTATATGTGGACGAACCACAAGCTGGTTATCTATCTTCCATCTTCACTAAAGGCTGCAGCTCTGCTTTCGAGGCCATGCCAGACCACCTCATGGCTTGTGGGCAAAGCATATGCAGCAGCGTATCAAGCCAGCAGTGCTTTACACACCATGGAGGTGTTTACAAGCATACTAGGTCAATCTGCTTGAGGACCAGGGATGGGATTTGTCTCCTGAGGTGCCGTACCACAGATCTGGCTCTCAAGATCACCAAGCAAACTGCTGAGGACATTGGTCGTTCTATGACGGCGATGGTGGTTACAGAGAGACACTTGTGGCTCAGTCTGCGGGGATTAAGGTGAAAGACACGTCTTTTCTCCTTGGTGCCCTGGTCTCTCCCTCTGGTCTCTTTGGTACCTCTGTTGAGATAGTGGTGGAGAGATTTAAGGAGATGAGGATGCAGTCCTCTGCCTTTAGGAGGTGTATTGCCTGGAAGTCTGAATCCAAACCCTCTGCTTCCTCTAAGCCCTCTGACCTATCTCCAGGGGAATCTTAGAGTCAGAGTATGAAGTCTAGTGTGTCTACATGTGCCCTCATTCAGTTGTCTTCATCATGTATTGGTTTAGTAGTAATTTGTGAGTGGTTACAAAGCTTCTTTTTAATTTGTAATTATTGCAACTTGAAATATTAGGAAGTTTTTTTTTAGAAAATCTCGTTCCAGTACACTTAGCAGTGGTGGTAAAGAGTCAGAGGGAATGTGAACTACAATAAAGCAGAGCTCAGGTCAGTCAAGCTTGCATCAGCTGATCCACATCAACCTATAGGAATAGGAGGCCTTACACAGCATCCCTATATAAGGTCATGAGTATTATCAGCAGCTTATTGTGTTGCTCAGGACTCAGGAGCTAATTAAACAGCAAATTAGGCAGACAAAAACATATCATCTCACTAGGAATTTTGCAATCAGGAATTTAGCAAAAAGAATTTGTTCCCCTCTTGGATTTCACCTCAGATTCATTCAATTTTGTGAACTTGAACACGCAAATACACTGCATTATTTATTGTTTTGGAAGTGACATGAATTAGCACTGCTTGTCACGTCACTGCCTTATTGACATGGACTTGCTGAAGTTATACTAATGTGACTGCTTCAAGAACAAATTTCAGATGAGATCTCCACTCCCCACATGAAGAAGGAGATCAAGAAGGATCTCAAGCATCCACTTCACTGCTGGCTATATTTCACTTTCCATTCATTCCTGATTGTCTTCACAAAGCTAAGCTAAGTTAAGTTCTTTTTATGCTCATTGCTTAAAAGCTATCAGGTTATTGGCAACATGCTTGTTGCTCAAGACTATCCATGCTGCTTAGGCTTATCTAGCTGTTTTCAGTTAAATGCTTGTGCTAGACTTATGCAATTATATTGGCAATGTGCGTTACTTATCTGTTGTCATTGGCAACTTGTTTGTCACTGCAATAGGCTGTGGTTTAACCTATCAAGTTAAATCAAGTCACCTTTATTTATATAGCACCTATACAGCACAGATTCAAGCAGCTTTGTGGTGATAGACTGGATAACGATTCACGGTGCAAATGGACTCAATTCTGCTGAGGGGCAGCTCTAAAAATGTGTTTGTATGCAAATGCAACAATGTGTAGTCAGAGCTATTGCTGCAGAGTGTATTGCTTCCCCGACCGGACTACCACTAGTTTTAATACTAGTTCTGTGATTATACAACATGACTGTTGTATTAAAATTTGGTGCCTCTAAAGGGTGTATGCTTCCCCGACGGACTACTACTAGTTTTAATACTAGATCTTTTATTATACAACATGCTTGTTGTATCAGATTTTGCTGCCGCTAGGGGTGTAAGCTTCCCCCAATTATTTTACATTTGGCTACAACAACATGCTTGTTGCAAATATGTCATTGCTTGCTTCAGCTTGGGTGATGCTTCCCCCATAAGATTGGATCTGTAGTGCTCAACAATTGCCACTATCTTCAGGATGTTATTAAACCATCCCAAAAAAAAAAAAAATAATTGGCAGACCATTTTTGGGTTAACTACCCCTTTAAACGGCTTACAAGGGTCTTTCTTTTGGAAATCATAATGTATGCTTTTGATTCACTAAGAAGACTGCCTCGTGAGAGTACCGTACTTCACTGTTTCATATTAATGCAGAAAACACTTTCAGAATAATTTAATACAGTTCCGCATCAGCGGATAAAGGCACATGTGAGAATCGTTAACTGAACCAAACATCATGTTCCCTTTTTTAAATGTTTAAAAATATGTTTCTCCTATTTAAAAAAATGTGCTATTCATATGTCTGTTATATGGTAAAAATAACAAATAAAATTAAAAGACTTAAAATAAGATGTTAAGTAATTAATAAAATTAGATTTTATAAAACACAACAATCTGAGTAAGTAGCAGTTCTCAGTTCCCTAACACTATACAGTGTAGTGAAGTAAACTCCCGGTCAATCCCTGTGTTCAAGCTATATCAAATCTGAGGTAAGTAAGTATAATAAATTAATATAAATATTGTTTTGTATATTCCCTCAAACATCAGTTGCTTCAAATGTTACAAGAAGATGGCCTATACATTCATTTAGTATGGGGAAAAAAAACTCTCACAAACTACTCTCCACTAACCTTAGTTACAGATACAGTGGTAACAGCCATCAGTCTGTGTTAGAGCTGAAAATACAGTTCAAAGAGTTTAATCATTTCGCTTCTTATTTTCACACCATTAACAGGTCATTGAGTCCGTTCAACTCATAACAGAGAGAAAGCAGGAAAGGGAAAAGCTCCTGCTCTGAATCAGCCACAGAAGCTCAAATGTTGGCCCAACGTGAGGATGTTACGCTTCAGTCATTTGTTGCCATGGCAACTGTGTCCTGACCGTCTGAGCTAGTAAGCTTTCAAGAGTTGTGAACTGTCTAAATATATTAAATTAGATTTTTTTTTTCACTGAGACATTGAAACAGAAATGATTCTACTTCAGTATTGCCAGAAATTAAAACATTGAGTCAATTGTCTTCTCTCCCACAACTGTAGCATTTTTAAACAAACAAAATATAATATAAAAAGTTTTATATAACACCAAAATGTCAATGTTGCTTTATGGAAACAACATACATTTGTGTAAGTGCCCTGTAAAAAGACTTACAGTCTGGGAGACCATCAAACATTTTTTTTTCTTTTTTCAAAAGTTTAATTCTACCAATCTACTTATTGAATTGATGTTCTGCAACAATATTTTTCAATACAGAAAATGGCTATAAAATAATTTATAACTACCTTGCTGCCTTGATAATGCCAAAGTCCCTTTAAGACAAGTCATTTCACTCGGCGGCCATCTTTGAAACGCCTCTCGTGCATCCTGGGCATCATGTAGCTCCAGTGCAAAAGGAAGTCGACCGGAAGTTGAAGTCGGCCGGGTGCCGCCATCTTGTAGCAGAACTTCACTTGCGTTAGCATCCCCATTGACTCCCATTCATTTTGGCGTCACTTTGACAGTGAATAACTTTACATCTGAGGCGTTTAAAGACTCCATTTGTCCATTATTTATTTCCAAAGATACACGACAATGTATAAAGGGCTCCATTACCTTCTATGTTACATTATGGCCCCGTAGAAACAGTTTTTGTAAAAACAAGCTAACGATTGCGTCATAACCACTCGACTCTCTGTTGCACAGTACAGAAATTACCGTACAGACAGGAGGAGAAGCTCGCAGGCAATCGGGGAGATTATCTTAATATGGCGTACTGGCGTTACATTTTAAAATACTATACAAAATAATTAATCAGAATACTTACTCCTGCTCACTCACGCCAAAGAACTCCCCGCTCAAGCTCGCCGTCTCTGCAAGATTAACGATGGCAGTTTGCACGCACAGCTACTAGAAGATATACATCTGTCAGACAGGTTGCGGACGTCATCAAACTTAGTGTGAGTCTGCGCGTCAGAAGCGGAAGTGCTAAAAATCGCTAAAAATGGGCTTCACTTGACTCAATTGAGTTCCAATGGGGTCGCTGTGTCCATTTCTTTTACTGTCTATGTGTAGCTCCTATCTCTTTGAATGGGGAAACATCAAATTCTCCAAAACTGTTTGCCAACCTTACGATTAAATTTCATATTTGAAATCACCAATGAAATCTAACAACAACCGGCTCACAAATTTAGTTTCTAAACGCTCGAATCATGACAAAAAAAACTATTTTTCAGGCTGGATCAAGCTAATGCGCATGCTCAGACCTAAATGCGCGTCTCTTCGGTGATTCTAACGGCCGCTGAAGTGACGCGATGACTTTACCATTCGGCGATTGGCTCTTATTTAGAAGGCGGGACTTATTCCGCCATAATGCGCGTTACACTTTCTCCCATTCAAAACAATACGAGTGACACGTCTTGTGTTATTCTATAGTCTTTGATAATGCAATTATGAAGTCATTGCATCATCATCCCTAGATGGAAGGGTTGGTAATGTTCTGACAAAGTTGTTTGTAATTGTTTTTGAAAACATATCATTTGTTTGTTGGTTCAACAGAGTGATACTCATTCAACAGACAAACAATGGTGTAATGCAGATAATGTTTTGCCTCTTGTTTTCTCTTGAGGGTCATTTTCAAGTATGTCATGAGTAAGACTGAATGCACTGTCGTGATATCCCATCAGTGCATCACAATAGACCCTACACCACATTATTCAACTAAATTAGTCCTCACTGTCATCTATCACTGTCTGATGTTCAAATATGAAACAGCACTGTAATAGTTCCCATTAAAACATTCAGCCAGTGTCTAATTACAATGTTTAAGCAGTGTGTAAAAATGAGTTGATTTGTCAGTGTTATTTAATCTATCAATCACACATTAAAAGTGTCTGGCAAAAAAGACAAAAAGCCATTTGTGTTAAAATATAACTATAGCCAAGAACTAAAATGCATTTATTAACTGTCTTTGCCCTCTTGACCTCTCCACTTATGTTGTAACACCGCTTCCTATAGCATTTGAAGGCAATCTTAGCGCCTGTAGACCAGTGTTTTGATCAACACATCATGACTCACTCTCATCCTACACCCACTCATTTCAGTCGCAATAGCATACAGTAGTCCAGTTTGCCAAGTGACATAGAAGGGGCTAGTGCCATAACAGTGCCACCTACTGTACAGCTGATAATATGTTGACATAGTATTAAATCCATCAATCATCTGTATAATTTTTTCCAATACCAGTGCATTCTTTCTCTAAGGTCACACAGTCACAAACAAGTGACACAAAGTAGCTTATGTTATATTGTGTCATGTTTATTAAAATAAAACTGATAAAAAATGTAGACCCCACTTCTTTGGTATTTAAATAGTATATGCTTTTGTTGAACTTTATTCTTGTACAAACAGATGCTGTAAGCAGTACATAAAGTATTGAATGAAAATGTCTCTGAAACATCTGTGTATTTAACAAAAAGTGCATTTATTTCACTTCAGCTGTGATAAAGTATGCAGACTATGGGAAGCAGAAAGTGTTTGACTTCACGTCTCAGTTTTCAGCTCCTCCCAGAGTGCAAGCAGCAACTCTCGCAGATCGGTTGCATCCAGCCACAGCCGATGCCGAACACACACGAGATCTGACATTTGCAGGCGGGAGAAGAATACAGAGTTGGCCGTCAGGTTGGACACTTCATGCTTTCCGTAGTGTGCTGAACCAACGTCATTCATGGCAAACCACGCAATTTTTGCATTGACTGCAGCCGAAGAAGTGGATGTGATTGAAATTCCCATGTTTTGAATATCAGATATTCAATATCAAGATCGGTTAAATGCAGGAACTAAGAAAAAACATGCAACACATGTCATCCTTATCACACAATCTGACCAATGAGAATAAAGTGTGTCATCATCAAGGCTTTCGCAGCCGATTTTGAGCAACTGCAGAGCCTGACCTAGGCGGCTGGTCTCCTTTTGCTCTTGTGGAACTTTGATGGCACATGTGATCATAAGGCAGCTGCAGCGCTGATCAAAATCGGACAAATTTTCTAACCAGAATGCATTGCTTTTGTCAGGCGGCAGCCGATTTTTGCGGCACCACATGAAGTCGACCTTTAATGTTTCTCTGGCTGCTGTAACTGTGTGTGAGTATCTTCACGTCATGCCTGCAAAGCCAGAGCCTATTCATGTCATGCATGCCAAGCCTGAGTTTCTTCACGGGACACCTGCCAAGCCTGAGCCTCTTCACGCCACAGTTTCACTTCATGCCTGTCAAGCCAGAGACTGTTCACGTCATGCCTGCCAAGCCTGAGCCTCTTCACGCCACAGTTTCACTTCATGCCTGTCAAGCCAGAGACTGTTCACGTCATGCCTGCCAAGCCTGAGCCTCTTCATGTCAAGCCTACCAAGCCTAAGCCTCTTCACGCCACGGCCGCCACACCGAAGCCTCCAACCCCAAACCCCTTACAATTGTCCCGCCCATAAAGGGGGGGATTTGTCATGTCTAGTTTTGGTTTTGTTTCATGTTCATAGTTTCTTGTCTTTTATTAATAAACTGCACTTGGGTTCTTCAAGCTCACCTTCATAGGACTCAGTGTTACAAGGATATAATATAGAAAACAAGATCTAATACAAGTATGTTTTTGCGATCATATCTTAAATTTTGTGGGCTTTTATATTAATTTGGGTTTTTTTGAGACAACCTTGCACTGATTTCGAACCTTACTGAGTTTTCCTTCAAACCACATCAGACATTGGAGAGCAGTTCATGTTGTTGCCTTGCATTCATGTACATAAAGGTGCATGATATCATTAGAGCAGTTTACCATGTTGTTTCATCGCTCACACTACAAGATCATGAGGTGATAATATCAAACAAGTTTGAAAATATCGCAGCATCTGTGATCACGTCAGGCTCAGATCACGTCACTGACATGCTCATATTTGTGGAGCATCAGCGACCGCAACGAGCACCAATTTGGCAGCAATCCAGGGGTTTTGTTACAGACCTTGGAAATCTGTCTGTGACAGCAAAAATCCAGCCAAAAGTTGTATAGTGTGACCTTGCCTTTAGGCCTAGTCTACATGTCCATGGGTATTTTTATATCAACAGGTTGTGATATAACCCTAACTGTAAAGCCATGTCGGCCAATCAGAAACCTGACAAAAGGTTATTACTGGTTCCGGTTCTGACATCACAAGCCAAAATCTACAGTTTCACCAGCTACACGACAACACTGCAACCGGAGTTTCTGAAAATCTTCACCCTGGCAGGAGTTTTCAAAAAGGTTTGGTTTCAGTGATCTGGAGTGACCTTTGGAATTTTACAGACCATACGAGTTTGGTTCTACAATGCGGTTTTCACTCACGTAAATAACTTTGTGGGCTAGTAAACACACTTCTGGACTTTAACATTTGGTCAGTAATTCAAGAAGGTTCAGACTAACTTGAAGAACCGGAAGAACAGGAGAGTCACGTCTGGTCTTTCACAGCTCCAGTGCTGATACAAGGAGTTCTTTTTTTCTGTTTTATCCATGCCGTTCAATATACATTTGTTAATTTACACATAAGCACTGCATAAAGGAAATAAAGCAGCGTGCTCAGTGAATAACAATAACACAAACATACTTTGTGTGTATCGCATTAGCAATGGTTACCTCCAAAGAAAGGCATGCAGCCATCGTCGCTTTGCATCAAAATGGCCTCACATGAAAGGAAATTGAAAGCTCAAAGAACAATTTACTGGATCATCAAGAACTTCAAAGAGAGAGGTTCAGCTGCAGTGGAAAAGGCTTCAGGATGTCCCAGAGTGTCTCTGTCTCCTCCTGAGGAATCAGCTACAGAATCGTGTCAACCAGCAGTGTGGAGTTTGCTCAGTGTTGGCAGTAGGTGTGTGTGTGATGCATCTGCACACACAGTGAGACTTTTGATCAATGGCCTGGTGTCAAGAAGGGCAGCAAAGAAGCCACTTCTTTTCAAGAAAAACAGCAAGGACAGACCAAAATTCTGCAGAAAGTATTGGACAGCAGAAGACTAGTGCAAAGTTATTTTCTCTGATGAAGCCCAGTTCCAACTGTTTGGGACATCTGGAAAATCGATTTGTCCGGAGAGGAAAAGGTGAACGCTACCATGAGTCCTGCGTCATTCCAACAGTGAAGCATCCAACCATCCGTTTGTTGGGTCCAAAGAGAAGCATTTGAGTTTTGTACAGAGGTCTACAATAAAAACACAAACGTCTTGGTGATTTAAACAAGTAATGAAATATAGGGCAAATTACATAAACCAAATGGTTAATTTTAATAAGTGTATAGTTCTAACTCAGTAAGATATTTAAATTTTACCCTTTAAAAATTAGGTTGTTAAAATTTTACAGATGTAACTGTTGGTGTTAATGGAAATAAAATTTACTTTCAGATCTGCGTCCAAACTCAAGCTACTGTCATTCAAGGTACTGTCAAATGTGCATTTCCAAAAGACAAAACATGTAGGCTAATATTTTATACCGCGTACATGTTTTGTCTTTTGGAAATGCACTCTGGTCTCATTTGTTAAAGGTGTTAAAGAGGATGTTTTGTTTTATACATTTTAGCAATATTACTTGAAACTGTCTTTACTAACTGATAAAAGACTATTTATTAGGTGCACTGAAAGGAATAATATTAATATACATCATCTGTGCACGAGGTAGGGCCTGAAAAACATCAGCCAACCGTTTACGCGATCATCACGTAAACGATTGGTCCTTTGGCTTGTCAATCACTGCCATGACGTTCCTTAAGATAGAGTAACTTTCCACACTCCACAGGCGCCGCATGCAATGTTTTTGTCAGGAGACAGGAGTAACTACTGCAGATTATGCGTTACCTGCGGTGAATCCGACATAATGAATCCACTAATACGACACAGCGAATGCCGGTGGTAAACACTAACTAATGTTAACAATTACAATTTTGATTTTAAAAATGTATTAGTAAATGTTGAAATTAACTAAGATTAATAAATGCTGTTGAAGTATTGTTCATATATATATATATATATATATATATATATATATATATATATATATATATATATATATATATATATATATATATATATATATATAGATGAAGGAGAAATAGCCCCCAGGCGTGTCCACACTATTGAATCTGTCCCCCTTTTAAAAAAAGTGTGGACATTCAAATCAACACTCAGAAGACAGTCTACAAAATGACCTCTAAATGTGTATCAGGGATGGGATATGTAAAATGTATATCTTTTGTTATTTACCTTTTTTTTTTCTGACAGAGATTTAGAGTCATTATTACCCTCTACAAATAGACGCTCACTTAATTGTTTACTTTGTCAATTCGACTGCAGACTGTGCATGATGTTTGTGTCCTCTTCACTGGCATAGGCCTTAGGAGACATCAGTGTAGGATGCTTCCCATTGCCCTGAGGCTCCCAGGCTTCCTGCCAGTGCGCTCTCCTTTTAGTTAGTATTGCGTCAGAGCACGTCCTTTGCAGCAAGATCAGCACCCCGTGGCGTAGCCGGCTAAGAGAGATTAACTCACCCATCAATGAACAGCTGGAGGGACTTGAAATGGCCATTAAGAAGGAGGCAAGATGTGAGGGGGTGAATGAATTAGTCATCTACTTCCTCTTTGGTAGATTTTCCAATCAGCAACACACATGAAAAGTGAATTAATTGATTGATCACGTGTTTGTCAGACCAAAAAACTAAAGGGAACTTCTGTACTAAAATCTTAAAATGTGCATTTTTACTTCTCTTTGTTATGATTACTGCACAATGTTTATGAGAAAAATGGGCTTTTAATGGCACACTGTGGAATTAAGCATATGCATCTGTTCCCAGATGAGCTTTTATTCTGCATCGATGTGAATCAATGCTTTTATCTCATTAGGCAACAAAATGAATCATGCGTTGATTTTGTTCTGTTAAAATCCCTTAAATCAAATCACAAACATCATTATTATCAGCATTATGCAATATAATCCAATTAGCAAAGCATCTTTATAATTTATTTATTTATTTAGGCTATTGTTAAACAGAACTAAGAGCACCTACACCAAAGGCTATAAAATAATAAATAACTAGGTTCTGCAAATTGGATTAATGTGACAAATGCCTGCATGATTTATTTCAAGCTCATCAAGTGCAAAAACAAAATAATGGCAGAACATTTTCGTGTTACTTCTTTATCAGGTAATGGTGTATTACTGACGAAATCCAAGACAGCATTGTTGATCACCAGGCATATACTATAAGCAAATTAATGTTTAATTCATCTTTCCATCCTGGTCTACAAGAGTGAAATATTCAATTTTGCTTCATACAACCACCAGCAGAGGGCAGCATTGCTAAATAATGAGACTTCAATTACTAGTACCATTGAGATTGTTAAAGAAAATGAATTAGAGTGAATTTTATACTTAAGTCTGGCTTGACATTACAAGTGTAGAAATGCTCCGACTTCTCTAGAGCCATTGAATAATGTATTATTATTATTATTATTATTATTATTATTATTATTATTATTATTATTAACTCACTCACTATATATATTGTTGAAAATAATAGCAGCTATAGAAAACATTTTTAACCTGGAAATATCAGGGAATTTATAAAATGTTTAATTTTCTATAGCATACAGTTTTAAACATATTAGTTTTGCTTGACACATTAGAAATGCTCCAACTTCTCATGTTTTTATAAAATGAGATGTTTAAGCTATAAATAACACACTATTTGCTGTACTTTTTTAAAATAATAATTGTATATTTCTATCTTTCTATCATTTCTATCTTGTGGAATAATTTATTATCTTAATGTAGAAACAACATAGTATTTAGTGTATTACTTAATTTCAAAAATATTCTAAAATTATCTGATATTTCCAGGTTTTTTTTTTTTTTTTTTTTTTTTCTTGCTTTAATCTCTATATCTATATAATTTACATAAAAAAACAAAATAAAAAAAAAAAACATAATGATCATCCAGTCTTACCTTACAGACACTGAATAAATGTATGGCAACTGTAAAAACATTCATAGTTCACAATTGACATTCTGGACATTCTACCAGGATCAGACCATTTTCAGATTTTGTCAAAATGGTGCCAAAATTGGCTACAGTCACAGACTCGCAGTGTGTTTTTCATCATTACAAATCAAAATCAGACATCTTTAAGTATTTTCTTGCACTCATTTTCGCAGCTCATAAATATTTTGATCTGTGAAAACGAGTGCAAGGATAACTCAGTCTACATCCAAATGTGTCTCAGACAGGTCCAGATGTTTAGCATGCTAAATATTATAGTGAATTTTATAGATTGGCTTGACATTAGAGATTCTAGACTAAACCCACTGAATTATCTATTATTATTTTTTTAACAAACTAATGTGTGTACATATAGCATGATATTTAGCATGCTAAATATCTCACAGGTGATGCATTGGCGCTTCTCTCAGATTGCATCTTTGAAACTTTTAAAATTTTGAGGAGACAAATCTGAGCACAGTGTGTGATGTTATTAAGATCTCTTCTAAAACTTCAGAGAAGACACATGTGAGAGTGTTAGATTCTTTTGTCTCAGGAGACAAGTGTGAGAAGCAGGAGACTCAAGCAAAAGTCTCCATTTGATGTTAAAGTAACCTCTTTCTGTCTAGGAGAAACATTTGAGATGTTAAAGAGATCTCACTTTTGATTTTTCTTTCCTGTGGGTACATCTGCATTTAGCGTTGTACACTGATCCGACTGACCAAAACACATCTTAATACCAGGTGTAAACCAGTGTGAAATACTGCATCCGAAATCGCATACTCTATTGAGTAGGTACTTATACTGAATAAGTTGCGAATGCTAAAAAAGTACATTCTATATAGTATGAATGTAATCCGGACATACATTCGTGTTGCATGTTCAATGTTATCATTATCATGTGACCTACCAGCATCAGTTGCATTGCTTCACTTCCATTCACAAATCCTCTCCTATGTATAGTAAAGTGTCCATCGTATGAATCTCGCCAGAAATAGTAGGTCATCCGGGTGCTTTTTGTCTACTTTTTATGAGTACTGGGAATTTGGACATCTTTTATCGCATGCTGTTTTTCACCTACTATACACGGTTACGCACCTGATCTGAAGTTAAATTCCGGTCTGTATTTGTTGAACGGGTCTGGTACCCAGATAGCACAAGTGTGTCTGCAAGATGGTCTGTTAAAGATCACTTCATCTGGAAAGCATCTGCTGTTTACAAACATCTGATAGACATCTTTAAGATGTCAGTTTTACATACATTCTAAATGATAAACATCTTAAAGACATTTTCTAAACGTCTATTTGACATCTGACAGGAAACGTTCGAAAATGTATTGCAGATGTGCAAACACTCTAAAAATACATCTTCCAGAAGTAAACATACACATCAATTCACAAGTTCACAAATAATCAGATAGTTAATAGTATGCGTATTTGGCGTGCTGTCCGGGGAGAGGGCTCCGAGCTCGGTATTTGGCCCGAACCCAGAGTATTCCCTATGTATTTCTGGTTTAGGAAAGTAATCAGGTGAGTGAACATAGGTGAGTGGACTGCGTATATATATATAGGTCTCCAATCATGCTGATTGGGTAGACATGTTGATTGCTGACTGATGGTTGGAGTGATGTGATGATTAGTTAGATCATTTGAATGTGTTCTTCCCGAACTTTGTTAATAAAGCATCAAATAGACGTCTCCGAGATGTACATTTGCTATCAGGATAGTAACTTTGTCGCATTTAAGTTTGGCCAAGTAACGTTTCTTTTCTTCTACTGGTAACCCAAAATAATACTGGCTAGACATAGTTTTAACTTTGCTAGCTAATGTAATTTACTTGTTATTTATTTTGCTTGTTATCAGAAATAACCTACTCTAGAGGGACTCTGATGTTACTGATTCTTTGGAAGTCTACCGGAAGTTAAGTTTGGGCAACAAAATATTTGTTTATGTTGTTGCTGTTGAAAGTCTATAGTAGGGAAGTATGCGATTCTGGATGCAGCAGACCTGCAACAGAACATCAGCAAGCATGGCTTCTGCAAGCAACCATTCTCTCTTTCATATTCTTCTTTTTTTTTTTTTTTTTTTGCTGCAAATCAGAGCACAGTTAACTTGGGCTGCATTTAAGTCAACTTTTAAATGCACTTCCCTCCATCTTGTTCACTTGGATACATTATTGCTTAAGTTGCACGAGTGCCTATTACTGGAGGAATCCTGTCAATGGGTTTAAATGGAACACCTTAAGCCCTTGATCACTTGGAATCTTATTTATTTACAGTTTTTTTCCTTATGAATTTGTTTCATACACCATTGTATAGACCTGTATGGACCTATGGCTGTTGGAGAAAATATAAAAAATACACAAACGAAAATCATACAAAAAATGAGCAATACAATAAACTATATCTGAGTAAAAAAAACAAAAAACACCCTAAGGTAGCTACAAAATAAATGTCAAATTAACTCCAATATAACACACTTGAGTTGTGTGGGGTGCGGGTAAATAAGCGTGATCTGCTGTGACGTCACAATCCTGTTACATTGTGGTCTATGGATCTCCCTGAATTGTACATAATGGCTGTTTCTCAATTCCAAGAATGGACTTGCGTTCTCATGGAGACCGGCCTTGCCAGGCTACTTTGAAAGAATGAACTCTGAAAGAGGATACAAGGACACAAAGCGCATCCTTGTGAGAATTGAGATGTGCTGTGATCTTGCTTAAAGGATTAGTTCACTTCTGAATGAAAATTTCCTGAAAATGTACTCACCCCCATGTCATCCAAGATGTTCATGTCTTTCTTTCTTCAGTCGAAAAGAAATTAAGGTTTTTGAGGAAAACATTCTAGGATTCTTCTCCATATAGTGGACTTCAGTGGGGTATAATGGGTTGAAGGTCCAAATTGCAGTTTCAATGCAGCGTCAAAGGGCTCTACACAATCCCAGACAAGGAATAAGGGTCTTATCTAGTAAAACGATTGGTCATTTTCTAAAAAAATAAAAATGTTTATACTTTTTAATCACAAATGCTCATCTTGCACTAGCTCTGCGATCCGCATGCATGACATAATCACGTTACAAAGGTCATGCGTGACGTAGGTGGAAGCACTGATTCAGTGTCTACAAAGTGAATATGCAAAGATTAAGCCAAACGATTTTGAAGTTTAAAATTAGATGAAGTTTTTTACCCTACCGCGGTACATCACACGTGACCTTTCAGCGTAATGTGTGGCGCATCCCAGAGCAGTGCAAGACAAGCATTTGTGCTTAAAAAAGTATATACACTCCCATGGACAAACCCAGTGATTGGGTTGTTTTAACCCAGCGACTGGGTTAAATGTTTGCCCAACCTGCTGGGTAGTTTTATTTAAACCAACTATTATTTAAAAATTGCTATATGGCTAGCTTAAAATGAACCCAAAATAGTTGGGAAATTAAAAACCAGATGCAATTAGAGGCAACAATAATAGACAAAAGGTGAATGTTTATTAATAAGCTTTAATATTTTATTAATATAAATTTAATAGTTTAATAGTTTATTAATATAAATTTATTAACAAGCAATTTAATAAATGTTTATTGTTTAATAGTTATTCATTGAACATTAATAAATGTTCATTTCCAACATACTTTGGGTTCATTTTAATTAAGCAATACAGTAATTATTAAACAATAGTTGGTTTAAATAAAACTACCCAGCAGGTTGGGCAAACATTTAACCCTACTGCTGGGTTAAAACAACCCAATTGCTGGGTTTGTCCATTTTCAACCCAACTTGGGTTGTTTTTAACCCAGCATTTTTTAGAGTGTACATTTTTATTTTTTTAAATAGATCGCCAAACAAGACCCTTATTCCTTGCCTGGGATCATGTAGAGCCCTTTGAAGCTGCACTGAAACTGCAATTTGGAACTTGCACCCAGTGAACCCCACTGAAGTCCAAACTCATATTATTGCAAATATATATATATATTGCAAAGTCATATTTCTTACAGTGTTATTGTCGTAATTATAAATACTGTAGCGCAAATAGTTTTACCATTTACTGCACTTTTTTGGATAGATGATGGTCATTATCGGGACTAGCTAACCTTAAAATGTCGCAACTGACCAATCAGAATCAAGCATTTCAGAGAGCCCTGTAATAATTATTCATGAGTGTTAGATGAATGATAGAAAACAGCAAATAGCTTCTGTAGATCCAAACCATGTGAGAAAGTCCTTGAGCAAGTGCTTCCTTTAGGCCACCCACCTCAAGGTCAGCATTCTCTCTGGGAATTATTGTACATCAACAGAACACCCCCATTTCTATGAACACAGATATAGACAGTTCATATGATACTTTCATTTTCTTCTCCCCCTCATAGATCAAAGACCCTCCATTGAGGCTCAAGACATATGGAAAGACCTAAAAATATTAGCTGGCATGCAATATCATACCACAGCGATGGGTGTGCCAATGCAGAAAGCATGCCAGTGCATGACTATGGGAGTTTACATCAGAGCCCAAGTTGCCAATATGAACCATGTGTTCCACTCTCAAGGAACTCCTTGACTTGAGCACAACATCTTAATGAGCTCCATGCTCAGCGGACGGTGGTTTTCCACATGGCTGAATGGCCCATAGACACACTAAGTCTCATCTATTTAGCAGTCATGGCACTGACTTTCAAACCACATTTTAATGGAAGTCACGTGCTGATAAGTGACAGTCCGTGGATGCTCCTGCCAGGCCCCTCTTCTTGTCCTGTTTGGTAGCCACAGCATTGTTTATCTCCATTTATTTGGCGACATGTGTCTCTTATCAGTTATTTAAACTGTATAATAGCTAAAATATTCAGTTGAATTAAGCCTAAATTCTGCCCTCCGGTTGTAGAAAATCTTGTAAACAGACTTCTGCAAAACAAAACTTACAATTTACTGCCTCTTCAATTGAATCACACAGGATGCTGAATTAAGTTTTCAGAGCATCAGCAGATACAAGAAACATACTTTTGATTACGTATCAAAGTACCTTTGTTGTATAGATCAAAATTGCCAGTTCTTATAGTCTGCACTCTTACAATAAATTATTTGGGAAAATTTTTTATTATTCAACATTAAGATTTGAATTTTGAATTTGTTTATTTAACATGCATGGATTTGACAAATGCTTTTAGCAACTCACAGTGCTTTTTTTTTTTTTGCTTTTTTTAACAATAAAAGCATTCCTTAGAGCTGGACTTATGTACCTTTGTTAGCGGCATGCGGAATATGAATCCATAAAGTAAAACATATTGCAGGTTACATATAAAAGTGCTCCCTTTTATTATTTAGCAGGTCATTTAAATAGTCCTGAGGATAATTTTTGTAGAAATATTACATATCGCAGTATCGGCAACATTATAGTATTGCAATTAAAATTAAAGTCAGGTGACAACATAGTGACGTGACGAGGAGACAAGTATGGTGTCCTATACTTGGAATTTGTGCTCTGCATGTTACCCATCCAAGTAAACACACACACAGCAGTAAGTATTGAACACACACACACCATAAACACACACCCGGAGCAGTGAGGGGAGTGATTGGGGGTTAGGTGCCTTGCTTAAAGGCACCTCATTTATGGGTAATGAGAGTGGAAGAGAGAGCGTTGTTCATTCACTCCCCCACCTACATTTCCTGTCGGTACTGAGACTCAAACCTGTGACCTTTGAGTTACAAGTCCGACTCTCTAACCATAAGCCCCCTGCCAACTGCTAACTACACAACTGTGTTACAGGTAGTAATGGGAAGTTCGGATCATTTTACCGACTCAGGTTTTTAGGTCTTGTTCAGCAAAATTAATGAATCTTTTTTCAAGTCAAACGTTGATCACACTACAAACAATACAAAACTACAATGCTATAAGATACAGAAAAGATTAATTAATTCCTTACCTGGGTCTTCAGTTTATGATAAGCTCACCTCACCTCTTGTCTGACAAGTCTTCGGGTTTAAGTCATTCCTTAATCATGTGACGGCAGCCCCATATGCTAAACCAATGCAGTCTGAACTGGAAAGAGAATTGATTAGTTCATTTTTTGGGTCGAGTTTGAGTCGTTCCTTAATCACGTGACAGACCCATACGCTATTTCTGACATTTCTGTCACTATGTTTTTGTTACTGTTTCTTGAGGATCTGTGGTGTGCTATTATTTTATAAATAAATAAAGCCCTGTTATAAATAAAATATTGATTAATTTATCTTTTTGACTGTCTATCTGTAAATAAACACTAGGCTATATAATAATAAAAGAATCCAAGCCTACAGGATCAGAATGAAAAATGAAAACAAAACAGAATGAGACCGAGACCGTTAGTCTAACTTAGGAGTGACGGGGCTTTGTAGGAGGATGAGGGCCTGGCACTAGGTAGGATGCAGGAGGATATGATGGCGGGAGAAATCAGGGAGGAGATGAAGGCAGGAGGAGCCAGGTGGAGACCCTGAGCACAGCCAGGACGAAGGCCCATGGTGGAGTCGAGGAAAGGAGGAGCCATGGTGGAGACTTGGCAGGTGGATCCAGGGGGGCGACAGACTGAGACGGAGCCGATGGATCTGGAGACCTAGGCAGAGCCGTAGTGATAAGATGCCAAGTCCAGGTGCCAGGGGACTGAGGCGGACAGAGCGATGTCTGACCAAGGTGGAGCAGGAGAGACTCGGTGGAGCCTAGTGGATCCACCGAGGACGATGGTCCCTGGTGAAGCCGAGGGAAGCAGGAGCCAAGGTGGAGCCAACTGGTTGACGAGTGGAGGTGGAATGAGGGGCTCAGCAGCTGGAGGCAATGCTAGGGGATTATCTTGCCAAGGTGAAGATGGAGACCAGAAGACCCAAGGCAAATCCACGCAGTAGAGTGGAGTCAGAGGAGGAGCTGAGGGACTGAAGGAAAACAGTTAAGGCGAGGCCAGGAACTGGCTGTTATAGGCAGAGGAGGTGGGAGAGGGAGGCTTGGTGGGATCTTTGGAGACAGAGGAGACTCGGAGCTGGGTGGGACCAGCAGAGACACAGGAGACTTGGTGCTGGGTGGGACCAGTGGACACAGGAGACTACAGGGATAATCCTCTTCATATTCCACATAATAAATCCACGTAATATTTTACAGAGGTCAGCTGCAACTCACCCTCAGCGGTGGAAGTGTGGGCAGGGCTCAATTCCATTCCCTCAAACTCCATGAGCATGCCCACTGGAAAGTTTGGTTTTGCCGGCTCATGTACCTGGTCAGAATTTTCATTGAGTACGGGCTCCAGGGCAATGATTGCCACAGGCATCCGCTCTGGTGCTAAAATCGTGGCAGGCTCGGGCTCTTCATCTGTGGTGGGCTCTGGCATAGGCTCCGTGCAGTGTGTGGGAGGTGGCTAGCTGGGCTTTGGATCCAGAGTGGGGCTGGTGATATCCTCTTCGGCATGGCCGATAGTACACAGTGATCCGTTGTTTACCAGCACCCACTCCACAAATGCGGCAAATTCCTCTTGGGGACCATTCATGGGCAGGTGTGCCTCTAACCTGACACATGACATATTGATGAATGCGGAAGTGCAGAGGATAGAGAAAAACGATTAAATAATTCCCAGCTAACACACGACGTAACAGTTACGTAATGTATTCGTACTTTTTGGTAATGTCATGACTTACTAACTGACAACGTAACTACGACGTCGCATGCCAGTAATTTCATTACCTTCAGATTACCATCTCACAACGTCGTCAGTACGTTCTCCTAACGTTATAAGATTACCCAGAACGTTCCAGATACGTCCTCTATTCGTAATATATTCGTAATTCCATGACTTACTAGTAACGTAACTACAACGTTGTATGCCCGTAATAATATTACCATCAAATTACCATATCACAACGTCGTCAGTACGTTCTCCAAACGTTACAAGATTACCAAGGACGTTCCAGATACGTCCTCTATTCGTAATATAATGGTCATTCCATGACTTACTGGCAACGTAACAGCAACGTCATGTGCTCGTAATTTCATTACCATCATTTACACATTCTTTATATGTTATTATTACCAGAATTTGCAATATAAAACGTGTAATTAAATGTCAGACACAAGGCTGAAATGTCCCCTTAAGAAAAAAAATGTTTGTTTTCACCAAATCAGAGTATGGATGACTGGTTTTTATATATAGTGACGTGACATACAGCGCGCGCCTCCACAAATGTAGTGCGCGCGTGCCCACAGTATGTTGATAAGTGTAAAGTTAATTTTTCTGAGAGGAGAATTTATTTTTCCGAGGTGACAACGAATAAATGGCTTTTATAAAAATGTATAAAGTTAACTTTGGAAAGACGCAAAACCTTTTTTTATTGTTATGCTTACGTTAGTGCAGGTGGCCGTTAGAGTTGCCATGGCAACCGGGAAAACATTCAAGCTGCTGGAGAGGACAGCGTCGACGTTTCTCCGTGTTTCTCGTCAGTTTTATAGCAATAAAGTTCAACAACTGCGTCAGATTGGTTAAGTAACATTACCCACAGTCTACTTTAAGTACTTTTGTTAATATTTTTACCTTTGTGATTTCCTTGATCGTCTGAAATATATGTTATGCAAAATGTTACGTTAGCATAGCATATGTTTTTAATGATACTGAGAGCAAAACGTCTTGAATGCTTTTATTTTATGTTTCGCTGTAGGCTATATGTTTTTATTTATAGTTTGAGTGTATTGCATTATTTTTATTTGGAGTTTTGTTCATGTTCTGTGTGTTTTTCAAAATAAATGAATTGAATTAATTTCGAGTCTGCATTCATCGTTCACAGCTGTTGGAATAGCCTTACATTAGTTTGGGCAAATGAGGACATAAATTAGGTTAAACTACTGCATGTCCGCCCATAGAAAAATAAATAAATATAAGAATTACCAACTGATGACCAACACACAACTATTGATACACAACGTTGCCACGACGTCGCAGTTACTAACTGGCAACGTCACAAAGTTACGTTGTGGCGACGTATAGGCACCT
Source organism: Chanodichthys erythropterus (assembly GCF_024489055.1). Lineage (NCBI taxonomy): Eukaryota > Metazoa > Chordata > Actinopteri > Cypriniformes > Xenocyprididae > Chanodichthys > Chanodichthys erythropterus. The sequence goes on from NC_090230.1 coordinate 14,042,880, forward strand.
TTCACTTTTCCGGTTGCCACGACGTAACTAGTTACGTCGCCACGACGAAAGTTTGGTCACCAAATTACGTTGCAGTTACGTAACAGTCACGTATTTTGGTTAGCTGGGATTAGGTCTAACAAATTAAGTCTATAACAAAATTTTTTAAGTGAAATGTCAGAGGAGCTTGAGTTTGTTGCCCAGCCCTATTTGTTTGAACCACAAGAGGCATCTACTCTCACCTAAGCAGAAATACAGATACAGAAAGAAAAATGAAGCCAAAACAGAAGGAGACCATTACGCATAGACTGCATTTTGAGACATTTTGCACATTATAAATGTACATTTTTATTTATTAGTTCTGTTATAAATACTGACGGGGCTAGATGTCACATGGGAAAGTTGTTACAAGGGCTACATCTCAGTAACTATGAGGTTTTGATTCAAACAACAAATTGTGTGTTTTCTCTAGCAGTGGTTTTGTATTTTGGTGAGACAAGATTCAACTATTTACTTGAGGTAAATTTTAACTAAAAGGTTGATCTTTGTTCTCTGGACAAGGGTATTTTTTTTCTATTCAATGATAAGGTTATATTGGTTTATTTAAATATTTATACAATAAAATCTTATTTTCGTGGTGAATAATGTTTAACGTGTTAAAATTTTAACTAAAAGGTTGATCTTTGTTCTCTGGACAAGGGTATTTTTTTCTATTCAATGATAAGGTTATATTGGTTTATTTAAATATTTATACAATAAAATCTTATTTTCATGGTGAATAATGTTTAACGTGTTAAATTTTTTCTATATAGATAGCTAGATATTGTAAGCCAAACTTTAAGAAATGTAAATTTTAAACGTAAACCTACCTTAAGAAATGTGCATAGACTTATATGCATATATATTTGCCATTAAAGATATCATGGTAAATTTCTTGGTTAACTGAGTTCAGACGGACTGAGATGAAGTGTGGGAGTTTTTCAGCCTCATATCCGAGAACTGACTCAAGTACACAACGGCATCAGTAACGTAACTGGCTGGAATTATCGCCCATCCCAGAAGCATAATTTACTCGGGCAAAATATTTATACAGAGGCGGACCAAAATCATTTACAACAAGTCCATTCACGAAACCGAGTGGAAACAACCCATGTTAAAGGCTCTGTAGACTTCTTGTCAGTGTATACTTGTAAGGAAAGGCGCTGGTTCAAACATCTGTGTAAAGTATTCAGCAGCATCATGAATTCTTTGGCTGTTCTACACTGTGTGATACTTATTTCAGTTTGTGAAATACTCGGAGAACACCGAACGAACGGTAAGTGAAAAATAATGTATTTTACGATATTTAGCTTTTCATGATAGTTTTTCAGAAGTTTAGATGTCAATGCACAATAATATTAACACATTTTGTTATGTTATACTACATTTGTGAGAAGACTTTTACATGTGTTTGAATTTGAATAAAACACTAACGTTAATCTATAACAAATAATGATATTACAAAAACTTTTAGTTAAATTTCACAGCGATCGCGCAGCTGTTGCTATGGTTACCTCGTCACGCAAAGGGCGATTTCTGTTCGCGAGTGAAACTTACAATCTAAAACTTTTGTGATTACTGAAATATTTGAAAACACTGTCGAAAAATATATAGCCTATAGTTGATGTAAAAACAATACATGCTTTTAAGACCGCCATCCTTTTTCTTTGACATCTTTTATGGGTAGGCTACATTATACATAATAATTTATTTATTGCATTTATTGCACACTTTATTAAACTTAAATGGGTGACATCAACCAGCCATGTATTCGGAAACTACATTTGAGCTATAAAATGGAAATATATGTTTTATTTATTCTGAAAAAAGAACTGTAGTTGAATAATAGCCTGTTTACTAAGTCTCAGAGAATATATATATATATATATATATATATATATATATATATATATATATATATATATATATATATATATATATATATATATATATATATATATATATATATATATATATATATATATATATATATATATATACTTGTGACATACAATATATTTCACATATGAAATATTTTATTGGGCAATAATATGACACATCTGAGATCATCTTTATTTTAGGCATAAAAATACTTTTCAATCTCATATGTGCAAATGAGAAGGAACGGAGAAAGGACATCTCTTAAAACTGATGTAAGGGTTGTATTGTTGCCATTGTCCCTGAGATGGATTATATATGTTTTCATTCTGTGTTTGTTTGTCTAGCGGGAATGTGCTGGCTGCAGCAGGGTCCAGAGCACCGCTGTGACATGGTGCTCATGAGGGGCGTGAGCAGGGAAGAGTGCTGTGCGGCCGGCCGTCTGGACACTGCCTGGTCCAATACCAGTCTGCCCATCAATGAAGTCAGCCTGCTGGGATTCCTGGGAATAGTTTCCTGTAAGCCGTGCAAAGGTACAGACTCGTATTTACCCTCCGTTCTAAGATCTCAGCCGGTAGACTGGGTTGTCCCGCTGTGTAATGTTCCAACTTGTTGATATCAGTGAGGGACTGGTTACTACCATTTTAACCCTTCTACACACATAAGAGAACATTCCTCGTTTGTAAATTAGGACTGAAACCATTTTTGTTGTGGAGATAAAAACTAGTACTGTAGGCCAAATCTTGGTTTGGAGAGTTTTCTTTGCAAATGCAATTCTTCAGCAAGTTTAAAAAATCATGGATCTACACCAGATGTTTTGTTAACTTTCTCCGGCTGTTGTGGAAAGCGTACACTACTGGTAGCTTTGGCCAGGTACGTAGGTTCATATAAGGGCTCCAAACCTCTACTATCATCAGGCATTTTAAATACAGAGTGTTATCACTGGAGTAAACAAGTTAGCTGACATTGTAATTTTAATGAATTTTACTCAGCCCATCAAGCCCATAATTGTGCTCAAAATTGTAGTTTTGTGCTTTTTAGTCCATATCTATTAGCTTTGAGGTCATCTGTATGATAGTGTACTTTTAAAATTCACTTTTAGCAGGTAGGCGCATTTAAAATTTACAGTCATCTTACAGAAAAACAGACCAAAAAACTCATGACTCATCCTGCACTCATTTATTTAATTCAATCAAATGCTTTCTAGAATGAGACTGTCCTTCCCACTAAAGGTGCACTAATATTAGCAAAATTTTATGCGCAAAAAAGGTCCATTTCCTTTTATCAATAGTGTAGTGATGTATGAAGCACAGCTCACACAGAAGTCACTTTCAAACCAAACCAAGCACCTTGGTTGACCAACTTGAACCCATTGCGAAATCTATGAGGAAATCTGAACCTTGAAGGGTTAGTTCACCCAAAGATGAAAATTCTGCCATTAATTACTCACCCTCATATCGTTCCAAACCCATAAGACTTTCGTTCATCTTCTGAACACAAATGAAGAACTTTTCTGTCCGTCAAACAGCTACATTAGCGGACATAAGCAGAAGCTCAATCGAAACCGCTTCACGTGCGAGAATAAACCTCTTCCGGAAGCTCAAACGTGCTGCATAACACATGAGAATAAACCTCATTGGTTACACAGCACGTTTGAGCGGTTTGTTCTCATGTGTCATTCATGTTCAGTTGAGCTTCTACTTATGTTCGCTGAATAATGTTTATATGTTATAAGCCTAAGTTAAATCTGTTCATCATAAGCCGCTTTTCCACTGCAGGAACTTTCCCTAGGAACTAGGGACTTCAGGGTGGTACTCTGTGTGTTTCGACCGCAGGGACCAGGGTCGAAATGAAGTTCCCTGCTCGCTAGGTAGTACTTTTTCAAATTTCAGGAACTTTTGGGCTTGAGCTTGGGCGCTGAACATTCTGATTGGTTGAGTTCACGCAGCATTTTGATTGAGTGACTCCACGCAGAATTTTATTTCAACCCCCATTTTTAAAAGTCTGTTGCGTTACGTGCAGTACAAGTTGTTTACTAGCAGAATCAATAATGGAGTTTAAAAATTACGACCAATGGACCGACAACGAGGTTCAGGCTTTATTAAGCTTATATACAGAGGACGAAATCCAGCGGAAACTGGAAAGTTGCATGTAGTCCTACGTCACTGGACTAATCTTTACGATACTTTAGACCATGTTACAGCTACAGGTCTGGGGAAAGAAGTTCCTGCGAAAAAAAAATTCCTGGGGCCAATTGTTTTACTGGAAAGGTGGCTATAAAAAACTGAAAATTTGGACTAAAACACCTAAACACCTAAACACCTAAATTCGCTTTCCAATCTCTTTATGAACTTTTTGAAGCGTCAACATGGTAGTTGTCTATGGAGGGACAAAAATCTCTCAGATTTCATCAAAAAGATTTGTGTTCCGAAGATGAACGAAAGTCTTACGGGTTTGAAACAACATGAGGGTGAGGAAATGATGACAGAATTTTCATTTTTGGGTGAACTAACACTTTAATGCAACCTACTTTTGATTAGCAATATTGAAATGATTGGATTTTGCCCACAAAAAATCATAGAACAATGGTAAATTTTAGAGTATCTTAATACGACCTTCTGATTAGCAATAGTCTCATGACTGTAACACTTGGCTATTTCAAAAAATGATCTCTATTGACTATTTGTCATTATGTATCAAATAAATAAAATGTTTGACACAATAGCAGATATCCTCCCGCCCCTTCTCTCCTCCCTCTCTCAGCATTCACTCTTTCCCAATGCTTATTGGAAACCAGACTTGTTTTGCCTTTGCCTCTCGGAGAAGACTGAATTCTAGCACACCGCAAAGAAAAATGTGTGCCACATGCTGGAGAGGTCTGGTCCTCATAATCCTCAAACACAATCAGCATCATTAGACACATGGGGGGAAGAAACACTGGAAGTGAAAGTCTGTTATATTGTTTGTTCCATGGCGTTTGCTTTCCATTATCATAAAACTATATGGACTAGCGGACCCTACTGTGTGACCTCCCCAGCGTGTTCTCAATGTCAAATGCTTCAAAGCATTCCTGGAAGCTCAACTCACGCTTAGCGTCTGTCCGGCGCATTTCCTTACATTTGTTTTTCGGGGGCAGACATGGCAGTTCGTAAATCATGTGTGACTGCCTGCGGACCTTGAGGAAACATAACAGGGTTATGCTGGGATTTCCAGTGGAGGTGGAGGTATCTGATTCGGTCTTGAGTGATTTAGTTGGCTTCACAGGGAAGGGGAGCAACAGGATATTAAAGGACTTGAAGGAATGGGAACCAGAAGCTGAATCCATTTCAAAGTGTTTCTGATTTGCTTTGTTTGCTCTGGCTTTACAGATGAATGGAGAAGAATGGACAATTATTGAAAAACATGTCAATGGATGGCTCTGTAGAACTTTTCACACTTTAAATAGTTAACTCTGGGTCATTCTAAACCCCAGGTTAACGGAGTCCTCCTATGTTATCTTGCTTCATGTTTCACACTGATCATATTTGACAATTAATACTGTATTTATAAGCTGACGTTTCACACTGTACATTCCAAAACCCTGCTGTGTCAGCGTAATCGATTGGATGAACACCGCATGTGACCTGTTCTGACATTTCGCTTCCTCATATTACACATCACCGACTGCACTATCAAGTTGTTTTCTGAACAGACTTTTCGGACTATAAAGTCAAGAATAAAACGGTCTCCAATTGACACATTTTCCATCGCTGTTTGACATTTTTCCCACCAAACACTGAAACAATGTTTTTGTGACTGTCCAAAGCATGTGAATATGAGGCATGGGATTGGTTGCCAGTTGCTAAGCATCCAATCATAACATTCTAACACCGCATCATTTCATAATACAAACATTTGGCACAGTGATTTGGGGTTAACACTGCAAAAGCAATGCTAAAAGTGCTTCGTAGCCCCGTCTATGTAAAAGGCGGTGATAAACACACTTCTAAATGACATGTTTGAAACGTTCCTTGTGAAGTACAGTGTGAAAAGCCCTATTCACTTAGAACGCCTCAACTTTATTTCAATTAATTTCAAAAGAGTTTGATGTTAGCATGTTGTTAAGCTAACAGCGTAATACGTTAAATGTGCAAAAAATACAAACATTAGTAAAATTAAGTAAAACTACTCAACTTTTCTGATACTTTTCTGACCATCATGCACTGGGCCTTGAATAATTAATGAGGTCAATTTTTCACTGTTTTCCAGCTGTATTTACACTGTTTTATCATTGCTTTTGTGGTTATGTTTTGTAACTTGCCATTTTGTGACATTTGGAGTTCATTTTCTGCTCAAAATGGCACATTCACACTAAAAAAAACCGATCCATCGAATGTTAACGTCATTGTGTATTGTGTACCAATTATTGAGGGATCTGTGTTCAGGTACCACATTATACTTCGAAAATGTAGATATGATATCTACACAATATTTATTGTATTATTTACTTAGATGTCAACGAGTAAAACTTATACCTTAAAAGTGTGTTGTTTAAATAAAATGTATTACAAAAAAAACTTCAACTAAGTAGAAATTACTCAACCTGTTAGCCTACTGGCAATGTTCAAATTACTTATTTTCTTTTATGTTCAAATTGTTTTGAATGGGAGAAAGTGTAACACGCAATATGGCGGAATAAGTCCCGCCTTCTAAATAAGAGCCAATCGCCTACAGGTAAAGTCATCGCGTCACTTCAGCGGCCGTTAGAATCACCGGTTTCTATAGAAACAGTCAGACGCGCGCCTCCGAAGAGACGCGCATTTAGGTCTGCGCATGCGCATTAGCTTGATCCAGCCTAAAAAATCCTTTTTTTTTGTCATGATTCGAGGGTTTAGAAACTAAATTTATGAGCTGGTTGTTGTTAGATTTCATTGGTGATTTCAAATATGAAATTTAATCGTAAGGTCGGCGAACAGTTTTGGAGAATTTGATGTTTCCCCATTCAAAGAGATCGCATGATGCCCAGGATGCCCGAGAGGCGTTTCAAAGATGGCCGCCGAGTGAAATTACTTGTCTTAAAGGGACTTCGGTAGAGTTTACTTAATTCCATATGTAAAATGGACTTAAATATGTGTGCAAAAACTTGCATAAGTCAATTTTATCAGTGATAGACTCTAATAAGCATTACTTAAGTAAAATTTATGAACAAAGAGTGAATAAAATTTACTGGGAATTCTTAAGTAAACTTAACTTAGACATTTCTAATTAAAGCTACTAATAATTATGTTTGGTAAATGTATGTATGGCAAATTTTTGTAAATTTACTAGCCAAATTCCAAATTTTTTTCAGTGTACTTTATTAACACTTTTCAATATTGAATTAATTACTTATAATCAGCCTTTTCCCCACTTTATCCATCTTCTCTTACAGAGAACTGTGAGGGGGTCAACTGTGGCCCTGGAAAGGTGTGCAGGATGAAGTCTGGACGTCCCCAGTGCGTGTGTTCTCCGGACTGTTCAAACATCTCCACTAAACATGCCGTGTGTGGGAGCGATGGGAACTCGTACAAAGACGAGTGTGCACTCCTGATGGCTCGCTGCAGAGGTCACCCTGACCTGGAGATTATGTACCAGGGGGAATGCAAAAGTACGCTGCTGCTCTTCAGGTTCCACATGCAGAGTCCATTATTTTACTAAAATGTTTTGCAGACTGAATAAAAAGCTTCATATTCAGATTATTACTTAAGACTGAATAATCATTTTCAGAAAGAAAGTGCATATTTACCATCATATTTACAAACTGTACTTTTAGATAATATAATATTAATGAAGTGAAAGGCCACTTAACTGTACTTAAGATGAAGTACACTCTCATGACTTGCATGTCTAAGTATGCTACATGGGACCTTCTTCTAAATATATTTTTTTCAGCGTTATCTTTACCTTTGGCACCATTCTTTCAGAATCCTGCTCTAATGTCGTATGTCCTGGTACACATACCTGTGTGACGGACCAAACCAACAGCGCCCACTGTGTCATGTGCCGCACTGCACCCTGCCCAATGCCCATGATCACTGAGCAAATCATCTGCGGCAACGATAACATTACCTACCCAAGCGCCTGCCACCTGCGCAGGGCTACCTGCTTTTTGGGTCGATCCATAGGGGTTCGCCACTATGGGCACTGCAGAAGTACGTTTTTACACACCTGAAATCTCTTGAAGGTTTCGAAATATCCAAATTATACTTGTTGAACTCATTTTAACTTACGTTCTCTCTTGCAGGTAATGAAGGAAGTGAAGAAAATTCACTCTTCTGAGGATGTCAAGAGAAGTTCCGTTCCATGTACATATTATGATGGCACATAAGACGTGAGAGAACCTGTTTGAAACCATATAGTCTCACAACACGGTCCTCTGTACCAAAGAACCACTACTAGTATTTTATACGCATGCAATTCATACTTAAAGGAAACGTGTGGTTTTAACCGGAGAATTGAACTGATGAATTGACAGTGTGTATATTGTAAATATACTACAAGCTACTATTTATTGGTGAAAAGTAAGGAAGTCAGTGTTATTTATGTGTTAACACATTTAAGACACCATATATACGTACTTTAGCTGCCTTTATCTAGGTATTTATTGTGGGTTTTGCTTCAGTTTTCTTGTACATGTCAGAACTGCATGATTACTAAATACAAATATTTTTTTTTACAAAGAGCTATTTCTTGCCAATGAAGTACTTTAGAAAATTTCTCTAACATTTTATGTTTTATATTATTTTTTGTTTTAAATATTTTATATTATTCTATATGTTTTATTTAAATTATATTATCTATTAATTCCCATGATTTCCCAGACCTGGAAATGATCATTTTAAAACATTTTCTAAGATCGTGGAAACCCTGACATGGAGAAAAACAGCATCGTCAGCCATCTTTTTGATATCTTTACTATAAACAAAGCACACAGAATAGTTACCAGCAAAAACGGTGACCAAAAACCACTGAATTATCTTCTTGAACATTCCTAAGTACAGCTTTCCCAAAAATGTGCCTCTCTGCAAAATCTATGTGGACACACGGTTGAAATTCTTATGGACATGGGAGACTACTTACTCACTGAGATAAAGTGTTATGCGTGTAGTGTTTGTATTCAGAGGGATTACTCAGCCAAAACAGCTACACTTCCAGGCCACGTTCCACTGACGCGAAGACCAAACTGAGCCACCCACCAAGCAATGAAATTACCAGCTACAGTCTTATGGCAGCAGTTTTTACGAGGACGCTGGGACAGTCAAAGAATGTACAGTACATTCTACTGTTTTAATGGTTTTCACATTGCCGGATTGTGTTTTTGTCATTTTGTGTGTGAGTTTTAAGGTCACTTGACCTTGTTGTATACTTAAATGGTCATAAGGAGAAATTCAATGACTAGATGTTTTGTTTGGTTCCCAGTAAATCGTATGGTGTTGTGAAAAAGAGACAGACAGATTGGCGATATTTGTGTAAATCATCATTGTACAAGTTTGTTCCATGTGTATCCTCTTCAGAAGAGAACTTTCTTGTACCTTCTTGTAAATAGAGACCTTTTGCAGTATCTGAATATGTACTGTAAAATCCAGTTTATTCAATTGCATATTTTTGTATTGTTTACTTACATTTTTTATTAAAACACAAAATTAATGTTGTGTTAATATGATTCTCATGATTCTTGATCAGGTTATTTTAGTATCGAGAAACTATTTTATTTTTTACTCATGATTTGAATTTGTTTTTGTTTTTATATTTATATTTTTAATTTTAATTTTAGTTAAACTTTTAGTCATTTTGTTACGTGTTAAGTTTTTTTTCCCTGTAAAAGTATGCCTATATAGTTTTTATACATTTTTATTGCAGTTTTAGTTATTTGTGGATACTTGTTTCTACCCTGGAATAAAATAATTGTGACTTTTATCTCACAATTCTGACTTTTTCTCGCAACTGCGAGTTTGCATCTCAGCTCGCAATTCGGACATTATAACTCACAATTGCGAGTTTATATCACGCAATTCTGAGAAACAAAGAATTGAACAAAGAATTCTCGCAATTGCGAGAAAAAAAGTAAGAATTATGTGAAAAAAAGTCACAATTACCTTTTTTATTAAGTGGCAGAAACATGGCTCTATAGTTATTTTAGTAGCCTACATGAAGTTAAACTAAATGAAAATGAAAAATGTAACAAATATTTTTATTTCAAGCAACAATTATTTTTTTTTTTTTTATGGGTTTAGTTTTAATTTTAACTATAATAACCATGTTCTTAAAGGTTTATATTTAAGATTTTGGGAGCCCAGTTCATGTGATTCCATTTGAGATATTTAACTAACTATTAGATAAATAATGATAATAACAATGTAATGTAAAAAAATTACATTTTGGAATTTATAATATAGAAATAATGATAAAATTTAAAAAAATATATTTCATAATGAAATTGTTAATATTCACATTTTTTTTCTGGGTGTCAGGACATTACAGACCCAGTGGCTCTTGAATTTATCTCTTGTCATCCTCACTCAGTTGTGGTATTGTGCAAAATACTAAAAAAACAAACAGTAGTTCTTAATCCAAAGAATTTACTCTCAATAGTCTTTCTAAGAATTTAAAATTCTAGCTTTTCCCCCATTATATAACATGGACTTAAAAGGACGAGCTGTCTATGAGGGTTGCCTCTTAAATAACAGTGGCAGTAGTGAGAAATATAGGGGTTATTGACTTATTTTCCTGTCTGAAAAAGCTCACTTGTTTTTCCCCCTCTTTGAGAGGCTCTCCTGAATCCTGACTGCACTCCGCATCTGGTTTAACTTTGAGAGATGTTTATATTCTGATCCAGGGCTCTTTTATTACATTGGAACTGGAATTAATTGTTTGCTCTAACAGGCCATAACAATTCCATAAAAATGTTTGTAATGCATTGTTTCGACGTCTTGCTTTTTTCCGTTTCTGTTTGTCTAGAATGTTCCACAGTAATCCTGAAAGCAATTTACAGGCCTGATTTAATTTTCTTGTTATGACAGAAAGAGGTCATCAGGTGACCAGCGTCTGAATTATGTTTGGCTTTCTGTCCAAATAAGAAACAAAGTGCTGTTTGTTTGGGTATTCAAGTAAAACCACACTGTACACCACACACAAGTAAGGTGATCTTGTTATGTCTAGCTTTGACATTTTGCCACATCCTGAAATGAATTCATAGCTGATGTGACATTTTTATTCAAAAATCCACCAGAGAATCACCACTTGTGCGTCATTAGTGTTGTCATAGAAATCATGAGTGGCGCCCCTAATTTGTTCATGGTGTGTCGTTACAGGCCGGTTTACTGATTCAAAATGTTCAGGAAGTGCAATCCAGTGGGGTATCAAAGCATTAGTAATTATGTGTAGCGTGACACACTCAGTGCAGTAAAGTTAAGTGCAGTGTGTTGTCAGGATTGCAGTCTTCACTTCCTGGACAGGACGTAACCTAAGGAAAGACAGCTTAAAGCAGATTTTGATTGCTTTACACCATGCCCTAACCAGACGCAATGAGATAAGCACACTAGCGAAAAGCATTTTGTCTATCCAAACCAGAGGCGACAAGGCTACAAGCAAAGACTTCAGATATACAAAGACGGTGCTCTTATATTACTTATGAATGGGAGAAAGTGCAACAAATTCAACACTCGGGTTCCGGAAAAAACATTAATTTTCTCCATAGCGAAACTGATTTTTAATGATAACTTAGAAACCTTATTTGACAGCCCTACTTTGAGCTACGAGGTTGTTAATGGATGGTATATGCTTCTGTTGAAGCTGTGAGCCTGCATTATTTCAACTTATTTTTTAAAATTACTGTTTAACAATGGAATTTGTGGTGAAAACTATATTACCCATGATGCAGTGCAGAAAAATCCACCAATCAGAAAGTCAAAACAAGCAAACCATGCCAAAAAAGCTCTAGCTCCTCCTACTCCCATGAAGTACAGCGAATGACATAATGTAGTCAGTCTCCCTACCATAGATATGTATACGGAGATGCCACATTCGACCGCTCCAGACACACCAGCGCGGCTGCCATCTTGGAATGGTCAGCATGTCGTCACTCACAGAGTCTATGATGCCAAAACATTGCTCAGCTTCTGGTTGTGAAACCACTGAGATTTAAATTCCTGAAGAAATGGAATAACCTTTCATGGATGACAATGTGTTGGTTTGTGTTTTTTTATATGTATTAACTCAGTATCACAGGTTTTTACTGTTTTTACTTTTACTATAGTAACTTTTTAAAGTTGAGTTAGCTGACGCCTTCGTCTTGTTGTATTGTGTTAGTTTAGCAAAATCTATTTAAAATCTAAGTCTATTACATATTTAGATATTCAAACATGTGCCTAACTCAGTTGCAGACACTCAGTCAACTTGCACTTGAATGTTCACTGTCCGGCTTTGACCGTTTCAATATGGAAGACTGCTTACATATAGCAGCCCATTGAAACAGCTGCCAATTTTCACATCCACACTCCACATGAACTTTCAGTTTGTTTGTTTTCATCAGTCACGTGTTCCTTTTGTTCTAGTTTCCCGCCACAATCAGTCACCATGGACACTAATCACAAAAGGGGCGGGGCTACATAAGGTCTGTAGAAACAGTCATCACTGCATCTGAATGTGACTTCCATACTATATAGTAGACAAAAAACAGTATGTGAGCTGAGTAGTATGTGCAAATTCATAGTATTCATAAAACACTTACCGGATGACCTGCTACTTCCTGAGATTCTGAAGTGTGCATTCGATGGACAGTTTAATATCCCATGAGGCCACAGAAGAGGATTGCACAGCTGCTGTAGTATGTCCAAATATCACACAGTCATACTAAAGAACATACATTTTTAACAGTCGCAAAGTACGTTTCAAACCTAATGTAGTATGCAATTTTGGACGCAGCATCAGTGTCCTGAAACTGGGAGTGCAGTCTTAGCACATTGACTGGTCTAGCTTTTAATGCTATTTGAGCATAAGAAACAATATTTATGGGACAGTTCATTTCAGACTTTGTTGCTGAACAGACTTTCTTTGAAAGATGTGGCAAAATTAATCAGAAATCACAGCCAATCAGAAGAGTGTGCGACCTCACACTCACAAAGCAACTGATATGTACATAATCAAATTAATAAAAATTAAACCATTTTAGCATTACAATCTGTATCATGGAATACACTTGTTTGTTCACATAGAGTTTACTGTTTGTAATGTGACTGACCGCCCCTTAACATGGAAAACATGTTGCAGTGTCGCAGTGCTAGAAAACTTCACATTTCCTTGAGCATCAAATGTGTACTAATGACTTTCTTTTTTCTGTGGAACACAAACACAAACATCTCCTTTGGTGTTTCATGCATGAAAGAAAGTCATATGGGTTTGGAATGACATGGAGGGTGAGTAAATGATAAGAATAGTCAGAATTGACATTTGTGGCTGAACTATTCCTGTAATTGATAAAACGACTAGCTAAAGGTTAACAGGTGCAAACAATTGCATTTTGCTTTGAGGCAAATAGATTAAGACAACAGTATGCATCGGAAGTTATGCACTATATACCTCTAAATGTCCCGGTTGAGTGCGATGTACAGCAAACCGAACAGAGATGGTATCTATCTCGCTGTGTGGTCTAAAACGTCATAGGATTTGACTTTGAGACTTCAGGACTTGCCACAATGATTCTGTTTCACTTAACAAATTACATCTCAAATTAAAATATCACTTGCATTAAAACCTTTTTATCCTGAGATTTCATTGAGATTTTACTTTAATGAATTATGTCTTATTTTTTCTCAAAATAATTCTTGATAAATTGGTGATTTTTGTTTTGGAAAAGTAATGGAGCATAACAATTTCCATTTCAACATTGCAAAAAAAAAAAAAAAAAAAAAAAAAAGATTTAATGAGTCCTGAAATACTCATTTTGTTCTCATCTGCACATATGGGGTCCATTTTCTCTTAAATTCAGCCCTAGAGTTGGCTTATGATACATGAGCTGTCTACAGGACAGGCCCCCTGAGTTGACATCTACAACTGTTGTGCATGAGAACCACAAAAACATCCAGATCCATTTCCTCTTATCTGGACCATCAAAGTCATTACTGGTCTGAAGCAACTATATTGTTTTTAATGCGCTGAGGCCTGACCAAGTCCAATTGACTAATCTGGACTGGTTAATACCTTCCAACAGGCCGATAACAATCTAACTTCACCATAGCCTTGTGCCACCAACGATGGATGTTTACAGCAGCAACAAGGTACTAACTATAAATACATCAACTCTGCAGAACACAAAAGGAGATGTTTAGCGCAAAGTCAAAGCTTCCATTCAATGAAAGTGTATGATCCTGAGTGTGACTTTTTTGTCACACCAACGTACAATCAGATATTATTCAGGGATGCAAAGGGGGAAAAAGGTGAGAACTTTGCGTAGGGCAGGGGGCATGCTGCGCACAGAATGTTTTTTTAAAGATATTTGCTGAACATGCTCATTTGTAGTTATTTTAATATTTTTTTTTAAATTTATATGTAACTTGTATGTAACTTATATGTCCAAAACTGTAATTTTTCATGAAAAAAAAAGCATATTGTCGCAACATTTTACCAAAATCAACATTGGGTCATGTTATAAAAGATGAAGTGCTATGTACACTATTTAAAGGTGCCCTAGAATTAAAAATCGAATTTATCTTGGCATAGTTGAATAACAAGAGTTCAGTACATGGAAATGACATACAGTGAGTCTCAAACTCCATTGTTTCCTCCTTCTTATATAAATCTCATTTGTTTAAAAGACCTCTGAAAAACAGGCGAATCTCAACATAACACCGACTGTTACGTAACAGTCGGGATCATTAATATGTACGCCCCAATATTTGCATATGCCAGCCCATGTTCAAGGCATTAGACAAGGGCAGCCAGTATTAACGTCTGGATGTGCACAGCTGAATCATCAGACTAGGTAAGCAAGCAAGAACAATAGCGAAAAATGGCAGATGGAGCAATAATAACTGACATGATTCATGATTGTAAATTGCCTTTCTAAATGTTTCATTAGCATGTTGCTAATGTACTGTTAAATGTGGTTAAAGTTACCATCGTTTCTTACTGTATTCACGGAGACAAGAGACGTCGTTATTTTCGTTATTAAACACTTGCAGTCTGTATAATTCATAAACACAACTTCATTCTTTATAAATCTCTCCAACAGTGTAGCATTAGCCGTTAGCCACGGAGCACCATCAAACTCATTCAGAATCAAATGTAAACATCCAAATAAATACAATACTCACATAATCCGATGCATGCATGCAGCATGCATGACGAACACTTTGTAAAGATTTATTTTGAGGGTTATATTAGCTGTGTGAACTTTGTTTATGCAATGATAGAGTCGAGAGCTCGGGAGGGGGCGGAGAGCGCCGCAGCCTGAATCGGCGCATTTTCTAATTATGCCCCAAAATTTATTTAAAAAAATCTATGGGGTATTTTGAGCTGAAACTTCACAGACACATTCAGGGGACACCTTAGACTTATACATCTTGTAAAAAAAACATTCCATGGCACCTTTAAGACGGTATTGGCTGATTAGACGGCAATACTGTGCTAAACATGCCAACTGTTTGCCCTCTCTCTTCACCGTTACGACATGTCAGACATCTTAACCACCTTAATCTTAATCACCACATCTTAAATACAAAAAAAAAAATATTACCCTTTATAGACAAGTAAAGAGTAAAGGAAGCACTGTACAGTACTTGAAACAACCAGTTCTTTATTTACCCTTATAAGTTCACAAGTACCCTTGTAAGACCCCCCCCATAAAACACTTTTTCATTGGATCTATGCAAATCCCATGTGACCTATTTTGATCTCAAAAAGGCGAGTTGTCACTGAAAGTGATTATTCCAATTTTTTTGCTAGCAAGTGTTGACAAAGTCATCAAGTCTCATGCCATTTAGATGAACATTTAGATTTTTTTTTTTAAATTTCATCAAAAGTCATTTTGGGTCGTCACAGACCTCAAAAGCGCATAAGAGTAAAGTAGTCTTATTGAAAATATTGCTATTTTCGGTTACCATTTACTTTCATTGTATGTATAAGAGCAAGAACATTGTGTTATAACTTCTTTTGTGTTTCCTGGAAGAAAGAAAGTGGGGTTTTGAAAGACACAAGGATGACACAGAATAGGCCTTGTTATTAGGAACCCGCTGTGTTTCTTCACCTTGTGTGAAGCAATGTTCCCAGCTGGTGTGGATAGCTCACATTCACAGTATATTACCATTCTGTCTGATGCATGACGCCTGCAAATGGGTGTTGATGACGGATTCCAGTTGTTCAAACCTAAACTAGCGCATGACTCAGGAACCTAAGAAGTTCCAGTCTGATGTTTTGGCCGAGGGAAGAGTGTTTTCCTGCTCTGTCTTTCACATTATCTGGATATGCTCAAAATCAGACTAACAGGTGCCCATGAAATATCAACAGCTTACTCTAAACAGATGACTCAAATGTGAAAGGTAGTTCTACACTGGAAAAAAGGTTCATAAAATGAGGTCCAATGTACTGTGTTATTATGAAGGAATTTTCTGTATTAATTTTTCACAGGTGTTTTCACTGTATTTTGAAATACACATTGTATTGTGTTGTGTTTTAGGGTTAAAGGAAATGTCCACAAACTTATCCTAGCAGAAAAAAAAAAAAAAATGTCTACAGATTTTTTTTTTCTTACAGTCCAGGTTTATATGCTACTAATAGAGCTCTTAGACCAGAGAACAAGTTTTGGATTTTCCCAAATAATACTAATATTAGTGTTTTTAACTGGAAAAATTAAGTTTGTTCACAAACAGTTGTTTATGGGGAACTATAGGCCTAACCATAATTCCCTTTCAAGGGAACTCGTGCTGTGTATTCGCTATGGGAACGCCTCTGCATGATGTCGTCATGAAGCACGTATGAAATCTGTCCAATCGGGAGACAGTACGTCATAGGTGGGTGACGTCACTGACCAGGAACTATAAAGCCGGCCCAAACACACTCACATTCAGCTTCTGTGTCTTCAGCAAGCGCTACTTGTGATCTTGTCTGTCTTATTTAGTGTTGTCTGTCTACCATCGTTGATTTATATCATTGTTATTATGGCGAGTGAGCAACAGCAGCAGTTTAGGAAGTGTGTTCATCCCTGCCCTCGCTTCATTACAGGTGGGGATACACACGACCTTTGTGTTGCCTGTGTGCACTGTGAGCAGTTTCCGCTGAGGACGCTGCACTCCCGCAATCCTTCTGCTGAGGCAGGGCGGCGTCTCATGTCCTGGGGTTCGCAGATGGATGTAGCAGCGGGGTTAGTGTCGGGCCCAGCCTTATCTCTGCCCTCACCTGCTGCATCTGGTGTATCAATTCAGAGGCAGGAAGCACACGTTGCGGTTTCTTCTGCTCCAGTTGACACTGTCACACTAATGGCATCTAGTTTTGAGGAGCTGAATGTTGTTAGTGTGACAACGGGAGAGACAGAAGACTCACCACTTCCCTCTTCCGCGAGGAGCTCATGGAGGTGCTTACTCGCACTGTTGCCAAGCTTAACATTGACTGTCCAGCCGAGAAGCAAGAGCAGCAGACCCGAAGTAAACTTGATGAACGCTTCCTACCATCAAGGTCTGCTAAGCCTCCACATCGGGCGCTGACGTTTTTTCCTGATCTCCACACTGAGGTGTTGAGATCGTGGAAGAGACCGGTGTCATCCTGTGTTTTCAACCCTCAAACCTCCACCTACAGTAACTTGGTTGGTATGAAAAAACACGGGTATGGAGTGATGCCAAGAGCGGAAGAGACGCTTGCGAGCCATCTCTCTCCACAGGCGGCATCGTCTCTCAAAGCCCAGACGTTGCACACTAAGCCGCTGAAAACTACCTCGGCGCTAGTGGGCAAAGTGTACTCGGCAGCAGGTCAGGCTGTGGCATGCTTGCACACTATGGCTTTCATACAAGCATACCAAGCCGACCTGCTGAAAGACTTGGGCAATAGTGATGGGTGGGGGTTTTCTTCCATGAGCTCGGATTTCTTCCATGAGCTCTGTCAGTCAGCAGATTTAGCGCTCTGTGCCACTAAGGAGACGGCCAAATTCATCGGCCACTCTATGACAGCCCTGGTGGCCACGGAGCGCCATCTATGGCTAAATCTGTCTGACATCAAGGTCAGGGATAAGTCCTTTCTTTTGGATGCCCCACTAAATCCATCTGGCCTTTTCGTAGATGATATCAACACCGTCACCGAGAGGTTTCAGAAGGCGAGGAAGCAGGCTGCTACTATGCAGCAGTTTCTTTCTCGCCGCACCCAAGTCCCTTCGGCTGCTGGGCGGGAGCAACCGAAGCCGAGTACGAGCTCCTCGCACCAACACAGGCAACAACAGAAGCAGAGCGTTGCTACCTGTACTCCCCCTCCGAGGAGCTGGGAGGCGGAGTGACGCTCTCAGCCAAAGCCTTTGAAGGGCAAGACAGATCTGAGGGCTGTTATTGCGGCTAAGAGGGCTTCTGCAAAGAAATCCTGATGCCAAGAGTGTCAGGATCCTGAGGGTGGTCCCCTCCGGACACAAACAGTGTTCACCTCTTCCAACGGTGCCCATGAATCTTCTGTGCCTTCAGGGTGCCGCTCTGCTAACCCCGCCGACAAGCCGGGGTGCAGTAGTTCCTCGTGTGTCACCCGAGGGTGGCGTGCTTTCTCTGCAGTCAGTTCAGTTGTTCCCTGCCAGGGCTCCGCTTCAGGGCACTGTGCTGGCTGCCCATATTTCACCAGAGACCAGCCTCGAGAGTCCTGCACACGATAGAAAGAGGGTATGCGATTCAGTTTCGAACACGCCCACCCCGATTCAATGGGGTCCTACCCACAGTGGTGGGCCCCAAGCAGGCTCTGGTGATAGCACAAGAAGTAGAGACTCTCTTGCGAAAGGAGGCTATAGAAAGGGTTCCTCCTCCCAGCAGGGAGTCAGGGTTTTACAGACGTTATTTCATTGTGCCAAAGAAAGACGGAGGGTTGCATCCGATTTTAGATCTTCGTCAGCTGAACAAGACAGTAGCAAAACTCATGTTCAAAATGTCTGACAGTCAAACACATCGTGTCACAAATCAGATCTGAGGATTGTTTTGTCACAATAGATCCAAAGGACGCATACTTTCATGTATCAATCCTTCCGCAACACAGGAAGTTCCTAAGGTTTGCTTTCGGAGGCGAAGCTTACCAATACAGGGTTCTTCCCTTTGGCCTAGCACTGTCACCTCGAACCTTCACCAAATGTGTAGATGCGGCTCTGGCGCCCTTGCGTATGCAGGGCATCCGCATACTGAACTACATAGACGATTGATTGATTCTGGCTCAATCAGAGCAGATGGCGGTTCAACATCGAGATGTTGTTCTCGCTCATATGAGAAGGTTGGGGTTGAGACTAAACGCAAAGAAAAGTGTGCTTTCTCCAGCTCAGAGGACCACTTATCTATGCGTGGTATGGGATTCAATGATTATGCGGGCCCATCTATCTTCGTGCATAACATCTTTTCTATCGACTGTCTCAGACATAAAACTAGGCCAGTCACTCACTGTCAAACAGTTTCAGAGAATGTTAGGTCTTATGGCAGCAGCGTCCAACGTGATAACTTTTGGCCTGCGGAACATGAGGCCACTACAGTGGTGGCTCAAAACCAAGGGCTTATCACCGAGGGGAAACTTTTTTCGTATGATCAGAGTCACGCGGTGATGCTTATGCACTCTAGACATATGGAAGCAACCTTGGTTTCTGTCCCAGGGACCTGTGTTGCGGGCTATCAGTCGTCGAGTCACGCTAATGACGGATGCATCCCTCACGGGCTGGGGGGCGATCATGAGTGGTCGCTCGACTCAGGGTCTGTGGCAGGACCATCATCTTTCGTGGCACATAAATTGCCTGGAGATGATGGTGGTATTTCTAGCTCTGAAATACTTCCTTCCAGACCTCAGGGATCATCATGTGTTAGTTTTGATCAGACAAAACAGCAGTGATCTCTTATATAAATCATCAGGAGGGTCTGAGATCACGCCCACCTTACAAGGTGGCAAATCAGATCCTCCTGTGGTCCCAAGGGAAACTACTCTCCCTCAGAGCAGTTTACATCCCAGGGTACCTGAATGTGGGAGCAGACATCCTGTCGAGGCAGGGGCCGAGGCCTGGGGAATGGAGACTTCACCCCGAGGTGGTGAAGCTCTTATGGGAGAACTTAGGCAAAGCCCAAGTGGATCTGTTTGCGTCTCGAGAGATGACTCACTGTATGCCTTGAAGTGGAGATTATTCACTTCTTGGTATGAAAATCACCAGTGGGATCCTGTTAACTGCCCAGTCAACGCACTTCTGGATTTCCTGCAGGAAAGATTTTCTTCAGGGTTATCCCCCTCCACACTAAAGGTGTATGTGGCGGCTGTGGCGAGGGGGGCGTTGTTCAGCAAAGTCCGCAATGGCAGAGAGCGTCAGGAGACGCGTGGTAAATGAGCGGGTTGAATGCAAATCACGAACACCTGTTTCTCATTCCAGTAATTGGCGCGGAGACAGGATAAAACACCAGGAGAAGCAGGAGTGTGGGAGAGAGAGAGGGACTGCTGACTGAGACTGCTGGAGCTGATCAGGAGATCAATGCTGGAGTGAAGCCCGTCTGTAGATGTGGATTGTTTGATTGTGCGTTGCACAGACTTTTGTTTGTTTATTTTTCTTAGGGAAATAAAAGCTCAGTCAGCAGTCAAATCCGACCCTTTTCCTCTTCCTTCCCTGACGAACTTGATCATTACTACAGCAGCCTTAGCTGCTTACCATGCTCCTTTCAGTGGAGTATCCCCGGCTTGGGATTTGGCCGTTGTATTAGAAGGCCTGTCTGTGGCACCCTTCGAGCCCCTCGAAGAGGCGCCAGAGAAGTTTCTAACACTTAAAATAGTGTTTCTATTAAAACAGAGCTGCCATGTGGAGAAAATGTGATCAACTATTTGTGTGTTTTGGAGCACCAAGAAAAGGTCTCCCAGCGTCCAAGCAGAGAATGAGCAAGTGGGTGGTTGAGGCCATCTCACCTGCTTATGAGTCAGTTGGACAGCCTTCACCATTGGCTGTTAGGGCTCACTCTACAAGGAGTATGGCTGCCTCCAAGGCTTTTATTTCTGAGGTTTCCCTATCTGACATTTGTGATGCGGCAGGATGGTCATCATCACATACTTTCATGAGGTTCTATGAACTAGACCTCGGTTCCACTCCGGGGGCGCAGGTGCTTCTGTAATGTGTGCGCTTTGGCTACACACGTACTGTCACTTGCTTATATGGCGAAGTTGGTATTGTCATTCCCATAGCGACTACGCAGCATTTCCTTGAAAGGGAACGTCACGGTTATGTATATAAACGCTGCGTTGCCATGCCATACTCCCAGCATGCCCGTAAGCGACTTGCTTCAGTATTTCAGAAGCTGAATGTGAGTGTGTTTGGGCCTGCTTTATAGTTCCTGGTCAGTGACGTCACCCGCCTATGACGTACCGTCTCCTGATTGTACAGATTTCATACGTGCTTCATGACGACATCACGCATTTATCAACATCCATGATTTATCGCACTAAATAACAATGAACGTACACTATCATTCAAAAGTGTGGAAATATATTTTTTTAAATTGATCGAAAGTGACAGTAAAGACAAAAAATATAACAAAAAAATAATATTTCAAATAAAAGCTGTTCTTTTAATCTTTCTTGTCATCAAAGAATCTAGAAAAAAATGCATCAGTTTCCTCAAAAATATTAAGCAGCACAACTGTTTTCAACATTGATTACCAAATCAGCATATTACAATTATTTCTGAAGGATCATGTGGAGTAATGATGCTGAAAATTCAGCTTTGCATCACCGAAATAACCAACCAATAAATAAATAAATAAATGAAGTACACAAGGACAGTACCAACCAATGCAAACAGTATTTCTGGAGTCCTGAATAGCTGTCAGTACTCTCCAGACACAAATAATCCAGCTGAGACAGACGTGGGGGTGTCACACGTGGATCAGTGGATACAATAGCTGAGTTAATGGGCGCAAACATAGCAGCGTCTGTACTGTCAGATTCCTCCAGTCATCGCTCCCACACAAATCAGATAAAACTCAAACCAATGGGCCTGGGGAACTGAAGACTTCATGAACTGAACAACCTTGTTAACATAAATATGACTTCAACATACTATGAATGTTGTGTTTCACAAGTGTTTAGATGTAAAAAAAAAAAAAAAAAATGGGGGTGTTTTCTCATTATTTCTCATTATCAGTCGTTAATGCAATATGATTTGGCCAAAAGAGCATTTTTGCACAGCCAACTATTTTTGTGCGCACTGGCAATCTGGCAACTAATTAGCAACTGTTATAAATTCAAAGGGGTATTGTTTACAGTTCAGATAGACCTAATAGAAAAAATATGGGAAATGTTACTTAGCCTACCGAAATACATTTGCTTGCTGAAAGCACAAGCACAATTGATTCCCAGCTGTAAAACTTAAACCCATGTTTTGCTTCTAGTGTTACTCTAGGTCATAATTGTGATGAGTGCACACCCTAAAAATGATATCTAAAATCGCGGTCAGGCGAGTGGTCAGGGGAGCCGTGATTGGCTGAGGCACAATTATGCGGAAACTCCTACTTACCCCCCGAGATTCTGATCTGTTCCTGTAAGCTGGAGGCATTTCAAAAGGTAGGGCACAAGCCCGGCAGCCACAGGGTTTGGATTGATATCTTACAGATATGTCTCTACAGGCCATTAAATCATCATTTCTACAGCCCACATGGGATTGTGCTTAAGTATCTTAGAATGGATCCAAGAATGGATTTATTGCCTTTCTTTCCCCAAAGCCCCAAGGATTCCTTTAAATATGATAAAACACTTACGTTAGCTTAAAATGCAGATGCAGATAGTGTCTTTGAAATTCATCATGCTGCTAAACTAATCATTTTCCCATCATTTTTCATTTACTGACTGACTTATTGAAAAATAAGAAGTGAGAGTGGAATTTGACAGGTTTTATATATTATGAAATCTAGTAAAACTGCATAATGAGCAATATTGTTTTGTCATCTACATAAACTTCCCTGTTGAAAAAACAGCTAAAACTATAGCCTAAGCTGGTTGGTTGGTTTTAGAGGGATTTTGACCACTTGACTGGTCTTAGCTGGTCAGGCTGTGAGACCAGCTGACCAACCAGCTAAATACTTGCTTAAACCAGCTCAGACCAGCCAATTCTTCAAATGTATTATTTGTGTTATTGAGTATTGCGCCACCCTAAAAGACCATCGTTGCTCAAGACAACCGTTGGTATTGAAAAACATTTGAGCAATCGCGCCATCTGCTGGTCGGAATATGTAATCAAAATTCAAATACACTGAATTCATCGCATAAAGCATAAAGCTCAAACCAAATAAGCTAGGAAACAACATCAAACTAGACATTGAATCATTAACCCTGCAATAGTATTTTTATAAGCAGAAATAAACGGAAATGTGTTTTTTGTTGTTGAAAATTTCTGTAGCATACCCAAATCTGTGTAATTTAACTGTATTTTTTTTTTTTTTTTTTAAGCCTGCTTTAATGTTCAGGCATCTTGGAGGTCATTGTCATGTTCTCTCCCTAGAAGACTGAAAGACAGGGCTCAGAGTATTTGGACAGCCACATATGAACACAAGCCACTGGGGGCAGCATAACAGTTATATAACAGTCTGTTTCTGACTCTTTTTCTTTCTAACAGCTTGTACAGTATACAAATCTGACTGTTGTGGCTGTGATTTATGTTGTAGAACAAAATGTAAAAGTCTCTTCAATGTAAATGTTAAGTACAGACTTTATTTTATGCTAAACTGAAAACTGCTCATCTAAAAAACACACTAATGCTAAAATGCTAATTCTCGCCTGGGTTTTAGGACCACATATATATCCAGGTTTAAATTCCTAGATGTAGTCACAGGCTTTCGACCTGCATGGTGTGATTGAGGCTCGATAATGCACATCTTTAATGGTTTGCAGAAACTAATGTTGAGGTTAACAAGCAGCATACTTCTACATACAAGTGTTATGGAAGCAAAGCTGATTTCCTTGAAGTAGCCTGAGTCATAAATTAAAAATTGCCTCATTGTTTTATAAAGAAATGATCTATGTTGTTTCTGTATCAAAATGCACTTTGAAGAAGCAAATACATATAGACCTATATTGAGTAATACCTCTATCAAATAGTTGAATCACAATGATTTTTCCTCAACCTGTTTTGTCTTTAAAACTCTTTGGGCCAGTTTCACAGACAGGGCATAGGCTAAGCCAGGATTAGGCTTTATTTCAATTAAGGCATTTATGTAGCTTTTAGAAAAAAAACATTACTGGTGTGCATCTTGAGACAAAACAATGGCTCCTGACATTTTTTAAGATATGTCAATGCAAGATACTTTTAGTTAAAGCAGCTCAAACATGCATTTTAGACTAGCTTAAGCTGTGTCTGTGAAACCAGGGGGTTTATGTTTTTAAATAACAAAATATATAGTACATATATTTATAATTCTACACAAGAAGCTTAATATTAATTATTAATATTAATTAGGAAGATAAAGGGTTATTTAGTTCCGTTGACTGTATTCTGGTTCTAAGCTCTTGCATTTAACCCCCTTATTCCTGTGAGACTTGCCTGACTTATACAAAATAAAACAAAGGCATCTGTTCTAATACATTCCCACCATAAATACCTCCACATGGATGCAACATGTATATTTTTCTAAGAAAGGACCATTCCCTATATAATTAATGGAACAAGCGAACAATGAGCACAGTTTGAAGCTCTTTGATGAGGATGAATTCAAACATACAGGAAGAACATTGTCTGCTGAGATGGATTTGCAGTTTACAACCTCTCCTGTATAAACTTTAGAAACAATAGTCATTGTCATGTTAATAAACAGTAAGTAATATTTTACCTAAAAATGACAACTGTGTCATAATTTTCTCACCCTCATGTCGTTCCAAACCTGTATGACTTTCATCTACGGTGGAAAATATAGGGAGAAGTTTAGCAGAATCTCTGTTTTGGTGCTACTTTCATTAGGGACAGATGACGTCTGTCAAGCTTGACATGACAAAAACATGGTGACTAAAGCAAATTTGTGAGTAGCAGATTAGTTTAAGTTGTTATACTTAAATGTCATCTTCCTCATAGGAACTTTTTAAATAAGTCTTGCTTTCATTTGTTTTGTCATTTCTCCCCTCATGTTTTTAAATTTTGCTCAGTAGTGCCATTTTTTGAGCTTCCTGTACATCCATGTCAGTCATGGATCATGAAGATGCAGAACCAACCCCAGAACGCAATTTTCAAAAAGTTTAAATGTATAATTTTAAATGTATAAATTATATTAAATGTATTGTTTTAGAAGGAATTTCGAACATTATACTCACAAAACGCGTTTGGTTAGTTACAATGACAGAGCCTTCAATTTTCTGAAAACCAAAGATGTCGAAATCATTTTGAAAAATTGCATACAAGCACATAAGGCGGTGACGTTGTGGACCGGACGTGATGACGCAGAAAGTTTCGCCTGTATACGTGCGCGTTCTTGAGTAAGCTCGGAACAAGTAGAGGACGACGAGGCTTCATCGAGGTCTTTCACCAGTGCCGTGTTTTCCTCTAGAAACAGGCCCGATATTTATACTGTTACACATTTAAGAACACTTCACCATGAGAAGGAAGCTGTTTGGTGCCATTTTCGCCATCTGTATCGGCTGGTTTCAAGCCGAGGCGCTGACAGGTAAGGCGTCTCGTTTTTCTGTTGATCATGTAGCTCGCGAGCTCATTTTTCACAGGCCTTCTCTTGACATAAACATGACCTAGACTAGACAACAAGCCGACTGTTTGCGCTGAATTTACCTCACAATAAATAAACACATAATTAATGAACGTTTGTAAGGGTTTGAAATGTTAAAAAGTCGTTGAAGCCGTCGGCAAACTGTCGAGCACGAGAAAAAGCTCACGAGCACAGAGCTAACAGTTATAGCGAACAGCTTATGATTGTCGAATAATTTTCACGTTAATGCTCTTTCAGTCTTTTCAAATTCCAAAAATGAAAATATTTATCAAACGAGGTTATATACTATATTGATAGAAGCAATGAATAAAAAAAGTTAGAAATTGACGTTAAGATGTTTGCGACAGTAATGATCATCACGGTATTAAAGGGATAAGGTTAGTTCACACAAAAATTAATCGTGTCATTTACTCACCCTCAAGTTGTTCCAAACCTGTATAAATGTATTTGTTCTGTTGAACACACATGAAGATATTTTGAAGAAAGTTTGTAACTAGGCTGCTTTGGGGCACAATTGACTTCCATATAATATATGTATATAACGTTATATAAATACTATGGAAGTCAATGAACTCTTCAGTTTCCCACATTCTTCAAAATATCTTTCTTTGTGTTGAGCAGAACAAAGAAATTTGTACAGGTTTGGAACAACCTGAGGGTGAGTAAATTATTTTTGGGCGAACTATCCCTTTAAAGCCAAAGTACAAAGCTCACAAAACCCACCACGTGCTTTTGCTGTTCTTTCATGAAAAATAACCTTTAATCCCAACACAGGGGGTGTTTGTAGCCTTCTAAGTTACACATTTCTCAAACTGAAGAGGATCTTCTCTCTGGGTCATGCTTCTTAGTTGACGTTTAATTATCGCAAGGACTCATCCAAACTTTGCTTGTTAAAATATTTATGCCTGTCCTTATCCCTGGCAGGTCAGTTATTCCAGTGAATGATGTACTAACAGTAAGCAGCAGGCAGCCATGAGACATTTTTGGAGACATGCTGTCAAGTACAGTAAAACATTTGTAGAGAGAAAACCGTAATTATAATGAAAGCTTAGGGAGGCAAAACATGTTTCGCCCAATCATTTGGCATGAAGGAGGCCACCAGGCAGCAATTTTCATCTTTTAGTCTACCCTTGTTCAGTAAAAGGCTTAGCTTAAGCTCATTATAATGTTCCATCACTGGAAATGGCACAGGAATCCATGCAAACCCACTGAACTTGTAGACCTAAAATCATCACTCACTTACGATATTTAAAGTTTAGCATTTAGTTGTAAATGTAAATCATGTACTGCTAAATTTGTATTTAAATATATTAAACATCATTCCCATCCTTTTAGATAAATCAGTTGTTTTGCATGATGAATGAAAATGGCAGAGTAATGAGAATGATTTTGTTTTATGGTCTGGCCCCATCATAATTTGTTTAGTCCCCAGCAGCAGCTGATGAATGGCAGGGTCGGTAAATCCGAACATAATCAGCTTCATGCTCACAGTTAGAAATAGAGTGCTAAACACCCTAGGAGGTGCTTTTGTGCACGTAAGCATTGATACTTCCTCAAAATGACACAATTTGTGCAAAAGCAACATGTTTGCTCATGCTGTTCTTGCTTTGTCTCATAGTACATGCGTACAGAACATCAGGCTGTGTTGATGGATGGTGGAAGTCATAATGTCTCAATTACAATGAGATTTTCCCCTGAGTATTTGATCTTCAGCTCTGCTCAATAAATTGTGTTAAAGCGAAAGGGCAGGGTTTTTTTTTTTTTTTTTTTGTGGTTGGTGTGATATTGGCAGCCATTTTGAACTTTGGAAAATGCCTAGAGAGGGTGTTTGTCAGCATGGTGGGTGAGGATAGTCCTGTCCTTCAACTTTTTAATTACACTAGCTAATCTGTGGGGAAATGTAAAAATATATACTGTAAAAGCTAGTCACTGGGTTGCCTGAACCACTAGTTAACTAGTCTTAAAGTCAGCATGAAATGTAAATTCATGTTAATGAACTTATTCTAAATAATTCATTGTTTTATTAATTCACCTCATGATATTAAATCAAAATGTCATAACTTGATCTTTCAGTGAAAACAACAGCTGTATGCCAGACATCTCCAATCATTTAGTCTGTTTAAACCCCACCCTTCTACAATTGACTTCAAGTTTGCCTAGATTTCTGAGTGTGGTGTGTGGTGTGCACATCTCAAAATCCAATCAACGATCGATGAATAGAACCAAGTCCCCGCCTAATGTTTCTTTCATTTTTTCGTCTGAGTGTCACAAATTAACGTCACAGTTCAAAAGAATATATCTGTCACTACTTTGATATCATTGCAAAGAAAAATAAACTAAAAAGACAAACCAAGACAAAATTGAAATCGATACTTTGATACTTTCTTTTGTCTGTTTTCTGAGAAATTATTGCATAAAAAAAAAAAAACACTTTTGTCATACTTTGTTTTATTGAATAGAGAATTAGGAAAGCTCCAATTAGGATTTTTGCAGCCGATATGACTCCAAAATTTCTTGTCGTCATGATCGGCCCATACTGATTCCGATTCCCATTCAAGCTTTATATAAGTGATATGTAAGTTGTCTGCTGATGGTCACTGTTAAACCCCTTACACAAGGTATTTGTAATGATTTCAAAACTTAAAACTAATAGCTTATAACTCTTAAAATAAAAAAGAAAAAGGTGTCTAGTACATTATCTTGTTTGATAGAAAACCTTTCAAATTTTGAAAAACAGATTTTGATCATGTTTGGAGGTTAAGTTACAACACTAAGAAAACCCCAGAAAAAGTGATGCAATTTATTTTTTATTTTATTATTCATACTTGACATGATAACTATTAGAAAGTAAATGTGACGGGTCATATAATCAAGCTTGGGCTTGTTCACAATCATGTCAACTGCATCTGGGCCAAATTTTGTGTTGATATCTCAAAGCAATCAAAAGTTATTGCATTTGGAACAATGATAGCATTTGTATCCAAATAATTCTCCAAACAAGTGATCCAAGTGTTTTATTGAACAACAGAACTACTTGCATGTATAAACATAAAAATTTTCTCAAGATCTACGCATCATGTTATGTTGTGTGCACTCGTTTGAATCGGGACAACCTGTTCTAAATAAAGATGTGCGATTCACAATGGTTTACTAATGATTCGTGTAGTTACAAAGCAGAACGTGGCGCAAAAGCCTCATCTGTATAATGTGTATGTGCACGTCAATGGTGACTTTTACGTCATTAAATTGCGATCAGTTCGTGAGATGGGCCAAATTGGGCAAATGTTGCATTTTATGCAATTTTGTTTAATCAAGATAAATGTCCCTTATACATTTTAGCAATCTTAAAAAAAAACCTTGTGATTTAAACAGTTATGACATACTGTGTAGTTAAATACCTTTTTATAAGGAAGGATATTCCACATTTATCAACATTCAATCATGGGCTTGGCTTGAGCCAACAAACTATGATGATGCCACAAGTGACCTTAGGTCAGTATTTCTTCTGCCATTTAGTCCACATGTCAGCTTGTGAGAAGGTGAACTTATTGGCTTGTTTACTAGAACAGGTTAAGTTAATTATCTAGTATTGGCAGACTTTGTACCAAGTGATACTTTTGTACTTTACTGTTCTCCCTGTTTGGAATTATTTACAATTTAGGTTTGACATATTTGGTCAATATATCTGTCTTATAGTAACATTAAATCTAAGCACTTATGTATACAAATATGCTTAAATTCCTTTTAGTGCTTGTTTATAAGTAGTTTTAAATTTGTGGCTTCTCTGGTCCACTTAGTTAATGTTGGAGGTGACCTTTTCATGATGGTCAAATGAATGAAGCCTGTTCTCCTTTCAAAGGGCACATGTTATTTCAGGCCTAAGGCATGTGTGGAGTCCTACTGCTCTGAATGTAATGTGGATTGTGGACATCTACCCTTTTTACCCCTCCCTGGGTAACTCACTAAAACATTCCTCTCTCAGCAGCAGACAAAATGGGAGCAGTACCTTACTCTTGTTTTAAAGTTAAACACACTGAAAACGTGCTATACTGCAGGAAGAAACAACAGGTCTGAGGCAGATCTCAATGTGGTGTTTTCATTGATGTGGAGGGTAGGGTTGTTGTTCAAGCTGCTATGCACGTACTTCCGTGTCGTTCAGGGTGTGTATTATTCCAAGGTGATCAGAAGAATTCCATTGAAACTCTCCATGGGGGATTAGCACAGTACAACCTTGTTTTTCTCTGGAGTACATGCTTTGAGTCTACATGAACCGCAGAATGGTTTGTGGTTTAAAAGAAAAATTGTTTTTAGGTTCATTTCTCATTTACACTGTTCATGACAATTGTATTTATTATTCACCATCTTATATAATGGTCAACTGATATATGTACTTGTTATAATGGCCAATATGACATCACGCTTTAATTTAAAGATGGTTAAAAATCACATGCATAACAATTGCTGAAATTTTATATATATTTTACATATTTAATAAATTTGAAATAATTTAAAAATTAATAAACACAATATTACTAATTATAGAGAAGCAAAATTATAATATTTTCATATAATATTACCTTTCTTTAATTGTAAACTAATGAAGAGGGAGAATGTGAGCTCTGACGCTCAGGCTCCCTCATGCTGTCAAAGTAAACAACCCACTTCTGAGTCGGACACATTGGCCAACCAGAAAAAATATCAGCCAATACATCAGCCTTAGTGATATATCGGTTGACCACTAATCATATGACAAGTCTTAAAGGAATTCTTGGCTCAAATTAAAATCACCCTCATGTCATGCCAAACCTATGACTTTCTTCTATGAAACACAAAAGATATATAAAAGAGATTATTCCCCAAGAGGGGTCCAATGTTGTTTTGGTCAAAAACCGTTGAAACACTGGTCATACAGGTTTGGAATGGAATAATGGTGAGTAAATCAAGCCAGAAGTTTCAATTTTGGGTGAATTATCCCTTTAAGCCCCATTAGTCATCACCATTACTTCATACCTTTATTCCATGTGAATTTTTCTAATTTCATTCACTGCCTTTCTTGATATGCTTTGGTTTTAATGCATGCTTCAACTCATTGTCTTTTTAAAATGCTTGCTTCTAAAGTTCTTCAGTTGGCTTTTGGTGTCATGAAGTATTGTCTTACATCATGATGCTCAAAATCCAATTTATGTATGCCTTTTTTATGTCTTCCATTCTAACATTTTCTTTCTTTTCTCTTCTGCTATTTCTTTTCTTTTTTTGCCTGCCTGTCTGCTAATCATTATTCATATCATCTCAATGAACTGTCCACTCTAAACCCAAATCACCCATTCACGTGTCAAATGTCCAGCGGGCTTCATAAAATCACCGTTGTCTCAGATGAAACTCATAGAAGACAGTGCCAAGCTGGATTGCGAGGTCATAGGGAACCCCATCCCTGAAGTTCAGTGGTGGTTCATTGAGGGCGAGGAGCCAGATGAAACCGTCACTCAGCTGTTTGACGGCGCAAGAGAGGATCGCGTGCGCATCAACGCCACCTATATTCACCATGCAACCAGCACACTCGTCCTCACCAACCTAATGCTCAACGACACAGGCGTTTACGAGTGCCGCGCCTCAAACGACCCTGACCGCAACGACCTCAGGACCCCACCCAAAGTCAAGTGGATTCGCTCACAAGCGAACGTTATAGTATTTGAACGTGAGTTATGTTGTGGAAACGAGGCGTCTCCACTAGTATAGCGGAGGAAGTCCCGTAGATTCAGACTCTCCCCTGCCTTGCCCTCCCTTGCCACCCTCCCATGCCAGGACTTCTACTCTAGCACCGTCTGTTTTTTCATAGTTATCTGACGCCTTCTGAGCATATCACTGCCTAGAGCTTGTGAGATAAAAGTTGAACCTTTTTTAAAGAAATGGCATTGATCAGTTAACATTACTACAGGTCAGAAGGTGTAAAACACACTAATTGGCATGCATTTCTGAAAAGGGCTCTGATTATGTCTCATTAATGTGGCTTGCTTTCAGTGAACTTCTAAAAGGCTCTTTAGATGTGTGGCTTAACCCTTTTGGTGGTTTTAGAGCACTGCTTTAACACACTGCACTGCACACCTAGTGCTTTTCCACAACATGTTTTCATAAGCTCAAGGCCTCCAAACCAGTTGCTGGTTGGTTGAATATTGTTCCCTCTTATGTTTTTGTTATACACTGTTCACTCAATGTTTCCCAGTAGCTCACAGCTCCAATGTACCTTTGCTTCTCCTTTGGTAGAATGCAATGTGTCTTTCGGTGCACATTGTGGTGAACATCTGGACAGCAATGTTCCGATTTGTTATGTCATGTGTCCAAAAATGTCATTTTACAGTGCCACAGCGAATCCAGAGGTTGGTAGACTCATTTTAAAGGATACTCAGCAGTGAACACTTTGTTTCCTGGATTTCTTTTCTATTATAGAGTCATAATTTTATGAAAGCTGATGGAAAGTATAATTTTGTGTAACTTTTGCTTTTATGCCTCGGCAGATGCATCCATCAAGACCGAACCAGAGGAGGTGTTGAACAAGACTTCTGCAACTCTAAGCTGCAACCTTACAAACCCTTCCTCTCCCATCAAAGGCCACTATTGGACCAGGAATGACAAGATGATAGAAAAATCAGAGTCAAGCAGTGGCGACACTTACGCTGAATATCAGTATGTTCCTCAACCTCATGTAAATGATTATCTTAAAAAAAAAAAAAAAAAAAAGCGAAATCTAGCACTTTACCCTTTTGGTAGTAATCAGCTTTTCACATTTAGGGTTTAAACATCCATCTAGGTTCATTAAATATAGTGCAGCTTCTCTGTTTGCCTCGGTCTTCTCTGTTAAGAGCCTCCAGCACTCCATACTCGGTGACCTTAATTCCCAGTAGAGCTGCTGGGTCGGAAAAATATCCATGGGGATGCCTGAGCAGTGTACTGGAAAAGCTGTTTACTTTATAGTTCATAGTTGCTTTACTGTACTGTCCTCCACACCACCTTTATTGCTATGCTGCTGTTGTTATATTGAGGGCTTCCTCTTGGCATATAAAATAGTGTGGGGCAGATACTTAATTTCTTGTTTTGATTTGTCTCATTGCTTTTTTTTTTTTTTTTTCTTGTTGGTAGCATTGAAAAGATTGATTACCACCATGCTGGAGTATATGCATGCGTCTTCAGGTCAGAGCCTCAGGTTAATGCGACCATTGAAGTTAAAGGTAAGAGCTTTTGATGTTACTCCAGCTGTATTTATTGTATACATGTTTGTGTTCATCACCCATAATTATACTCTTCCCGTTAGCTTTCCCACATGTAGCGGCCTACAAACACTCTGAAAGTGCTAATGAGAAGGACAAGGCTGTCCTAACATGTGTGAGCCATGGATACCCCCTGCCGACTGACTGGACTTGGCACAAGCTCTCTGACATGAGTATAGTAAGGAAGACTTAACTAAACCATTGTGATAACATGAGATATACATTCAGTTTGAAGGTTGGTTAAAAAGTTGATACTTGGAAGTACAAACATGCTATTGATTAACCTAGCTGCAATGTCTATCTGTTTTTTTTGTATGACAAGTCTAGTTAAAGTCCCTGTAAAGTCAATTCTGAGAATTCTTTCTAAACACTTTATAAATGTTACAAATGTATTGCTAAAACACATTACAAAGTGTGTGAATTGAGTAATGCTTAATTGTGAAGTTAGAGCGTTAAACAGTTTTTCACAAAGTCTCTGCTCAGGATTTTTTGGGCAGAGCTAAAACGGGGGTCTAATGACGCACATCGTCCCCAAAAAACTTTTTTTTTTTTTTTTTTTTTTAAGGTTTTAGACATTTAAATATGCATAAGCACCAGTAAAACCAGTAGAGTTTTTAAAATACACACTAATGTCAGACATCTGTGGAAGCGGCAATAACAATCCATTCAAATATAATTTGCTAACATTTATTCATATCAGACACACATAGTGTGCCTAAAGATAATTTAAAAAGGTTTTTAGATGACAAAACACACTTGCTTGCACATTTGAGAATCTGAAAATCAGATAGTTGATGACATGGTAACTAAGTCTGTGAATATTTCACATAAATTTCACAAAATAATAGCGATTCATTTGTCATACAGTGTTATTGTGGCTGCGGCGCGTTACGTGACGCATCGCCATAGAAACAATAAGGGAAAACGTTCTAAAATAATGGTCGCCTTTAAAAACCTCACTCTGGGGGGTCAGTTAGAATTTCAAACTCAAACTTGAAAGGGTTAAATGTCTTTTAGCCAATTTTAAACAAGGATTTGATCTGCTGTTAAGTGTAACAATACCAGGCCGTTGGCGCCCTCTGCAGGCATTTTTTTTTATAATGCACAATGTACATAAGATTATTTATATTATGTATTTTAACAAAACCATAGGATTAATTGCTTTTGATACTTTATTTGAACCAAATATTATTGCCTCGTGTATTTTAAAGGTTGGGGTCTATTTTTATTACCACAAACATTGTTGACAGAAATAATTGACAGACTACTCAATTACCAAAATAATCATTAGTGACAGCCCCGGACATAACCACTAGTATTATTTATTTGGTTATGGTGGTTGTATCAGTAGTATTATGTTGTGTTGCTCTTCAAATCACCGCATTTATCAAGATAAGCACAATATGATTTTTGAACTAAATCCTGCAGCCTTAACACAACAATTTTGTGTCCTCAAGATACAGGAAAACATTGCCAATGGCACTGGTGACAAGTATGAGATCAAGACCACCCCCAACAAGACCATGCTTTACATAAATGATCTGGACATCAACAGTGACATGGACACCTATGAGTGCCGTGGCACCAGTGAAATGGGAACAGCCCGGGATGAGATTCAGTTGCGTGTACGCAGCCAGCTGGCCGCCCTGTGGCCGTTCCTTGGCATTGTCGCTGAGGTCATCATCCTCGTCGTCATCATCTTCGTCTACGAGAAGAGAAGAAAGCC
The DNA here is from genome assembly GCF_024489055.1 of Chanodichthys erythropterus. NCBI lineage: Eukaryota > Metazoa > Chordata > Actinopteri > Cypriniformes > Xenocyprididae > Chanodichthys > Chanodichthys erythropterus. Next base: position 14,077,661 of record NC_090230.1, read on the forward strand.
CGACGAGATCACTGATGGTATGTGATGTAGCAGTTTATGTCATAATTATATTTCACTTTCCATTTTCTTGAATGTACAAATGATCAGTGGATGTAAATTTACATTTTTGTTTTTGAATTACGTAATGGTGCAAGATCCTATTTGTTTGATTTTGTATGTTTATTTTATTTGGCTGTAGTGTGTGTGGCTTTGCCTTAGCTGAGTCTATTTTTATGATTTACGTTGTTTATTTCTCCGTTCGCTGCTGCTTTTACGTTGTGGTAAGTGCTCAAAACTGCATGTCAGACTGAAGTGGATTTGCTTAAACGAGTGGTTTTGGGAGTTTGAATGCTCTCCCTGATAGCCTGAAAAGTACAACTCTTTCACTGGCAGTTTGTCTTAAATAGGACGATAAAATGAACCAGATTCCTCAGACTTAGTTTCAAGAAAAGCAGCTTTACTGGTTCTCCCGTAGCCAGTGAAAGCGTTTAGCTGAGTCTGACATATTGCAGTTCAGAATGGGTTTTAAATGTCAAGGTGTTATGCATAACTAAGATGAAATTTCAGACAGATGATGTTATTTTGCCTCGCATGCTCTCTGCATCATCTTCTCATTGCATGTTATTCTTCAGCCCTACATTCTAGCAGCGACTTCCTCCTGCCTCTCATTCATTTCTGAGAGGCAGCATTCATATAGCAACAAGGGTGGCAAAATATATAATCCCAACTTTATTACTTTGACAGTATTTGTCATTCTGAGTGTTTTCTGCATGAACCTGGGCAAATGGCTCTTTTTACACTCTGATTCAGCACTGTTTTAAAAGATTGTTTGTTGGGTGTCAGCTCACATCTTATTTAAAGTTGCTTTCTGATTGTGTCTAACTGTCTGAAGCACAACCTTGCCAGCAACTGTAATATTTTAGTAATGTTTTACTAAATGTGTTTATATATAATATAATATATTATATAATTTATACACTTAAACCCCCCCCCAAAAAAAAAAAAAAAAAAACTAAAAAAAAACATTTTTTATAAAGTATTTATAAAGTTAATTTACATATAAATGTGAATTTAATATACCATTTACTTTATTAATCTCATTTATTATTATTATTATTATTATTTTTTAAAACAAGCATTTATAGTGACTTTAAATACCCACAAGCTGCATATATTTACGTATCATAAATAATATACACTACTATTTACTTGTATATAAACAGCATTTTTTTTAAACACCCTTAAAATGAATATATTATAAAAAATACTCTTTATTTACCTATAATTTACTATATTTTATCTTCATAAATCAGTGATTTAATACATGCAGTTTTATGGCACTTAATGTCTGTTTTTAAAAAGATAAAATTCAATAATAATGTAAATAGTATATGTTCTATACATTCATAATGTATAAATAACTATTTATATAGATATAAATGAAACCTCCACAAAGCTGTGCATGTATTTATGATTTTTCTTATTATACATTTTTGTGATTTTTAAATCCCAAATTAATGTATTTTTAGACTTCAGATGCAAAAGCCTCTGTGCCATCTGAAATTCTTATAAAATGAGCATTTTTATCAAGCTTGTATGTTTGTGTTCAGTCATTTCACTTTAATGGCAAGGAAAAGTACCTTTTTTTTATTAATTGCAGAAATTTTCCAAAGTCATATGTTATAAAATTATAATTCTTATCATTTCCATACAGTCGTTATGTCCACATTTGTGCGTGCCTGAGGCAGGACATTTATCAGTGGTGGTTTTTCAATAGGAAGAGATATTGGGAGAGATATTGACTTCAGAAGTCCAGTGCAGGAGTTTACAAATGTGATTTAATGCTGTTCGAGAGCCTCTCCCCATGATTGATGCAGAAAAAGAACATGTTTTTCTCAACATGAAATGTTGGTGAGGTTGTGCTACAAACAAATGATACTTGATTGGAAATGTTTGTTCTTGGGTTGAAACAACTAAATGTATCCTTTCAATCCAACATCAGACTGCATGGTCCATTTAAATGCATTATTCTGCATGAATCATCATTAGTAGTGCTGTAAAAAGATCCATAGCGGTGTTTAGTTGACATGTACATGTTTAGCAATAGAAATGACCAATTAAGAATATCAACAAGGTTTTCCAGCCCCCGAATCACATTACTCATTAGGTGCTCTGCTTTTAAACTTAAGGCTCTCATTGTCTTGAGGCTGTCAAACTAGAGCTTAGACAAGCTACTGTAACTCTACAAGTAGACTGTAGACTTTTACATTTGTCATCTTGTAAAATGAGTGTCTAACTCTTTTCTTTTTCTTTCCATGTCTTCCTGATTCCTGTAGACGACGACTCAGGATCTGCGCCACTGTAAGTGTTTTGTAACATTTGTGATGAGATCTTGAGAAGTGCAGATATTTGTGCAGTTTTTCTCAAAGGAACTTCAAGACCATGTTGAAGTCTAGACAATAGCCCCTCACTGTGCTTCTAGCTCAGGACATTCATATGCACATCAAAGAGAGAACTGACGTGCCACTGTTTCTTACAGGAAGAGCAATGCCGCTACCAACCACAAAGACAAAAACGTCCGGCAAAGAAACTCCAACTGAGAAAAGGAGAAAAGGTATAATTCTTGAAGTATCTATTTATAAATTCAATTAATGTAATCTAATAAAATTTACTATATAACTATATATAAACTATATAACTAAATAAAATATTTGTTTTTATTTTCATGTTTTTTTTTTTTTATTCTATTATGGACTTTGTTCATAAATTTGATATAATATACTGTAATATTTTATAAACAATATTTTATAATTTAACTTTTATAGTCTATACATTTTTAAAAAATAAACTACTTTTATGGTTTTTTTAAATTTATAAGAACTCTGTAATGGAATATAAAAAAATACACATTAAATTGAATAAATATCAAATTATATAATTTTATACATTTTTATTATGGTTTGTACATATTAGCATTATTTTATTTATTATATATATTTTTTTAAATGTAATATAAACAAATGTTTTTTTTTTGTTGTTTTACCACATCCAGCTGAGTTTTCTTTGGTTCATTTCAGGTGTCTTGATGACTACTGTTGAAGACATAAGAAGTGTTGAGTTTGAGTAGCACATTATAGTGCATCCTGCGAGTTTTTAACCTTCTGCTTGAGTGTAAATGTCTTGAGCTGTTCATTGGTCTCCTTTTTCTTTTATTCGTATCTTTATTGTGCTGCCAGCAGACATTTTTAAAGTGGTTTTGGGGGGAGGGGGGAAATTGCATGATTGTATTCCTGCTGTAGAAGTGTGTTTTGTGAAAATCTCTTAATGTGGGAATGAGCTTTTTTTTTTTTTTTTTTTCTTTTTTTTCTTGTCTTCCTGGCTCCTTTCACTGTTCTTCATGAGTGTACGCACCGTAACGTCTGAAACATCTACCGAGTGTGTGTGTCAAATCACTGTTCAGCTGCATGTATACAGATAGATCGCTGAAACAACCATTTTCTCTTTCAGTTTCCTTTTGCCAGTCATTTTCCTTTCTGTAAGCCTTAATGTTTAGCCACTTTATTGTACATGCTGTCTTTTAATTATTAAACTAATTTAAATTAACAACTTTTATGTGCAGTACTCCTGTTGTTACTGCATATTAAAGTGCACTATTCCATGTGGATGGTCAAATGCCACTTTATTTTGTCTGGCTAACAATTTTCTGTTTAATGTCAAACAAGCTTAATTTCATGTTGCTTAGATGGTTTCCAATGTTGAATTTTAGGATTACTCCTGCCATTCTAACCCTTAAGGACCAAGTGCTAGTACAATGTGTCATTTGCTTCTCGGATAATCCGTTATAGTTTCCGAAATTCTAACGTGGAGGACAATGACATGGTTATATATATTTAGGTAAAGTCAGTGAAGTTGGGATTTTAGTCGAGGCTTGTTTTGTTTTGCTTAAATGACGCTTTCCTGTTGACGGTCATACTTGCATTGTAATGCATTGTGAAGTATAGTGTCTGGACGTGTGCCATTTCCAAGTTAAGAGATGCATAAAATGTAAGATCTTGATAGAAGTGTATAAATTATTTTGCCTTAGCTTCATAGAAAGGAATCTCATACACTGTCAACTGTACTGACTTGCACAATCTAAATAAAGTTTTGATTTTAACTTTGTCTCTTGAATATTGCTTTTTGTTTGTGAAATCATTTGCTGTAAACTCCCTTTTAAAAATAAGAGATGCAACAGTATTGAAGAGAAACGGACCTCTATTTCGGCGTGTTCCTTGAGCCTCCAGAAGGGGGCGTCGTTTACTCATTTATTCGGTTCAGTTGTAGGGAGCGGCTCTACGTGACAAAGCTCACAGCATTGTTATATTGGAAACAAGAACATTTAAACATTTAAACCTTCATGTGTTTATAGTCATCCATATTATTACTACTTTTCATAATAAAGTCTGTGAATATTCGCTTAAGTATCCCTAAAGCATTGGAGAGCAATGTGTTTTTGTCGTGCAGATCTAAGCTAAAGATTTGAATACATCTCTGATAAATATTTTTCTAATTCTGAATTAAAAGTGGCTTTTGTATGTGGCTTAGTGTCAAATGTCTGTGGTATAACTATAACGAAATGGTTTTAATCATTAAAAGACTGAAATAGTTTGGGATCACTGTACTATTTTAAAGCAGTAAAATACTTGGAAAAACCTGAGGGAAAAAAAGACGTTTGACAAAGTAAAGACCTTTTTAAATGCGTATACGGTCTTTAAATTTAGTTTAAAAAGAAAAGTGACCTTTTGATGACACCTTTTTGTTCCGGTCAAATGGAATAACCTGTAAGAACACCTGATATTCATGATTCAAAATATCTTATTTGGTCAAACCTTGTAGGCTAATCATCAAATGATTTTAGGCATCCTCAGTTTTTAGAAATGTCCAGATGGGGAATGCATCATCAAACACAGGTTAGCCTACTACTTACATGCTACTAACCTACATTTGTATATTTAACACCGAGAACCGCACAATAAAACGCATCTCGGCCCATTTTCCGCTGATTTCTCCTTGACATAGTTTAATTCATGACTCCATTCATTACGTGAGACTGGGAACACAGAGCTTGGGATGCGTTACCAGGTAAGGGAGTGAACGAGTGCAGCCATAGCAACGCGACTGATGTAGTTGTCTGGTGACATTGGGACGCGGAGTAAAGCTACTAACTGCCCACGTCTGCGCTTTCGCAATCTGGCTGCGTCAGGGTTCATCTCAAAGCATCGCCGTCATGGACGAAGCGGAGGACGGCGATGAAGACCACAAAGAGATCCTTGACTCTTCCTACAAGATGAAGAGTGTAACACCAGGAGGGGGAGCAACGAGCAGGATCTCCAACAACAAGGACTTCGCCTCGGTCTCATGTGGACGCAGCACGGAATCCGCCGCGCTCCTCTGTCACGGAGATGTTTCCAGGAGCGGGTTTGACGGCGAGGATGGCACCGGAATGAGATGCGTTATCAACGGAGACTGCCGAAGAGACGAGAGCTTGTCCTCAAACCTCTCCAAGCAGGAGAAGCAGACAGGTGGAGGCTTCCCAGCATCTGTATGTCACTCCAGCACCTCCAGCATGGACGGCTCGGTAACTCCTGCCCCGACCGTCGCTGCTCCCGCTGACAAGAAGGACTCCAGAGTTTCCTTCTCCAACGCCCCCCCTGCCCACGGACCGACCCCGAACCAGCCGGCCAATTCTGTGGGCTTTCCCAAGTCTGAGGATGGCCAGATCACGGCAGATGATGGGGACGCCAGGGACAATCAAACTTACATGCAGAGGCAATTTAGCTCCATGCTACAGCCTGGGGTCAACAAATTCTCTCTGCGTATGTTTGGGAGCCAAAAGGCAGTGGAGAAGGAGCAGGAACGAGTCAAATCGGCTGGCAACTGGATTATTCATCCATACAGTGATTTCAGGTAGGGACCATGGAGTAACACCAATGGACACTCAATACCTGGTTGCAAATGCACATGAATTCTAGAAAATGGCTGGCTTTTCTGGTATAAAAACATGCATTTCTGGAAAATACCAAACATTTTGTTAGAAAACAAATAATAATAATAATTAAATAAGTACATAAATACAATATTGTACCAGCTCAAGGTAAACATAGGCCTATATATATATATATATATATAATACAATTTAATGCTGAAATTTGTATCAGTTTATCTTTTTCGGATGTCACAGTAACAGGGCTGACTATTTAAAGGGTTAGTTCTCCCAGAAATGAAAATTCTGTCATTAATTAGTCACTGTGTTCATCTTCAGAGCACAAATTAAGATATTTTTAATGAAATACAGCAGCTTTCTGACCCCCATAGACAGCAACGCCACTACCACTTTCAAGGCCCAGAAATGTAGTAAAGACATTGTTAAATTAGTCCTACAGTGGTTCAACCTTAATGTTATGAAGTGACGAAAATACTTTTTGTGCACAAAACAAACAAAAAAATAATTACATTATTAATTTCTTCTCTTTCGTGTCAGTCTCTGACGCTGTTCAAGTGAGCAGCACGACTCAAGCGTGTGATGACGACGCAGGATTCGGCCAATACTGAGCCGGCGTTCTGACGTAGAACCTGGAAGCGCTATACTGTGTTTACAAAGTAAACAGCGTCAGAGACTGAGAAGGAATAGAAGAAATTGTTGATTAAAGTATTTTTTTTTTTTTTGCACAAAAAAAATTCTTCTCAAATATTCTTGTGGACTATTTTAATGATGTCATTACTACCTTTTTTGGCCTTGAAAATGCTAATTACATTGCTTTCTATAAGGGTTCACAAAGAAATCGTATTTCATCAAAAATATCTTTATTTGTGTTCCAAAGATGAATGACATGAGGATGAGTAATTAATGACAGAATTTTCATTTTTGGGTGAACTAACCCTTTAAATTCATTCTCTGCAGACAATTGTAACATTTTAAGATGAAGTGATTAAAGAAGGTGGCAATTTTTTTCTAAAAGTACACACATTTAGAGTGCAACCTTGTTTGTTAATAACTTCATCTTAAAATGTTACATTTGTCAGTAGAGGACGACCTTAAATAGTCAACCCTGTTACTGTGACTTTATACAGTGAACAGGTGATGTGATTCTGAACACTACATATTTGTGAATGAATGAATAAATAAACATTAGCATTAAATTCTCTTTCTAATACCACAATGGAAAAACAAACTTTAATGTCAACTCTGTTGCTTTTTTCCTGAAAATAACAGAGTTGACATTTTAATGTTTCAGCATTAAATAAAAAAAAAAAAAATGTTATGAACTACAGCACAATGGCTAAACGAACTTTAAATTTTTTTTTATACGTTTGTTTAGTCATTGAGCTCTAGGTAGCTCTGATATTTATTTATTCATTCACAAATATTTAGTGTTCAGAATCACATCAGCTGTTCAGTGTACAAGTCGCAGTAACAGGGTTGACTATCGGACTAGGACTAAGATCGTCCTCTACTGACAAATTTAAAATTTTAAGATGACGTTATTAACACACAACTGTGATGTTATTATAACATTTTACTAAATATTAAATTATAAACTTAATTTTTTATTAAACTGATTTAATTATTTAATTCTGTGTCTGTTACCATCATACCCTCCGTATGATGGTAACTGTACACATGGAGAAAAAATAAAAAATAAAAAAGGGAATAAATGCACTACATTTAATAAAAAAAAATAAAATAATGAAATGTTTAGTAAAAAATAAACTTGCAACACTTTTCTTTATGTGTTACGAAAATGCCTATAACAAAGTTGGCATCAGCACCCTTTTCATGGAACAAGCCATAGGCTTGAATATCAAACATGCACAATAATTAGTAATAAGAATTGGGAGCTCAAATTTACTTTTAGTAAACTGAGATAAATCATTGATGGCCCACTTGCACCAGCTGGACTAAAGCTGTTGGATGTTTCATGTCATCAGGTGTGTGCAATTTACCAGAACATTTATGGAAATCCTTTTGCGTAAAAGCCGGATAAACTGCAAAGGGAAATTTAGACAGGACACTTAATTCAAAGTTCAGAAACGATCCCCTCAGCCTCTCAGGATAAAGTCTGTAATGAAATGCAATAAAACAGTGGGAATAAAACTTTCTTGTGGAGCCTTACCACTGATTTTACACCGCAAAATGCGAGCAAGCTTTCTTTAGCATCTGTATAGTTAAAAATGAATCTGCAAAATATCGCTTGCTGAGATAACTGCTCAAAACTGACCCTGGACCAGATCACAACTGATCTTGTTTATTAGCTCAACAATATAGTTCAATGGTTTGTTTGTTGTTCTCCCAGCAAGCACTTTGATTGATATAGTCTCCTCTGTGGTCTGTGCTTAATTATCTCCCAGGACACGGAGCCAAGAAGGTGTTCTTCAAATACACTGACAAACAAGTTGATTTTATATAAAGTAACTTAAAATAAAGGCTGTTATACAGGATCGCTACTTCAATTTAGGCAGTAGCTATTGAACTTTTGACTTTTTATAAATAAAATAAGCAATAAAATCAAAATATTTTAATATAATATGTATAAATCTTTCATAAAAGTATCAGCAAATTAAAAAATAATAATTAAAATAAAATACAATAAAAAATATTATAGCAGTAATAATAAAACAAATCATTAACATTATATTTTAGACATATCAGTCATAAAAATAATAAAAAAAACAATAAATAATAATAATAAAAACAATAAATAATTAGTTCTTTTCAGATACCCAGTTCAAAATTTTATATATATATAAAAAAGATATGTTTATTTTTAATATATATATATATATATATATATATATATATATATATATATATATATATATATATATATATATATATATACATATATATATATATATATATATATATATATATATATATATATATATATATATATATATATATATATATATATATATATATATATATATATATCATAAAAATAAACACATCTTTTTTCATATACCCAGCCAGTACAATATTTTAATGCAATATTTTAGGTATCTCATACAGAAAAAGATAACTCAGGAAGAGAACAGTCCTTTTTTCCCCCAACATCAGCATCATTACGCATTCTTTTATGCTTTCTGGTAATTGTGCCAATGACCGTTCATGTACATTTTTTTCTGTGCATGCATGGAAAAAAAGAAAATATACAATGGATTTGTTCAAGCTAGTCTTTGTATTTATTGATAATCACACATTGCAGTGCAGGCCAGTGGTCTATTATTATTATTTGCACAGAGAAGACAAATGGAGCACTGCATTTAAATGAGCTTTATGTGATGGAGCACATATTATTAGAGCACAGCAGCTACAGCTGCATACTTCGCTTCCGAAGTTTTGGATTCAGTATCACAGACAGCTCTGCAGTCATATCGCCATAAATAATCAATCAATTATTGACACACCTTTAGAGAAGCTACTAATTTCCCACTTAAATCTCAAAAATCTGTAAGCCAAATCATCCTGTTTTGTCCCGTCTGTATCTTTTTCTCAGCGTCCTTGTGATGACCTTGCATAGGTTTACTGTTATTTATTGGTACAATATCTCACAAATATTGATTTCATCCAACAGGCACTATATCACACGAAAGCTGTTTTATTACGCCTACATCGCCTCTCTCCTCTCGTGTGCGTGCAGCGTGTTTGTCGAGGCTGGGGTTATTTATAGGGTGTATCCCTGTCTCACCGAACGCATGAGGACTGAATCTCATTTTTTTTTTAGAAGGTTGTGTCTCATACCAAATACATGAAAAATGCCACATTAGATCGACATATGGCAACAAAAAATGAAAATAGTTCCCCAAAAAAATCCTCACATTAATATAAGGTGTCCATGCACCAAGCTAAATAATGAATTCATGCACACAACTCCTTGAGGACTATGATCATTACAAATACTCTCAAATGACAATATTCAGATATTTTGTATTAGACACAGAAATGCCTATTTCTATTGCCATAAAAGCGTAATCTATAAATAAAACAATAAATAAAAATCCAGTGGCATTTTTGTGCATGCATTTAAGCATCTGGCGTGTAAATTATTTTATGAATTGAATTATTTAGTAATTTAATTCATGTACCCGTTCCTTCATTCTCCACATAGGTTCTACTGGGATTTCACAATGCTAATGTTTATGGTGGGCAACTTGATTATCATTCCTGTGGGCATCACCTTCTTCAAGGAGGAGACCACCACCCCTTGGATTATCTTCAACGTAGTGTCCGACACGTTCTTCCTCATGGACCTGGTACTGAACTTCCGCACAGGCATTGTCTACGAAGACAACACAGAGATAATACTGGACCCTGAAAAGATCAAGATGAAGTACCTGAAGACATGGTTCATTGTGGACTTTGTTTCATCCATACCGGTGGATTATATCTTTCTCATCGTTGAGAAAGGCATTGACTCTGAGGTTTACAAGACTGCCAGGGCATTGAGGATTGTGCGTTTCACCAAGATTCTCAGTTTACTGCGACTACTTAGACTGTCCAGACTGATTCGTTACATCCATCAATGGGAAGAGGTAAGATGGGCTTCATTGTTGAAGTCCAACATGATCTTTCGAATTGTGACAATGTGAATTCAAAGGAGCATTAAGTAAGTTTTTTTTTCTCATTCAAAATTGGTTTTATTCTACGTTGAACAGGTCACTTCATGGTGGCCACTATTTGAGATCACATGATCAAAAAATAAATGAATCATGGCTGACTGTGAATAGCATCGGTATCGGAGCTTTTGCTCGATGCACACAACCGAAAGTGCATACTCTCTTCTTTTGAATAAGGAATTGATTCACGACCATTAAAAAACTATGTAGTATGAATGTGTAGTATGAATGCAATCTGAATGCACTACATTTGTCATTCGCCAATTCTTGACTTCTCTCCTGTGGCCTTATGGGATAGTAAAGTGTCAATTAGATGCATTTTATGAATACTGTGAATTCAGACATACAGTACTACTCTTTTCACATACTGTTTTTCATCTATTATATAGTAGGGAATATTTGGATGCTGCCCCTGGCATTTGGCAGTCTGACAAAATAAGTCAAAAAACATGTTGAAATCATGATTGATATTCTGTTGAGCGTTCTTGTAGCTTAAAGGATTAGTTCACTTTCAAATTAAAATTTCCTGATCATTTACTCACCCCCATGTCATCCACAATGTTCGTGTCTTTCTTTCTTCAGTCGAAGAGAAATTAAGTTTTTTAATGAAAAAATTCCAGGATTATTCTCCTTTATAGTGGACTTCAGTGGAGCCCAAACGGTTGAAGGTCAAAATGACAGTTTCAGTGCAGCTTCAAAGGGCTTTAAACGATACCAGATGAGGAATAAGGGTCTTATCTAAAGAAACCATCGGCTATTTTCTACAATAATAATAATAATAATAATAATAATAATAATAATAATAATATACGTTTTAACAATAAATGCTCATCTTGAACTAGCTCTCTTCTTCTTCTTCTCTATTAGAATTCTGGCGGTGTAGACACTGTTAAATTAGTTTGAACTAATTGTTATATACTTGCACTAGCATATTGTATATGACAATTTAGTTCAAACTTTGACCTGAAGAGGGAAGTAATACAATTAGCAGTGTCTACACTGCTGGAATTCAAATAGAGGAGAAGAAGAGAGCTAGTTCAATATGAGCATTTATGGTTAAAACGTATACATATTTTATTTATTTTTTTAGAAAATGAGCGATAGATAAGACCCATATTTCTCGTCTGGGATCGCTGTAAACTGTAATTTTGTAAGTCCACTATATGGAAAACAATCCTGGAATGTTTTCATCAGAAACCTTCATTTCTTTTCGACTGAAGAAAGAAAGACATGAACATCTTGGATGACATGGAGGTGAGTAAATTATCAGGAAATTTTAATTTGAAAGTGAACTAATCATTTAAAGAGTAAAAGATGGTTCTACCTAGATGTTAAAAAGCTAAAAGTCATTGATTTGATTTCCAGTGAATGCATAAACCAAGCATGCCACACGAGCCTTGAAAAGTGAAGCCTAAGCGTCTCAATCGCCCCCCAGGTGGCTGGATGCGGTATATGTCATAAACCCCGCCCTCTCTATGTGAGACATAATACACAGTAAAATTACACATTAAAATATTTGTTTTCCAAAGATGGTTTCTGCCATTTTTAAGGCAGTTTTTATCACGCTGATGTTAGTTAAAGTGTTAGTTTTTTAAATAAGTTTGTTTTTAGTTCGTTATTTGATGCTTTAAAAACACATTTTTTTTGCGAGATTGACAGCTTCTCTGAGTGAAGTAATCACTGAAGCATCAACAGACTTTTTTTCTGGATCTTTGGGAGGAAATTGGAGCTTTAACTTTAATTTACATTTCCAGAACTGTTTATTTCACACCGACATAATGAGTTCTCCTGCTTTATTGACCAATTCTGCGGGAGTTGTGGGCGCGCGGTTCCACTTTGTGCTCACTATTGCGCAGACTCAGGCTCCAAGTTCACTATGCACAGACTTGAGACTCAAGATGTCAGCGCCATATTGACACACTGGCAGCTTCACTTATTACAATGGAAGAGAGTGAAGGTGTGTTTTACAGTCTATGGCATAACTCATAAAATGCATACCTTGACTGAAATGTAGGTCTCTTTGGATAAAAGCGCTATGAATGTAAACATTTGTCACACTGAAGATAGAAGATTGAGCATTGTGGGATAGCAAACTTATTTACTGCTGAGTTTGGCAAATGTAGTTGTTTATCCAAATATTCTTTGCAAACAGAAAATGTGCATACCTTATATTAAGATTAGCTAGTTAGTATGCTATTCCAAACATAGCCAAATGTTTATTTACCTGGTGACGTCACTTTTCTTATTTGTAATTGCGAGAGGCAGAATGTAATCAATGGAGCTTTTCACTGATTTCCAATGCTGCCTTCTAGGTGTTTTGTTGTGGGTGAATAATTAGGTGCACAGGCTAATTAACATAGCCTGGAGTAATTAACCATCATAAACGTTAACAACAGCAACTGACTGACCACAATAGTAAAAACAGTTCAGTGCATTAACATTAAAACAATGACCGACATTTCAAAACACCACCTTTTGTGAACATTTTGGATGATTACATAGAGAGCCAGCTGTTCAGGGTGACAGCAATGTGACGATTTGCCTGGGTTTGAGCTGACTGGTGATTCAGTTATATGTGTTCTTTTCACCACCAAATGGGACAATTATGCTCCTGATTACATAGTGGTAATGTGAGCCAGACATGGCCCTCAATTACTGAATCAACCTTGCACAGTAGTGCCACATCCTCTCCACTGTTTAGCCCCCTTATAGCTCTTGATTACTCAGGCAGGGAAAAAGCATGAGTTAGACAACCTAAAAGATATGACAAGATTACATAGAGTATTGGCTAGCAAGTGGTGAATGTTATGTTATCAGGCCAGTATTTATCTTGCTTAAACCCCCCCACAGAGAAACTAAAAACTCAAAGCAAAATATTTTTGACCATGGCTAATAGCTAGCAAGAAAAATACAGGGTAATTAAAAACAAAGAATGTGAAATTTAGTTTACAACGTTGTGTATGGTAGCTTAGCATGCTAATAATGAGCTCTATGCTAAGCTATCAGACCAGTTGTAATGTTAAAAACAGAAACTAAAAACACAATCAAAGTGATATGTTTATTTTGTAAAAAAAAAAAAAAAAATAGTTAGCTTGCTTACAACATGAGCTGCCTGGAATGAAGAAAGTGATCAGCATGAATGATATTCAAAATGGTAAGCAATCACTGCTTTGGTTACGATTTGTATATCTGCAGTCTTAGTTTCCCTTTTTGAATGACAAATATAGACTATTGATACCTCCTGATGTAGATGCATGTGCTAGTTGACAGTTGTCTGTAGTCCTTTTGGTGTGTTCAAGCACAGTTTTTTAGCCGAAACGTAGCCGACGCGATGCAACAACATAGTCAAATTTTGTTGCCACTAGTTCTTTTACATTGGCTTGTTGTATCACGGCCTTTAGATTGACCATATTTGGTTGTATAAATACAATTTAATATATATTAATTCCAATGTATTTCAATGGTTAAGACAACAAATATTTAAAACATTATATTTGTAGTCAGGCAATGAATAAGAAAGCCAAAAGAAGTTGACGGTCAGTCAGCCGAAGTGCTATAATGGGCATAAATTAAATGAAACTAGACGCTAAAAACAGTTGCATAGTTTGAAACCATTTGCTAAAGAAATTGTTTTGGACCAAACAACCACACCATGGTATGCATAAAAATACTGAAAAACTACTCCAAAAATATATTGTACAGACACAAGCAAACAGGATTACACAAGCCAGTGTTTTCACAAGGACATTAGTCAGCTGATGATTGACCACACCCTTACAGCAAGTGATTATGCATGCCAGAAGACAAAGGAGTATTGATATTTGGTATGGATCATTAATTTCATCAAATTCATATGGCGGTGCAATGAGACATAAGTGCTTCCACATTGCTTTGGGATCAGTGACCCTGATCAAAGAGGCTTTCAAGAACTGCATGGCGACAACTATATGCCAAAGAAACAGCCATAACTTCCAACCATATGAGAGCTCCAAGCATGATGCTTCTTTTCAAATATTAGTCTCCAGTCAGTTTCATGTTTTGCATTGTCTCGGTTTTAAGATGCTGCTGCTTCTCAAGCTAGAAAAAACAACCCATGCCGACTAAGAACTTTACAACATGAGCCAGGTTAGTGTCTCTGCCTTGTCTTCTTTTATCGCTGTTTTTGGCCTAGATGCTATTTGGGGCACTTGGCTTTTCTCAGGTGTGACAAGCCTTGTTTCTGGTATGGGAAGAGAGTGTTGACACTGTCTCGCACAGCCACACAAGGCATTATCCTGGACTGGCTCCAGATCGCTTTCCAAGAGCTGTCCTCTCCACTTTGTAACCACAAACAAACTGCACACAAGACTGTCTCCTAGAGACATTCTCCATTATCCAATCCTCCCTTGTCCTGCCAGGAAGAACTCTGTATCAGTTTGGCACATTACTTTCATCGTTCACAGACATGTTCGTATCATTCTGACCCGACAGTCACCGATATTGAATCTAATCTGACAGGATGAAGTTTGTAGGATGTACTGTACTCATTACATAAAGCTCTGACAAACCTGATGTCAATGCAATATGTGTGCTAATATTCGCAAATCTAGAGGTCACAAATAATCAGAAGGGTTTTGAAATTGTAGCTTGTTTAGACAATCCCTCCAAAAAAGAGGGATTTTGTTTCAGAGTCCGTCATTGTTTCAGAGTCCTGATAATTTAATATCTTCCAGTTTGTCCTAGAGAGTCCTTCCCTTCTGCTACTCAAATGTAATGAGCTTTTATCTTGACTGACAGATCTTTCACATGACCTATGACCTGGCCAGCGCGGTGATGCGCATCTTCAATCTGATTGGCATGATGCTGCTGCTGTGCCACTGGGATGGCTGTCTGCAGTTCCTGGTGCCCATGTTGCAGGACTTTCCTTCGGACTGTTGGGTGTCCCTTAACAAAATGGTGGTAAGTCTTACCTTGGTTTCTGCCACTACAAATCTTCCCAAACTCTCCTAAATAGCAAGTTTGAGCATCATTTTCTACTGCTACTCTCAAATAGGAGTGAGCCATTTGCTGAGTCCAGAAACTAAATCTTGGATTCAGCAAATGGATGTGACAAAGGTCACTCTGAGTCCTCGAATTATGCCTGGATAATTCCACACAATATGCAAATAACAAAGCCAACAACTTCACTGATATCATCAGTGTTTGACAGTGTTAATCACATGGGCACATTGGGGTGCCGACTCGATCACCTGCTCCTCTCACTTTCCCAAGTCTGCCAGGCACTTTGAGTCACCCCTCCCTCACTGCTCACCATCATCCATCTGTTCTAGAAGTTCTCCCTGCTGTTAAGTCTGTTTTGACGAAAAGACAATGTTTGGACATTTGCTATACTGATGTATACAGTAAGTGATCATGAACTCTTGCTCGGTAAAGTATGTACAGCGTCAGGCAACTTCAACTGCGAGTAAGATTTGTACTTGGGTTGTCTGGGGATTCACATGTGGGAAGAACACCACTCTGACAACCAAAGGCTGGCTTGTTTTAAACCTTAGTGTAAACGATTGCCGACAGTTTGTGAATAGTCATCAACCAGTTTGGTATAAAAAATGCAACACTTTTTATCAAACTGAATTTACTAGTGGAAAGATTGACAAACTTGCTGGGTTGAATAAATGTTGAAAAAAGTACAGATTATTTAGGGTTTCCATGCCTGGTCATCCTTGTGCTTATTATGTTGTCACTTGTAAGAGATGACATGACATGGGGAAAGGTTTCTCATTGGCTTTGGTTACCACAACAGTTGCAGTCATTCTAGTTGTTGCCAGTGCTTAGCAATCAAGGTCAGCAGCTTTCGAAAGGCAGATTGCTTGAAATGAAAGACGCAGCGTTAAATGATCTGTCTCATTATTTCAAGTGTATGCCTGGTCTCTCAATAGGCTCTTCTTTGTGCGGTAATGAAGCCTGTGAGTCACACTCGCTAAAGTGTTGGTTCAGCAAAGGTGCTATAAAACACTGCACTATTTACAAACCTTCCTTCATTTGTTAGAAGAGGCATTACCATTCAGGACACTGAAAAAAAGAGTCTGATGACATTCAGACAGTGTGAATCCAATCTGTTGGATCCAATTCCTGTTTGCAGATATCCAGGGTCAGATTCTGAAAAAATATATCTGTTTTCAGTGGTGGTTGGAAAAACATCTGAGGTCATTAATGTAAGCCTAGACTCATCAATATCACATCCAAATTGAATTAAAATTCCACGTTGACGTGCATAAATGAGTTACAGATGGTTCAGCCACAATTCACCTGCCGCTGTGTTTCCCGCCTCTGATAGATCAATGCACTGAAATACACCCTTTGATCCCTTTTGATCCAGCTGTGCCCTGTGATCCATGACCTAGCATCTTTAAATCCATCTGTGCACGGTTAGAATCCCAAATAAAGCATGTGCGATTCACAGGTACATGCTCAATGTGTGCGTGTGAGTCTTGCTTATGAGCTCTGAAAACTTGAGTAGCCATACAATGTTAAGATAAGCATCCCCCGGACGTGCACAGACACACACATATAGACTCAACGTGGCCTATCTTCAAATACACATTCCCAGTGAAGGACTCTTACCAAAGTCCTTTTAGCACAGGTCAGTACACTGGCGACCATCTTGGTAATGTCCCCACAAAGCTATTTAATGCTACACAGCTGTTATATACTGAAATGGGAAAGACTGAAATCTCACATTAAGATTAAGCCGTTTTTTTAAATTATGTTTCTAATCGGACAATTGCATCTGTCAATTGTGCCCAAACGATACAAACACACACACACACAATGTTTTAGGCTGGTTCATTTAATGTTCACTTATGTTAGAGTAAGCAAACAATAAAAAAGTTTATTGGTTCTTTAAACTGAAAATCGGGACTTCAATTCTCACAACTGCCATATTTAGCACTACACTTTCTCCCATTCATTTTTCTAAATGTGTCTTCACCACCATAAAAATTGCTTTTTCACATAGAAATTATTAAACAAGCAATGCCACAGGAAAACCCCTTTGCATTGCAGCTAATTAGCTCTCTATATTTATTCAGTTATAAGCACCATTATAATACATTAGCATGCCATAATAGACAGTAAATATTAGGGAATTTTTTTTCCTCAGCAGAATGTAGACTCTACACAATCCTATGTTCATACTTCTCCAAGAACAAAGCCCCACAGGAAAGAAAAACTACTACATTAGTTGAACTTGGCTAAATCAACTTAGCAGCTAAGTCTCTTCATCTCAGTGCCAGTAGGGGAGTAACACTAGGTTAAGTGTGCGCTTAGGGCATTAGTCAAGCAAACGTAACCAAAGCACAATTGCTCAACCAAATCTACCCTAATGGGTGCTAATCTTTCATTTAGCTCATTCCAAATCATGCTAGCAGCACTGCAATTTATGTCTGTTAAAACAGATTATACAGCATTAAACATTTCCTCTTTCCCTTCCCATAAATGCAGGGAACAGGAATAATTTGTGAATGCCTGTTTATCCACAGAATGTAGAGCATGTGTTAAATAGTGAATGTTTCGAGGCTATGCGATAGCTCAGTGTGTTCATTTGCACACACTTTACTGAGAAGTGTGCCACTGCCAAGCAACTCTTTGTGTTCTGCAAGCTTACTGGTGTTCATGTAGTAGTTCAAATCCTGGGAAATCAGTCTCACAGACGAAGGCATGACTCAGGTCCATCTAAGAGTGAATGTAAACAAAAGAAGTGTTAATTACATTTATTTCTTTTCCATGCATATGTCAGGAGGGTTCAAATATATAATGTAAAACTTTAGCAGTTTATTGTATTCATTCAGTGTTTAATTGTTTGACTGTGTGCTCACTGAGATGTTCCAGTTAACCCAGAAGAAAATGGTATGTCTGGGTATGTCTGGAAGTCTTAGAAGGCAGACATGTAAAGAAGATGGAAAGCAGACATGAACTAAGCAAACAAATCTCTCTGACACGCTGCCCACACTGCATGCTTTCTACACTGCCGAGCCTTGTAGTTACACAAATAAATGGTTAGACTCCAGACAATGTCTTCTCGGCTTGCTTGCATCTGTACTTGACAGGATTGTTGGGATACAACACTTTCTCCTGCCTTAGGACTGTATAGTTGAGTCTATAATCTCATTTATATTTCTTATTTCTCCATGACACTATGAGCACTGTCTTTACACCCAAGCTGCCAGTTGTTGATAGCAGTCAGTTGCGTCCGGGCCTCAACAGAGGCTTTCTCCATCCCAACCCCAGTAAGCCACTTCTCGACTCATCTCCACAAAGTAATTCCCCTGATTACCTATCACCCCCGTTTTCCATTTTCACCTCAGACTCCCCCCTTCTTTGGCATTCAAAGTCACCCGTGGACTCGTTGACTTTCATTCAGGATCTTCATAGCCTTGTCTAAACCCTGCTCGAAGTGAATGTAAATCAGGTTAAGCACATTTCACGGGGACCCATCAGGTCAATCCTGAAAAATCAGTAGCTTATGAAGAGAGACGAAGCACCGTAGCATAGCATTATGCAGATACTTAAGAGAGGAGGAAAGACATTATAACAAGAGCCAGCTGAACAATAAACAATGAATGAGGTTCCATTAGCCACCTTTAAATAACAGACAGAGTGATAAAATAATGAATCTATCACAGGTCCATGCCGCACGTAGCTATCCAATGTACAGTACTTGGCAAGCTGCCTTTTATAGGGGTTTTATAAAGGTGTACACACCCCATGAGCCAAGATTTTGACACAAGGATTAGTGTCCAGAGGAAATCATGCTCAGGAGAGTGTATCTAGTGCTGATAAAGTAATCAAAGTCTCTCTTTCTTTTTCTCTTTATCACTTTCTCGGCTTCCAATTTGCAGAACGACTCCTGGAGTGAGCTGTACTCCTTTGCGCTGTTCAAGGCCATGAGCCATATGCTGTGCATCGGGTATGGACGCCAGGCCCCAGAGAGTATGTCTGATATCTGGTTGACCATGCTGAGTATGATCGTGGGAGCCACCTGCTACGCCATGTTCATTGGCCATGCCACCGCCCTCATACAGTCGTTGGACTCTTCCCGGCGCCAGTACCAGGAGAAGGTGGGTACTATGCTCCAGACACACACACATACACACCGAAACACCTGCAGATGACCTTCTTATGTGTCACCGTTTGTTTGATCTTGCCAGATCAAAGTCGGTACCTATCGTCTGTTTGAGAGGATGAAACTGCTCAGGCCAACTATCCCTACGGCTGAGGATTCTGGGTATTCTCTGCAATCTGGTCTCCCTCTCATCTGATCAGTTGTCAGTCCCTCCCACGGCTGTAATTCGGTCTTCTTTGATTCCTAATCACGGCATCTGGTGCTTGTTTACACTGGCAACTCTAGTTTGCAATCCCGTGTCTTGATGTCACAAACAATTTGGTCACAAACTTCTTATCTCTGCACTATTTCCATTGAGCAGGCGACTTTCTGGAACCTCATTTTTCTTGAAAATAGATCATTTAACATTTTTGTTATTGCTATGTGCTTTAAAAGAAAACCTTTTTTGGGAGATTGTATTTCAAAGAAATTTGATTCGCCATTACGAGGGGGCCCGGGGAGGGGGCCCAGGCAAAGGGGTGTGGGTTGGGTCTGCCCCCTCACCTCTACCCCCACTCCACCAAATCATGATTTCGGCTATTGCCCCACATGAAAAATTTAAATGCCCAACCCTGTGCCCACCTAAGTAAAAAGGCTTGCACGTTCTTACATTATTGGAGAATCCCCAGGCGCAGCAGTCAGTTTACATTAGATATCTGACAATTACATAGACAAGTCAGATAAATGGGTTGGACTTTCTCTTCTACAGGAAATGGGGTACAGCAGTCAGATGGACAGAACTGAATTAAGTTAATCAGTTCATCAAACAGACTAGAAATCCTCAATCTTGCTCCTAAAGACCCCCTTCTTGTGAAGATAACTTCCAAGATAATTTCCAGCACACTTGTCTGTGATTTTCAAACAATTCTGAAGACATGGATTAGCTGGATTAGGAGTGTTTGATTAGGGTTGGAGATAAACTCTGTAGGACAGTGGGTCTCCAGGAGTAGGATTGAAGACCTCTGAAATAAACTATACCAAACTATGCTTCCACTCCTTCCGCCATGTCCCACATCGTCCTTTGGTTGCTCAAACAGATAGTCCTATTCCAAACTCATGGCATTGGTTGAGACAGAAGTTGACCACAGTGCCTACACACTTTGGGAAGTCCCCCTACGAATGGTTTACTTTGGTTGGCTTACTCATAGTTGCCTCTGCACATCAAAATGGCATAGGGAAAAGTATTTTAACATCAAGCACAACAGTATTCCTGCTCATCATTATTTAAGGTCCCGTTCTTCATGATCCCATGTTTCAAATTTTAGTTAGTGTGTAATGTTGTTGTTAGAGTATAAATAAAATCTGTACAATTTTAAAGCTCAAAGTTCAATGCCAAGTGAGATATTTTATTTAACAGAAGTCGCCAACATCGAACGGCCAGTTTGGACTACATCCCTCTACTTCCTTCTTTAATGACGTCACTAAAACAGTTTTTTGACTAACCTCCGCCCACAGGAATACACAAAAAAAGGGGCGTGGTCTTGTTGCGCTCCCACGGAGAAGAGTTGCGTTTGTAGAGTGTGTTTGTCGCCATGTCGTCAAAACGCTGTTATTTTCGTCCCGCAGTCCAATCACCTTTGTTTGGCCTTCCCAGGGACGCTGTATTTAGAGATCAATGGTTACAATTTATGTTTAACTCGGTTCCCGAAAATTATAATCCACATGTAAAACTATGTGCAGCACATTTTGCTGAGGACAGCTTCCTCAATCTCAATCAGTTTAATGCCGGATTCGCACAAAGATTATTCTTGAAAATGGAGCAGTTCCCTCTTTGTCGTTGTTTATGGACCACAACTGGTAAGCTAAGCTGCTGTCGAATCACAACACAAGAACCGCTGGCACAATCAGAACTCATTACATATTTCTGAAGGAGGGACTTCATAGAACAAGGAAGTCATCAGCCCGTTTTTATGACAGTGGAAACAGCGGTATACAGATAAGTAAATTATGTGAAAAATACTGTTTTTTTACACGCAAAGCATGAACACTATAAACACAATCAAAGCTTAAAAAAAAACACAAAAAACGGGACCTTTAAGAGCATACCTTCAATTCTTAATCCTATATATATATAAAATATATATATATTATGATAACATATGAAGAAATGATGTAATGCAGAGAATCCCAAAGGGATTTTCGGATGAGCTCATCAAATCTCTGCCTGAGGCGGCAGACTTTCCTGTTCATTAATCACTAGCAACAGAGCTGCTTGCCGTCAGATAACAGAGCCACTGAGGCAGGAGGGGAGTAGAGCGTGCTAAAGATGCCAACAAAAGCCATTCTTTGCATGAGATAAAGGGCCCACAGGAGGCTATTTTTGACCTCAGGATCCAGAATAAACATGTAATGATGCTCCTTTGTGCCAAAATATACATTAATAAGCTGATGATTTTTGTGCATACTTGAGATGAGGTGGAGAGGAAGAAGTGGTTTTCTGTGGTGGCCCTTGCGTACTTGCACTTCTAGAATAGCAGGGATATATTTACAACATGGTGACCCAGAATATGCTTTCTAGCATACATAAATGTATAGTAAATGCCTACAATGTATAGTATATGTACAAAACCACTGCAAAAGGCATAGGGTACTTTTTTTGAGTGTACTTTAAAATTTCTTACGTAAAAAAATATTTATAACATCTTGATGCAACCTGATGAACAAACGGCACAATGCTCCTGTGTAGATCCCCCATCGTCCCCTCACATGTCCATCTCCCCTGCTATGTGGAAACCAATGGATTGCCAGACAGTGACTGATGAACGGGACATTAGGCATTATGTAACAAGCATTACATTGCTTAACTTTGACTTTCAAGCATCTGTTTACGTCTAACCTATAACAAATGCTCATATGGAGTAGAACGACAGTTTCTGTCAACATTACTGCACCCCAGGGATTTGTGGTTGTATATACAGGCCTGCTGAGATGTACAGATCGAGCTGTATTTGTTGACCATTGGGCACCACAGTCTCTGCTTAGATTAGTATTTTATAATATCGATCACAACATTGTCTGTACATGTACTGTACAAAAGATAATATACTGACTGCATCATGTATAGACACCATTTGATTTTACCGAATAATATATTATAGCTCTTAGTTTTTTTGATGAGAATATAAAAAAGAATTACAACCTTTGTTGTAATCATTGTAAGTGGTTCTGATCTTTGTTTAGGGTTGTGGACTACAGGGCTGTAGGGGTCTCATATCACGTTGGTTATTACCTAACTGTAAACCATCATAATCCTAGCTGGCGTCGGATACCTATGGTTTAAATGTATCCGCTGATGGACTCTATGTCCATATGGAATGAAAGCTTGACACAGGACTCAGGCTTTCATCCCCCTCCTTGGTGACTACGATGACCTTGATGATTTGGCAGATGGTCATGGGAA
Source organism: Chanodichthys erythropterus (assembly GCF_024489055.1). Taxonomy (NCBI): domain Eukaryota; kingdom Metazoa; phylum Chordata; class Actinopteri; order Cypriniformes; family Xenocyprididae; genus Chanodichthys; species Chanodichthys erythropterus. The sequence goes on from NC_090230.1 coordinate 14,100,835, forward strand.
ATATATCATCCCTTTATGTCACTGACTGAAGATGAACTGCACGTCCCATTAAAAAGAAAAGAAAAAACCCTGTGGACTGGCTGAAAATGTGATTGGATTGCATGCATTTAGCACATGCGCTAACATTTTTCATAAATAATAGCTTATTTCAACATGTTTACTGGAGCTGTTTGATTTGTAAGCCAGCTTGGATTGGAAGTGATTCTACATTTTTATGGAAATATAATGAATAGTTTGGAAATTAAAAGTCTTGGGTCTATGGAGAAACATTTCTAAAAACAAGCAAGCAACAAACATTGAGCTATTATTTAGCAAGCACAAATCAGTTCAAATGTCCAAGTCAGATCAGACCAGATCAGATCATGTCAATTCAGCTATATTGGAATGACTAATATAATTATCTCTAATATATTACGCAACATTGCATCAACTCTATGATGACTTGTGCTAGGAAGCTTACACAGGTTAATCTGATCATCTACCTGTAGGTCACCAGATCTTACTGGTGCTAAGCTAGCTAATGCTAGCTGTGTCCTGTGAAAGCCACATAGTTTTCTTTCTTTCTCTTTCTTTCTTTCTTTCTTTCTTTCTTTCTTTCTTTCTTTCTTTCTTTCTTTCTTTCTTTCTTTCTTTCTTTCTTTCTTTCTTTCTTTCTTTCTTTCTTTCTTTCTTTCTTTCTTTTCATAGCTTTCTTTCCTGAGCTATGAACCAGCCTGAGACCAGGGGCAACTGAGTTTCCTGAAGTGTTTTCAGTACTAATACACATACCTTGGCTCTACATAATAGGAGACTCAAACAGTGATTGCAACAAGGTTCAAGTAATTGTCTTCACATTTCAGCTTAACACCTTGTCTGATTGAATGAACCAAAGAGAGGAGAAAATAGACTTCCTTGATCGAAAGGGACAAAGCGTAAAATACCGAGTTTGTCGAGCTTGACAAGTCATGTGGGCACTGTTATTTTGAGGTGGCTAAATGTTGATGTGCAAGTAAACACATTTGTGGTACTTGTGGTCATGATATTGAGTGTTTAATCATGGTTTTGTCAGTGTTAAACAGACAGTCCCTGATTAAATTCTCTTAAATGAATTAATTTTAATTCTTTCCATGTGCTACATGCCTCCTATATATGTAAATAAGGCTCATTTTAGATGTCTTATTCACAAAACTCAGCGTTATTTGCCTGTTGCAGTTAGCATTGTGCTATGTGTTACCTCACACAGAAAGAAATGCAAAAAGTGAAAAGAGAAAACGGCATGCTGGGACCACCTGGTTGTTTCTTTCAGTTATGTGCGATTGTATAAATCCCTTATCCAGTTGTAATTAATTAAGATTGAATTAGATTAGGATTTGGGCCGGATTACTGAAACAAAAGGTTTTCATGAAATGGGTTTATGATAGGGATTTCCACTCTGAGCTAATTAAAGTCAGTCACTGCACTTCTCATGATTTCCCTCCCACTGCCAAAGGGACGATGAGTAATAGTGTGCATGCTAACACGCACATGCCATGTCTGTTGTATATAGTGTATATCTGCTTCTGACAGGAAGTATAAGCTTGAAAATGTACAATCTACATATTGATAGTCTTTTATACATATCATTAATAAAAATATGTGACATGCTAAGAATTTGCAAAAATTGCTGCCATAAGCCTAATTGTTTGCTAGGGCATTGCTACAGTATTTAGCATGCACGGTACAGGACCTATAATGCACTTCAGTTTAAAATTTAAAGGGATTTAAATGTATATTCTAATCATTTACTCACCCTAATGTTGTTCCAAATCTGTTTGACTTTCTTTTTTTCTGTGGAACACACACACACACAAAATATTATGAAGTACTATTTTTGTCCATACAGTGAAAATCAATGTCCAAAAAACATTTTAAAAAATCCCTAGCTGTAAATTCTTCCTTTAGCAAACACCAGTAATAAACAAAACTCATAGCATAATGGCTTGTACAACAGACAGCACCTGTCACTAACAAGTGCAACAGACTGCACCCCTGTTAGTAGCTCAAAGATCGACCCAAGGCTTGTCAAGCCGAACATATGTCACAGCGCACATACCGACATTCATTATCCACATGCCTTTTCCGACCAACTCCATCCATCCAGCTGGGAGGTCACTAAGGAGCATCACCCTTCCCCCATGTCATTATCCTGGTGTGCACATGACCCAATATAGTTGAGTTATGTTGGAATATGAGGTCTGAGAGGCCACAGAAGACTGTCTCACTTTTAACACTGCTTCAGAAATATTGTGACACAAGGTTCAAATTTAGCACGCCCCTATACTGTAAATAGCATCCCTCCTTGGCAATAAGTGTTTGATAGAATGTGAGATCTTGACTGCTTCAGTGACGTGACATCAAAATAACCTTAAACTAAGCTTCACCTCACAATGCTTAAAGAACAACACACTGTCTATCTATCTATCTATGATATTTTTGCAAAATGCACTTTGCCATTCAATGTAGAAACTGTTAATATGACCCCCTGCTTCATAAAGGCACAAGGTGGGATTTGCAAAAGGTTTTGCAACATTTCTTTAATTTTGTTAACCTGTGAAATATAGCCATCAGATCAGTGAGTGCAAATGAGACTATATAATACAGAAACATTTTTTTTAGAATTTAATTGGAATTTAGAATTTAATTTCTGCAACATTGTTCTGATACAGAAATATAATAAATATAGATCTCTGGTGAGTAGAGTTGTCAAAAGAAACTGACTTTGGTACCTGGAAATGTAAAAATGTGATGCTTTGAGCACTGTTGAGCAGATTCATAAACACCTCTGATTGGCCATTGTGTTGATGTGCTCATCGAATATATCTGTGATTGGCTACAATGATCATTTTATTATTTTGAGTGAGATCCACTCACTTTTTTTCTAATAATTTTAAACAATGGACATGAAATGTACCCTAAAATACAGAACAACCCATATAATAAAATATTTTAATAATAATAATGTAAAAAAAGAACCAGAGCCTGTGAGTCCCTGTTGAACTTATAGCAGGTAAAATATGGGAAAAGGTCATCACCAGTCGGGGCTTTATGGCAGAGTGGCTCGACGGAAGCCTCTCCTCAGTGCAAGACACATGAAAGCCCGCATGGAGTTTGCTAAAAAACATCTGAAGGACTCCAAGATGGTGTCTTGTCCTTCATGTGTCTTGCACTGAGGAGAGGCTTCCATCGGGCCACTCTGCCATAAAGCCCCGACTGATGGAGGGCTGCAGTGATGGTTGACTTTCTACAACTTTCTCCCATCTCCCGACTGCTCTGGAGCTCAGCCACAGTGATCTTTGGGTTCTTCTTTAACTCTCTCACCAAGGCTCTTCTGCCCCGATAGCTTAGTTTGGCCAGACGGCCAGCTCTAGGAAGGGTTCTGGTCGTCCCAAACGTCTTCCATTTAAGGATTATGGAGGCCACTGTGCTCTTAGGAACCTTAAGTGCAGCAGAATTTTTTTTGTAACCTTGGCCAGATCTGTGCCTTGCCACAATTCTGTCTCTATGCTCTTCAGTCAGTTCCTTTGACCTCATGATTCTCATTTGCTCTGACATGCACTGTGAGCTGTAAGGTCTTATATAGACAGGTGTGTGGCTTTCCTAATCAAGTCCAATCAGTATAATCAAACACAGCTGGACTCAAATGAAGGTGTAGAACCATCTCAAGGATGATCAGAAGAAATGGACAGCATCTGAGTTAAATATATGAGTGTCACAGCAAAGGGTCTGAATACTTAGGACCATGTGATATTTCAGTTTTTCTTTTTTAATAAATCTGCAAAAATTTTTGTTTTTCTGTCAATATGGGCTGTTGTATGTACATTAATGAGGGAAAAAATGAACTTAAATGATTTTAGCAAATGGCTGCAATATAACAAAGAGTGAAAAATTTAAGGGGGTCTGAATACTTTCCGTACCCACTGTATTAAAGACAAACCTCTTCCTATTGGCAATGCATAAAAGCAATGTTTCTTCAAAAATATTTTCTTAAATTTAAGATATATTTTAATCTATACTAAATAGGCATACTAATATAAAATCTTTAAAAAATATATAGCAATCAAATGATAATATATAATATATCAAATGATATGGAAAATGTGTTCAAACATTCTAGTGATCATCTCAAATTATTTTCAAAGTAAAAATATAGTTGATTAAAAACTAACGTCAGGTAAATCAGGTTATAAGAATCAGTGATATGCTATAAACATCCATAAATGTATAATTTGTTGTTCTATATAATCCAGTTTCTCCACAAGATACACAGCCGAAACCATTTAAATGTACTGCATATTCCTGTAACACAACCCAGAAAGCATGACAGCACAGATGATGCTGCAGAGAGATGGTTAACTACATATGCTGTGCTATGAATAGAACTTATCATCCGTTTCATCATACTCTTCCTGCTTTGAGAACATCATATTATCATATGCTCTTTAGTCTATCACATCCACCATAAATAACTTCCATTGATGCTTCCTAAAATAGCCCATAAAGTAAAGCAAGCCTGGATGTTTACTTTCATCGGTATATAATGATCCTTGTCAGCATTTCTCCATAAAAGAGGCCATGTGGGATTAAGATGGGCAACCCAAATGTTGTTGGTTGAAAATTTTGGGTCAAGTGTGTCCTGAGATGTGAGCTAACACTCTGACCCTGTGTCCATTTTCTCTTCTCAGTACAAGCAAGTTGAGCAGTACATGTCTTTCCACAAACTTCCGGCCGACTTCCGGCAGAAAATCCATGACTACTATGAGCACAGATACCAGGGCAAGATGTTCGATGAGGAAAGCATTTTGGAAGAACTGAACGAGCCATTACGAGAGGTACCAGTTACCAACAGAAAATGGTACACTATTGATAACTTGTCTTCAAACTCACAGTAAACTAAATTCCACACTTCCAGGAAATAGTCAACTTCAACTGCCGGAAGCTGGTGGCATCCATGCCGCTCTTCGCCAACGCAGATCCCAACTTTGTGACAGCAATGTTAACCAAGCTCCGCTTCGAGGTCTTCCAACCAGGAGATTACATCATTCGTGAGGGAACTATCGGCAAGAAGATGTACTTCATTCAGCATGGTGTAGTCAGCGTCCTGACCAAAGGGAATATCGGCATGAAGCTTTCTGATGGCTCCTACTTTGGGGGTAAGGACACAGAAAGAGCATCTTATTAATTCGGAATATAATATTAATATAATTATAATATAATACTTACAGACAAATGCTTTTTTCAAAGGATAAACTGTTGTAAGGTTACATTTCTAACTTGTCCTGTTGGAAATTTTGTTGACAACTTGACATCCTGTTTGTGCATATTAAAATATTACAATTTCAAAATAATAGTCAATGTATGAACTTAGAAAAAAACCCTTAAAACTACAATTTTAATTTCCAAAGGCAGTATAACTTAAGTTATCAAAGAATAAAAAAATAACTAACATGAACTAACAGCGAGCAATACATTTGGTACAGTATTTATTAATCTTTGCTAGTGTTATAGTTTTAAAAAAAGTACTGTCGTTCATCTATTAGTAAATGTTGAAATTAACATAAATGCTGTAATAGTATTGTTCATTCTTAATTCATGCTAACTAAAGTAGTTAACTAATATTAACTAAAGAACCTTATTGTAAAGTGTTACCAAATAATCATATCAAACTCAAATCATATTGCAATAAATTGTAAATTTCTTATGGCCAAATGTTTTTCCAAGGCTAAATTGTTGTTTGCTATTAAAATTAAATTTCAAAATAAAAGTCCAGAGAGGAAAGTATGCCAAAAAAATTAAAAACAAAATACTAAAAAATACAAAAATGTTAAGGCATTGCTTTAATAGTCAAAGAAAAAAATAAAATAAATCCTCCTGTTCACATTCCTTCATGATTTTTTGATAAGATGAACGCATGCTAAAAATGTTTACAGTCGTACATTATTGCACCTTATCACTGCTCCATCTGAAGCCCTAATAGCTCACTTGCACTGCGAATACAGTGATAAATACCACTGACATTTGAACATGACTCCTTAGTTTCTCCCTCCAGCAAGCTTTGTCCCATTTAAGATGCTGCCTTCTTCGAGGGGCTTGTGTTGGTGATCCAGAAAAAAAGCAGTGCTTTTTCCAGAGTCTTTAGGGCGAGGTCTGGGAGGGGCAAGGAGCAGAGTTCACTGAGGCAGCGAATATACCAGGAGCCAGGGGCGCTGAAGAAGGGCTTCAGATAAAGAACAAATGTGGCCAATTAATAACACCTATTTAGTGGAGCAGAACAGCATTGGCAAAGCAATTTGTAATGTCAACTTCAGAGATTCCCTGGCCAAAAACAATTACACCGTACCTTTTACAATGCATAAATGAGAGGGGTTTATTCAGACTGATTTGTCACGGTACTCTATACTGATACTGATACTCACATAATAAAAAGCCTGCTTTGTAAAAAAAAAAAAAAAGAGAGAGAGAGATTTTTCTTATTTTTATTTTTTTAATTATTATAAAACAAAGATTATTGAAGTAAATTAAAAAAAAAAAAACTATTTAAGTTTTTCTAGTTCAGAATTTCACATTTAATTCAATGTGTTATTTGCGGTTTCTATATAATTGTGAAATCTCTAAAACATTTTTTTCAGTGCACATTCTTTTCATAGAATTTAAATGCATTTTCTAGCATGTTAAGATCTTAAAGGGATAGTTCAAAAATAAACGATAAAATAAGGATATTTTGAATAATGTGTTTGAAAGAACTGTTTTTGGTCAGTACAAGACTTCATTGCACAGACAATCAATCAATCAATGAATGAAATATATATATTTTAAATATAAACATTGATGATACAAATGATACACTGAATCATTTGAAAACTGACAGTTCAGTTTTGCATAATAGGATATGTCAACTCAAACTGGGCATGTTGTGAAAAATGTGTTTTTTTGACAGACTGCTGTTTTGTGGGGTTATTATTTAAGGTACAAATCTGACTAAAGCCGAGTTCAGACTGCACGATTTTAGCCCCGATTTTGGCTCGCCGACAGGTTTTGAGAAATCGCCGACAAATGCCCGAAATCACAGGCAAATCGATGCTCGTTCACGTGACTGACAATCACGCAGTGTGATTGAGCAAAGACGTGATCTGAGAGAATCGCAGACAAGTCGCCGACACCCGTGAGATATTTGGCATGCTAAATATCTGGACCTGTCGGCGATTCAAAATCCTGCAGTGTGAAAAGTGTTCTGACTGAAAACCACATCGGCGATGACCGACAGCCAATGAGAGAGCAAGATACAGAGAGCGGGTAGTTCGGGGAGGAATTATAGACCACAATATCAGCAAGCATGGCTTCGTTTCAGATAAACATTACAATTCTATCAAACAGAAACAAAGCACAAACATTTGCTTGACCATCCGCAACAGCAGCACATTGAAAAATTATGTATTTACCTCCAACTCTCATTGCAGAACACACAACTGATATCGCGTTGTTTCCTTGTCACATCTCGCGTGTGTTTGGTTGTGAAACGTAGTTTGCGTGCCAGACAGAGTTGTCAGCGATTCTTCCTATTGTAAAGTCATGCAGTGTGAAACCTTCTGTCGCCGATCCATTGTGCAGTTTGAACACAGCAGCGACTGAATGCTGGCCAAGATAGTCATGCAGTGTGAAAAGAACAGTGACCCGACTACTTTGAAAATCGTGCAGTCTGAACTCGGCTTTAAATAACAGTTCAAGACTGGTGCATAAGTTCTGGTTCAGTAGTATTGTTCAGTCCATAATTCTCAGCTTTTATACCAGTGCCCTTGTTAGTAGGAAATTTAGATGTGTTAATCATCAAAGACATTTAATCAAATACGGCTGTAAAAGAAGTACAGTTATTGGCCAATCAGTGCACAGTTCTTGAGCCCTAGAATATGAAAGAATATCACTGCAAAATTTAATAAGAGGCTGTACGTGCCAACTTTACAAAAGCTTGTCAATAAGGGACGTGGCCAAAAAACTTCAAAGACCAAATGAACTGCACTAGAAACAGCCAAAGCACTAGGGGAAAATGCAAAGTCCATAAAACTACTTTAAATTACTAATTTAAATTATACACATTTTAATGAAATACAGTAATCCGTTAAAAAAAATCTCACTTTCTAAATCAGTATTTTTCTTTTTTAAAAATATCTAAACATCTTTAAAAATATTAATTTAATGAGAGACATAAACAAATATTTTTTTAGATTATTAAACCAATGATACTTTTGAAAAACAATTGCAAATATGCCTCCCCAGACCATCACTGACCCACCACCAAACCAGTCATGCTGAATGATGTTACAGGCAGCATAACGTTTTCCACGGCTTCTCCAGACCCTTTCACGTCTGTCACGTGCTCAGGGTGAACCTGCTCTCATCTGTGAAAAGCACAGGGTGCCAGTGGCAGACCTGCTAATTCTGGTGTTCAATGGCAAATGCCAATCGAGCTCAATAGTGCCAGGCAGTGAGCGCAGGGCCCACCAGAGCAGTGTTTCCCAACCCTGTTCCTGGAGGCACACTAACACACCACATTTTGCATGTCTCCTCAATTAAACACACCTGATTAGGATTATCAGCTCATTAGTAGTGACTTAAAGATCTAAAATGGGTGTGTCAGACAAAGGACACATGCAAAATGTGCAGTGTTGGTGTGCCTCCAGGAACAGGGTTGAGAAACACTGCACTAGAGGACATTGGGCCCCCAGGCCACCCTAATGAAGTCTGTTTCTGATTGTTTGGTCAGAAACATTCACACCAGTGGTCATTTTGTAGGGCTCTGGCAGTGCTCATCCTGTTCCTCCTTGCACAAAGGAGCAGATACCGGTCCTGCTGATGGGTTAAGGACCTTCTACAGCCTTGTCCAGCTCTCTTAGAGTAACTGCCTGTCTCCTGGAATCTCCTCCATGCTCTTGAGACTGTGCTGGGAGACACAGCAAACCTTCTGGCAATGGCACGTTTTGATGTGCCATCCTGGAGAAGTTGGGACTGCCTGTGCAGTCTCTGTAGGGTCCGGGTATTGCCTCATGCTACCAGTAGTGACACTGACCTTAGCCAAATGCAAAACTTATGAAAAACAATCAGAAAAGATGAGTAGGGGAAAAAATTTCAGTGGCCTCCACCTGTAAAACCATTCCTGTTTTGGGGGTCATCTTATTGTTGCCCATCTAGTGCACGTGTTGTTAATTTCATTAACATTAGCAGCTGAAACTGATTAACAACCCCCTCTGCTACTTAACTGACTTAACTTGAGCAGTGTGTATTCTCAAAAAAAAACATTATTTTATGCAATTTAGCTTCAAGTAAATGTATTTAATTTGATTGTTTTTACTGACAAAAGAATATTGATTGGCAAGGAGATTTTTGCAGTTATTTGTCTGTATATTTAAAAGTTAACCTAATAAATAAATAAATAAATAAGTAAATAAATAATCATAAAAGCAACACAAAACATATATTTGCCTAAAAGTTGGGGTGCTATAAAAGCCCCATTTGTTTTTGTTAATATTAATGGCCATCCAACACAGTGTTTGCATAGCCCAACTATCACAACATCGTCCTGTTAGCCGTTCCCCCATTCAGTGCCGCTGTTCTACACTGTAGTGAAGGGTGTTGTAATGGAGTCATGCTGACCCGAATCACAGAAGAATCAAATGCTTTTCAAACACTGCAGCCATGCAACTCTTGCTGGAACTAAAATTAGATTCATAGTTCTGAAATACAATCAAATTATCTAAGTATTCAATATTATCTATTAAACAAATGTTTTTTTAGGAACAGAAGGTTAAGTCTTTATCTCAAAGGCCCTTATTAAGATGCAGATGTTACCCTGAATAAACAGCTTTATTGATTTTTAATAACAGGCAACTTCCACTTGAATCCCTCACTGGAGTTTTATCCACTCTACAGGGATGAGGGGCACAGCAACTTCAATTAGAGTGAGCTGTGCCAACATTCACTTTGAAGTGTAGCCACATTTTCAACTGGGTAGATTCCAAATGCTGAGCATCCTTTTGAATGTGTGTGTGTGTGTGTCTGTGTAGACAGAGCTCATTCAGTCAGTGACAGGATCTTACCTCTCTATAATGCTGAGTTTGACCTTCCTCTCAGAGTGAAGAGGTGTAGTTAGGAAACGAAGGAATGACAGGTCCTTTACAGTTACCTTTTCAGGTTTCAACTCCTGTTGTGGTGAAATCTCAATGTGTTCTTTCAAGAATAAAGAGAAAAAAGATTGAAAAACTTAATGACTTTTATGTTGAAGTTTATGTTCCAATGATGTTTAGATTCGAACACTGCCGAAAAACAAAGCCTACATAAACCAGCCTAAAAGTCCCTCCGGGAGGAGTACTGTCCACTAGTCAGACTAAAAGAGCAGCTGATCGACCAGCTAAGACCTTGCAAAAAAAAAAACTTATCTGATTGAACTTGGTCTACTGGCATGGTCAAGTTGGTGTTCGGCTGGTCACCCAGCTGAACAGTGACAGAAACCACTTCATAGCCAGCAATCCAGACCAGCCTGACTGACATGGCTGGGTAACCAGCTAAAGTGAGCAAACCATCTTAGGCTGTTTTTTGTTCCTATTAGGCACAGCCAGCTTTTGGTGGTTCCTCTGGTATTAGTTAGTCTACCAGTTGGACAAGTACTAAAAAACTAATCTAAAACCAACTCAAACCAGCAAACCATCTTAGGTTGGTTTGAGCTTGTTTTTACATCAGGTACAGCCAGCTAGTCTTAACTGGTCTCCCAGCTTGACAAGTACTAAAGACTAATCTAAAACCATACTGAAGATATAAAAGATTCTGGAACCATAACCATAATATGTCCTGTTCATTCTCAGAGATCTGCCTGTTGACCCGTGGAAGACGAACCGCAAGTGTGCGGGCGGACACCTACTGCCGACTGTACTCACTCTCCGTAGACAACTTTAATGAAGTATTGGAAGAGTACCCCATGATGAGGAGAGCGTTTGAGACCGTAGCCATCGACCGCCTTGATCGAATAGGTAAGTTGCCTAGAAAGTAAAACTGGTTGCATAAATGCATAGCATTGTACTTTTAAAGAGTTAGTTCACCCAAAAATGAAAATCATGTAATTTATTACCCTCATGTCGTTCCACACCTGTAAGATCTTCGTTAATCTTCGGAACGCAAATTAAGATATTTTTGTTAATTAATTTCATTTTTGGGTCAACTAACCCTTTAATAAAAACATGGCAATACTACAGTACATACCCAGCACATTTTGTGAAGGTGTGTTACCTGTGTTAGAGGCGTTACTGGTACATAGCCCAGAATTCCATTTGTTTGGACATCCATTGGTCACATCTGTGGGCAAATTTTAGACAGCACCAAAATTTGTTTGTCTTCAACACGATTGTTTTGCCATTCTTGGCTTTGTGTCCTCGGCACATAAACACGTAATTTGCCAAGAGAGGCAGGCCACCTGCCCTCCTCACCCCTCTCAGCATCCTCTTTCCTTATCTCCCAAGGTCAGTGTGCTGCTGATGTCACTCCCTCTCACATGACCACCTCAGTTGTTTACACATGGGCCATGCAACCACCCCACTTGCTGCTGTTGCCATGGCAGCCAGATTCCATAAATGATCAGTTCAGCTCACGCGGAGGAGTTTAGACCACAGACATTTTGCAGAAGAACATCCGCTACCACAATTTCACAATAATGATTTACTGCAGTCACTTCCTGTCAATGTTGGCTGTTAAATTTACGAATGTCAAAAATGACTCAGTTGTTTATTTACTATGGGAAAAGAGAGATTCAGTCATGACGTCAATTTGTGGGGCTAAGCGGAAGGCTAATTCATTCAATGGGCTCTGTTAAGAGTTTTTAAATGATGGTTTTTGATTCATGAGTGAAATAAGGTTTGGAGTATTGGAGTATTTTTATCTTTTTTTTTTTCCTTAATACATAATATACCTCAAATGTACTTTAAAACCATTGTGTGCTTTAAAAATAAAAGTTGCTACAATACCAATAAATCTTGTTAACAACATAGCATTTTCAAAGCGCACAAAAGTTTCAAATTTCATGTTTGAGGATTGGTTTTATGTACTTTGAAAATAAAAGCCTCTTTAAACAATTCTACAAATTACCCACAACATGAAAATGCTAAGAATGCTAAAGATAATAATCCTCATTTGAGTTTTAGACCAAAAACTGAACAGCTTTATTCAAATAGACATCTAAAACAAGGTGAACATGATTAATGCCATAAATCTGTGCTGGTATCAACCATGTAGTTGTGGATGTGGAAGACAGCTTGGTGAAACTGCATGCTCAAACCACGAGTGATAGAGTGTTATTTGTATGTGCTGCTGGAAATGGAGGTGAGAGAAATTGAAGGCGATGTTGGGGTCCTGCCGAAGGAGCTGTGCGAAGGATGTCATTTTAGCTGCAAATTGTCTTGCTAGCAGCAGGGTGCAGGTGATAGGCACGCGCCATGTCGCAAGTTAGTGTTTGCGGTGCCGTGACTCAGCACAACGACACTAGTGCCAGACATTATAGCTTCCCTCTCACTGGAAATCTCAGCATGGCTCTGGGGCTTGCTGTTTACTGAGAACTGGATGACCCATCAGCCTGAAAAAGCAGTTATCAGAAAAAAAACATAAGGAATCCACTGAGTAAAGTGCAAAAATCCATCTAAATAAAATTGTCAACACAGTCAAACCAAAAGGCTCTATTAGAGTTGTGCAAAACTGCATGTCAAAATAAACTATAATTAGGCTAGTTTGGAGTTCAATTCACTCCAAAGGGACACGTTTCTTAAAGGCTGTGTGCCTAAGATATGCTCTTGCGTTCAGCTAGATGGAGTACAGTGGATTGGAACAGAATATAATGATCTTGAGACATGTTCTTAAAACGTTAGACTTATCCTGCAAGTTAGAATCGACTAGTTCAGGGGTGTCCAGTACCCCTCCTCGAGGGCCCTTCTCCACATTATGGAGTCTACTAAAGTCTACTAAATGTGATTTTAATTACTCTTCAGCACCATTTAATCACTACATCTGGGAAATGAGACAAATATTAAGTGTAGTATGTCTGACAGTTACTAAAGGCAAAGAGTGTAATAGAGTACAGTGTAATGGGTTTACTGTAATATGCATGAAACATTTAGGTAGTTGGTACTATCATTAGACATCCTTAAAGGGATTGTTCAACCAAAAATGAAATTTCTGTCATTAATTACTCACCCTCATGTTGCCTTTGTTCATCTTCGGAACACGATGAAATCCGTTAGCTATCTGGCCTCTGATAGACTGCAACACAACAACCAGTTTCAAAGTCCAGAAAGGCATCGTTAAAATAGTCCATGTGGCTGCAGTGGTTCAACCTTAATGTTATGAAGCAAGGAGAGTAATTTTTTGTGTGGAAAAATCAAACAAAACTAACTAATTTCTCCTACGCAGTTGACATAGTAAACACAGTGCAGCGCTTCCGTGTTCTACATCAGAATACCGACTCATTATTGGCCAGATTCTGCGTCAGCTTTACACGCATACGTTGTGGTGCTCACATAAACAGACACAGCCAATACTGAGCCAGCGTTATGACGTAGAACACAGAAGCGCAGCACTGCATTCACTACATCAACTGCAAAGGAGACTGTCATGGAAGAGAAAAAAATGTTGAATAAAGTCACTATTTTAATTTGTTTTTTGCGCACAAAAATGATTCTCATCTCTTTATTAAGGTTGAAACGTAGTCACATGGACTATTTTAACAATGTCTTTACAACCATTCTGGGCCTTGAAAGTGGTTGTTGTGTTAGCTATCTGGCAGTCTATCAGAGGCCAGATAGCTAACGGATTTCATCAAAAATATTTTAATTTGTGTTCCGAAGATGAACAAAGTCAACATGAGGGTGAGTAATTAATGACAGAATTTTCATTTTTGGGTGAACTAACCCTTTAACTGCATTATTTACAGATATATGTGTTAAAGGGATGATCTAAGATGCATAGACAAAGCTATAACTGACCATAATCTGTACCTTTCAGGCAAGAAGAACTCCATCCTGATGCACAAAGTACAGCACGATCTTAACTCTGGTGTCTTCAACAACCGTGAGAACGAGATGATCCAGGAGATTGTGAAGTATGATCGGGAGATGGTTAAACTAGTTAAACAAGGAGACATGCAGAGGCCCAGGGCCATGTCCATGACTCCTTCAACTCATGGGGGCATGTTTGCACCTTCTAGTCAACCCTCTACAAGTTCTGCCATTGCTACCCTCCAGCAGGCTGTTGCCATGAGCTTTTGTCCCCAGATGGGCAACACTCTAGTGGGTTCTGGGGCAGTCCAGTCACCCCGCATGGTGCGGCGCTTCCAGGTGGTCCAGAGCCAGACGCCTCCAGGCTCCCAGTACTCAACCTTAGCCCTTGCCTCTGCCCTTGCAAGCACACCTGTCCACAGTCCTCTGGCAACTACCGGACGAACATTCCAGTATGGATCCAGTCCACCAGGTGCACCCTCAGGCTCCCAGTTATCCCTTGTACAACAACACGTCCCCAGTCCAACACATCGACCACCAGTCCCCAGGAGCGCTTTAAGCCAGGATGCCCGTGCCCTATCCGCATCCCAGCCATCATTACCCCATGACATGGTGCAGCCAGTTGCCCCAAGCCCTCCCCAGTCCACCAGAGTCTCCTCCACTTCAATCGGTCCCCCTCAGAACCTCCCAGGCCCTGCTGGTATTAGAGGAAGTATCCCGCCAAGAATGGCACTACCCCACCAAATGTCTGTAGGTGCATTTCCTCCTGCCTCCCTCCCCCAGATGAGACCCAGTTTGGATTCAGGACTGCCCAAGAAGGATTCAATAATCAGTCTACCAGAAACTGAACAACATCACATCAGATCTAGATTATCATCAAATTTGTGACCACGATAGTGTTGGCAGGCTCTGCCTGGGTCAGGAACATGTGGACTCTCCTTCACCAAGAACGCTTCCCGACCCCTTGTCACACCTTTGGATTTTACTCTCAGAATGTATGTGGTGCGACTGGTCACAAGGGAAAACAATCCCTTGAGACTTGATAGCATAAAATGAACATGTCTGTATCATTCTTACCACTATTGGGACATTTCCATTGTACCTATGATATAAACATCAATGTAGCTTCCACCCTCACAATTTGCCTCTTTGAAATCGTTTTCTTTATTGTAGCTGCTCACAAAGATGTTCCCACTCCCTTTTATATACTGTAGTACAAATGATGCAAACTGATATGTGTCTGAATACCGGGACTTAGCAGTTTGCTTCTGATCACAATGTAGGAGCTTACTCCCTCTTCTCAATATGCACCGGCTAGTCATTAGATATTTAACCTATAATGTGCAATATTAGAATTGTTATAGAAAAATAAAGGTGTATTCGACAGCTCAAGAGTCCCAAACCGTTTTCAAAAGGAGATGTATTCTTACTGGAACTTCTATCCATGTCTTTGTCTTATTCCTTCAGACCAAAGTTGGGCCAAAGGAAAATGTTAACATGAGATGACATGTAAAGATGTGTCAAATGAAATGAAAGGTTAAAAACAAATATAATTTCATTGCCTTGATTTTGAACGTTGTGTGTGTGTATGTGTGACCATATATGCGTTTGTTTCTTAGCTATCCCACAACAGAGCACATTCCATTATCTTGATTTAACGTTGGGACAATTAAAAGAATCAACAATTTCCCAATTAGGGTTTATGGGAGTGAATACCACATACATTTCAAACTAATTATGCTGCTAAAGTACAAAGTGTAACGACTGGGAAACTAATTTGCCCTTATCTGGTGCATTCAAATGCATTTAAGTCTTAATTACAAAGGACTTAAGTAGCTTTCTTCACAAAGGTCGGCTTTTCAATCTCAATGAACTATTTATTTAAAAAACTGTGGCTCTGTCCTGTTTGTAAAAATCATTCTCCCTCACAAATAAAGCAGAGAGTGCATGAATATGACTTAATGCTCAAAGCTTGAGCAGTTTTGAGGGGGATCGCACATCTTAGAGGGCAAGTGAGGTTTTGCGAGTAAGTACATTGGTGGTGATTACCTCCCTCCTCTGCAATGTGATGAGATCCATCAGGCGACGATGAGTCTCTCCACTATCTGTTGTTTTGGAGCACTAAATAACTCACTTGCCATGGCTACCTAATGAGGTCTGATGTCCTCTCGGTCTTTGAATCCTTGATGAAACCTATTTATATTCTGCTGTTACCATTTCACAGCTTGAAAGAGACTATAAGCTCTGTTGTAACGGCTCCTATTTGTTCTTCTCATCCTGGAGACAAAGCCAAGCGTGAATTGCTCATTTTTGATTTTGAAAAAAGAAGAAAATGGGCAGATGGTTGAAAATAGCATCAGGGGATAAAGTTAATTTTTTATGACTTTGAATAGAATCATAATGTCTTTTCCTTGTAAAAACAGTCTTTTAAATGATTCCCAATAGACTCAGCTGTGCACGAGCCAGTGTCGTCCTATAAGCCGATTAAAAAAAACTTATAGCTGCTTTTAATGATGCACATGTCCTCGGTTTTTTGTTGCACCAAAAACAGATGTTGACTTTATTCAATATATGCCAAGTGTTATATTTTTGCCAAATTCTAAGTCATATTTGAAGCAATAAAGTTTACAGTTTGTCCATGAGAAAGGAATATTTGTCTCAGTTGTAGCTGTCATTAAATACCACTAAGTTTTACTATGCATTATGGTAGAGGAAAAATGTTTTATAATGAAGCTTTTATTCTGTTGTTGTTCAAAAGGAGGGCACACTGCATGTTAACTTTCACAACACTGCATAGGTTTGTTTTATGATAGTTTATCAATAGCATCTGTGGACATTTTTCATGACTATGTTGATTAAAAAGACATGTTCTTTAGCAGGGGCTCTGCTGTTTTGTTTGAATAAACCTTCAGAACATCTTGCGATGAATCTACTTAAATAGTGTTTCATTAATTAGGATGTTACAAGACCCTGGGGTTGTTTTGCAGCTTTGCATGAAATAAAGTTGTATAATGATGGGCTACTGGTCAAATTTACTTACTGTTTAATATACAACTTAATTGAGTTCATTACATCACTTCATTTTAGTCCAGCAGATCTGAAATTCAATTTGTCGCCATTTTTTTGCTAAACGGAAGTAAAACAGTGACAGCATAATCTCCGGCACCAAGTATTACCATCCATCTCATTTCATGTTGTGATAGTTTCCCCCGAGAGCCTGACTAATATCTAAGCTGACAGATATGAAGGTTTCAATGCAACTTTGTTTCTTTTCCACTGGCTTGTCTGACAAACGCAGAGTTTTTTAAACTTTAGACCTTTGCTAAGTGCTCCTGTTTGTAAGTTCCTGTCTTGAACTTTTCAAGAGTTGACAGTGTGTCAGCATGTTCAACTTGTGGTCGCTCTACTCAAGATGTTGAAAAATGTGACATGCAGTACCCTTGAGGTGTCTTTCTTTCAGAAAACATCTGTGACAACTTCAATCAATCTTCTTAATTAAAATAATAATAAAAAGAAACTCACAAAACTGAAAAGAAAAAAAGAAATCTTTCTGGCATGCAGTCAACTCTCAGTTCCATTAGTAATGTCTGGGACATAAGGAAGCAGCAGAAGTAACCACATCAACTGGGAAATAATAACGAATTGCATCTAAGGCCAGCTGGCTTTATCTCTATTTTAGTCATAACTGCTGAGATGGTCACTTCAATTATTGGGCTGAAAGATATCAACTCATCTCATGTCCATCTATGAGCGTCTTACAGTGTGAAAGATGTCTGTTTCTGCCTCATTACAAGTACCTAATAAAGCACAAAGCTTTGATTTTATTATGCGGTGTTGTTGGGCATGACAGCAAGCAGAAAAAGACAGCATAGAAATATGGTGTTTAGTTCACCTTCAATTCACGATGAGAGTGTAAATATCTGTTTCATAAAAATCTATTATACATTCATTCATCAATTTATATGCAGTAGTCCATAATGATGGTTTAGCAAAATAATTTACATGATTGTAAAAGTGCTGTGTCTTTAAGTAAAAGCTGTTCCTCTTGTTGCTCGTTGCTTCAAGTGACTTCTCAGACTGTCGCCAGAGAATTTGAGCTATGTTATGAATGATTAAGTGGAGTGTTTCATCCAATCACTTGATTTGAGAGCAATTTTTTTTCTTTCGCAGTGAAATTTGGATGATAACAAGAACCTTTGTTCAAATGTATTTATTTATTCATGATTTAACACCATATTAGCAACAATGGCTATATTCATGGCAATTATTGCAAATGTATCTTTAACTAAACATCATGAACAGCCAGTCAGTAATGACACTTCATGAATTTTAAGTTCATTATACACTATATTGCCAAAAGTTTTGGGACGCCTGCCTTTACAAGCATGTGAACTTTAATGACATCTCATTCTTAATCTGTAAGGTTTAATATGGACTTGGCCCACCCTTTAAAGCTTTAACAGCTTCAACTCTTCTGGGAAGGCTTTCCACAAGGTTTAGGAGTGTGTTTTTGGGAATTTTTTATCATTCTTCTGGAAGCGCATTTGTGAGGTCAGGCAGTGATGTTGGCAGGAAGGCCTGGCTCGCAGTCTCCGCTCTAATTCATCCCAAAGGCGTTCTATCGGGTCAAGGTCAGGACTCTGTGCAGGCCACTCAAGTTCCTCCACACCAAATATGCTCATCCACGACTTTATGGACCTTGTTTTGTGCACTGGTGCGCAGTCATGTTGGAACAGGAAGGGGCCATCACTAAACTATTCCAACAAAGTCGGGAGCATGATTGTCCAAATTGTCTTGGTATGCTGAAGCATTAAGAGTTCCTTTCACTGGAACTAAGGGGCCAAGCCCAACCCCTGAAAGACAATCCCACACCAAGAGTGATTCGTCACTCCAGAGAACATGTCTCCACTGCTCTAGAGTCCAGTGTTTTACACCACTGCATCCGACACTTTGCATTGCATTTGGAGATGTAAGGCTTGGATGCAGCTGCTTGGCCATGGAGACATATTCCATGAAGCTCTCTACGTACTGTTCTTGAGCTAATCTGAAGGCCACATGAAGTTTGGAGGTCTGTAGCTATTGACTCTGCAGAAAGTTGGTGACTTCTGCGCATTGTGCGCCTCAGCAGGCGCCGACCCCGCTCTGTGATTTTACGGGGCCGAGGTGCTGTTGTTCCCAATTGCTTCCACTTTATGATACCACTAACAGTTGAATAAGGAATATTTAGTAGTGAGGAAATTTCACAAATAGACTTATTGCACAGGTGGCAACCTATCACGGTACCACACTTGAATTCAGTGAGTGCCTGAGAGCGACCCATTCTTTCACAAATGTTTGTAGAAGCAGTCTGCATGCCTAGGTGCTTGTTTTTATACACCTGTGGCCACGGAAGTGATTGGAACACCTGAATTCAATGAACATTGTCCCAATACTTTTGGCAATACAGTGTACATTACTTGCTTCATTTTGAGTGAAACAAGAAATAACTTGCGGTTCAGTGAATCTGATGATTCATTAATGCTTTGATGGATTTAGTGATTCATTCAGCTAAGAATTCTATTTAAATAATTCAAACTTTGAATCTTTTTGAGTGATTCATTACAAGAAACACTTCATAAGAGTCACCTGTTTGTGAATTACATTACACTAGTGGTTGTGGCATGTTTATCTGATTCTGAATCAAAATGCAAACCCAACTTATGTAAGAATACAAGTATAAAGCCTGAAACACACCAAGCCGACGCCAACGGACTAGTGGTGACGAAAGCAGACTGCGTGATTGGCTCACGTCAGCAGGGCCTGGATCCAAAGTTGCCCTGACACACCAAACCAACACTCGACACCCAACGACCAAGTACCACGTCCGTTCTGTGCTTGCGTACGAAGAAATGCCTTTCCATACCAGCAGGTGGCAGTAGCTGAACAGCCAATAAGAATGACTAGATGGCCAGACTGACTGACGAGCTCTGATGCTGATTAAACATTTTGAATCGGCCAAAAAAAAAAAGCAGATGAGGACCAACTTCAGCCGACGGTGCGTAACACACTAAGAAAACTTAGTCGGTCAATGAACAAAAACTGCCTGATGGCCAACCGTCGGCTTGGTGTGTTCCGGGCTTAACATTTCTAGCATTATTTAAAGTAAACCAAGTGAAACAGGAAATTTCTTTTGGTTCAGAGATTTTGTGAATCATTTTGTTCATTAAAAGAATCAGTTCATAAGACTCACTGTTGTGAATCACATTACACAGATGGTTGTGTATTTGAAAGATGCGTTTATCTGATCACATTGTTAACTGAACTCTGGAAAGTATGAAATTTCGAGTGAAATAGAATGAAGATATGACTTGTGAATCTTATGTGATTCATTAAAAGAACCAGTTTATAAGAGTCAGTTGTTCAGGAATTACATTACACTGGTAGTTGTGTGGTAGAACAACGTGTTTATCTGATCACATGGCAGCTTAAGTAAAATTTAATTTGTTTTGCCTGTAGCTTCAGGAAACACTGGCGTTAAGTGTCTTAAAACCAATATGTGGCAGCAAACAGCTCTAAGCCCATAAGCTATTATTATTGTAAGCATAACTTCCTACACAGAGGTTGTTCAAGATGTCAGGAAATGAGCAGGTCTTTTGACATCAATTCTCACGTAATAAAGTGTAGCCTTGCATTGGATTGGACTGGTTTTCTTTCGCTTTGCCGTTTGTAATAAAACGTTGTCAAAATCCAGAAAACATAACAGAGCTGCTGAGGCGAGCTATTGGCTCTTGAAAATTTCAATTAACAATTAACCTTTCGCAGACCCAGAGTGCAAAAATATTGACTTTATTTCTCGCCGAATGCCATGTGTAAATTCTCCAACAAGCGCCCAACGGATCAAAATGTCTTTGTTCATAAAACACAGTCATTTAAGTGCTTAAAAAAAACACCACAAGGTCATCCAAAGTTGTCCTAAAGGTGCTCTGATCTATTATCATAAATATCCTCTCGTTTTTTTTTCATTGTCTTTGAATGTGAGAGCCGCCAGCTGTGCGGGGATGCTGGGAGTAAATCATGTCCAAGTGGAAATGTCAGAGAGGGCCTTTCAGACGGGGATGCCTTGAAATCGATGAGAGCCAGAATCTGTGGTTAATCAGCTCCGCGTTAGCACTCAGGAGTGAAGGAGCGGATCAGAGCCCTGCCGAGAGTGTGTTCCTGCTCCATACCAAGAGGAGATCACGTATACGCTTCCACGCTCTCGTAACCGCACACAAGGGCGACTCCTGCTGTTTACCTCCGTAAGAACTCTGCTTCAGTGCTTAAGTGATGTCTTTATGATAATATGACAAGACAGACGCACACACTCACTCACGCACACTACCAGATCAACCAATCCAGCCTCAGTCATGCACTCTTTCAATGTAGTAAAAAGCAGCAATCTGTTTTGATGAGGTCTGTGGAGGGCTCTCAGCTTCCTGATGAAAGCTGTCCGTCAGCTCACGATACGGTCCTCAGCTGAAGAAATACACTGATTCTTTCACCTTTTCCAGGTCGAAATCACCTGCAAGAGAGAAATGACATGATTACAGACTTTTTGCTCGAAAAGAAAACAGTTTAGCACTCATTATCAAGTAATTTAAACTGCCATTAAATATTACACCAAGTACATTTTTTATAACTTTTGCTTTTTGGTGTCTTAATTATTGTGTGCTTTTTATACTTTCCTCTTTGAAACTATGTCTATATACACAAGATTTATTTATTGTTTTGGAAAAACATGTTATGGCCACCAAGGCTGTATTTATTTGATCAAAAATACAGTAAAAACAATAACATTTTGGAATATTACTACAATTTAAAAGAACTCTTTTCTATTTTCATATATTTTAAAATGTAGTTTATTCCTGTGCTCAAAGCTGAATTTTCAGCATCATTAGGATCACATGATCCTTCAGAAATCATCCTAATATGCGAATTTGCTGCTCAAGAAACATATCTGATTATCATTAATGTCAAAAACAGTTAATATTTAACCATGATAGATTTTTTTTTGAGGGCGTCTCTGATGAATAAAAAGTTCAAAATAACAGCATTTTTAAAAAAAAACATTATACATGTCTTTACTGTCACTTTTAATAAATTGAACGCATCCTTACTAATAAAAGTATTAATTTGTAAAAAAGTAGTGTATATATTGCATTAATTATAATTAAAAAAAGAACTTTTATTACAAAAATAAAATAAGAAATATTCTGCCTAAAGAACATTCTCATTATTGTAATATCTAAAGAAATAAAAATTGTGCCCGAACACAATGTCAGCATAAATTAAAATTCAATAAATACTATTATTATGATCTACACTTACATTTGCAATTTACAAACACACTTTAAAATTTTAATATTTTTATTATACGGCAACTAAGGTCTCCTATGCTATTGTGATATATCATAATTTATAATTTCATATATTTTAAAATGTATTCCTGTGATGCAAAGCTGGATTTTCAGCATCATTACTCGTCTTCAGTGTCACATGATCCTTCAGAAATCATTCTAATATGCTGATCTGCTGCTCAAGAAACATTTCTGATTATTATCAATGCTGAAAACTGACAGTTATTTTCATATGTAAATTTCATGTCAAAATGCCCAAGAGAGAGTGACCAAAAGTGCTGTTGTGCGCATAACTTTCTACAATCATTCATTTTAAGTGGTAGCACCTGAAATCAATAACTACTGAAAAACTTATACCATGCCACTCTCTTTAATCAATCCATTCATCTTAAATCAATTTCATTTGTACTTGAAAACATGAAATGAATCCTACAGGAGATATAAATATAGACAAAACACTTAAGCAGGTCAGCAGCAACTGACTTGTGCAAACAATCGTGGGTGGGCTACTTGCTTGTGCACAAAAGCACAAGACGTCACCTTGTTCTGAAGAACAGAGCAGAGGAAATCAGGCCTATGGGACACACATGGACAGACACACACTCCTCAGGGACACAATTTCATTAGTGCCAATAAGGATGAGTCTTGGAAGAATATTAAGCGTCACTCCAACAGCATGACTCAGTTTTATGTGTCAGTACTTTAGAAATAATATGAAGCTGTTTTACTATAGAAAAAGTGTGTTTTGCACAGTTATACAGTGAATGAATCATCATATTTCTTGTTTTTTACTGATGCTTTAAGCACGTTTTAAAAGCTCCCCTCAATATTGTCTGCTGAATCAGCTTTTTGATGTGCCAGATGTGTGATTTTGCGACAAATGTGCTCACGTTGTCCAGTGTGTTTCCTTCCGGCCCGCGTTACATAAACAGATTAACCAGATGACAGAATTAATTGTCATCAGTTTAATGAAATCTATCTCGCTGATGAACATAAAATCAAATGTGTGGTTCTGCAGGACGGTGCATTGTTATGCAACAGTAAAAAGCTGCCTTAAAGCTGACAAGCTGTCAATGAGATGATGTTGAGCTGGTGGTCTGTGTCAGGGTTTAACTCACCTGTTTGAGGAACGCTGGACAAAAGCTGCACCATCTTATAGTATTCTTGAATCTTCTTTGGCTTGGATACAACCCTGTGAGAGTAAAAACTGGACTCAATTAAATTAAACCTTATTCATTCATATCAGCAACATAGAAAAAAAAAAAAAAAACGCAAATATCATCCAATAACTTATATTTATAGTATCAGGTGATATTTAATTGTTTCTGTCTATTCTAATTTCATTTTAAGCACACAAACTTTTTGTTTATTATTATTAGTGTATTATATCGCCTACAATATAAAAATAATTATTGGTACCAGAATTTACATATCAGTGCATCCTTAGTAGCCGATATTAAATATTTAATGGCCAATATTGGACATTTTATTGTTAACTGTAGGAGAACTGCTGCATTTATGTGATCGTTTATTTGCCAATATCTGATATTAAATTCTAAATAAAAACTATTTAAACACACAATTTTTAGTGTGTATCAATTTTCTTTAACTAGCAGATTTATAATATCAGACATTTATCGGTTATCAGCACTAATGAGAAAATGATTGTTTCTGCCGATATTTGATATTTAATTCTAAATACAATTTATATATACACAGTTTTTAGTGAGTATCAATTTTCTATAATAGTATAGATTTACAATATCGTCCATTTATCGGTTATTGTCGAGAAACAGGAAAATACTGTAATTACTGGTATCGGCCTATTTTGGGGCATCATTAAATATGCACCGATTCATGCTGTGGCCCCTTTAATTCCTCACGCTCCCCGCCCACGGAGCTCGCGCTTGCCTTAAACAGCATAAATAGCATAAAGTTCACACAGCTAATATAAGCCTCAAAATGGATCTTTACAAAGTTTTCGTCATGCAACATGTCTAATCGCGTAAGTATGGTATTTATTTGGATGTTTACATTTGATTCTGAATGAGTTTGATGGTGCTCCGTGGCTAAAGCTAACATTACACACTGTTGGAGAGATTTATAAAGAATGAAGTTATTTTATTTATGAATTATACAGACTGCAAGTGTTTAATAATGAAAATAGCGACGGCTCTTGTCTCCGTGAATACAGTAAGAAACGATGGTAACTTCAACCACATTTAACAGTACATTAGCAACATGCTAATGAAACATTTAGAAAGACAATTTACAAATATCACTAAAAATATCATGGATCATGTCAGTTATTATTGCTCCATCTGCCATTTTTCACTACTGATTTTGGATATTTATCAGCCGATATTGGATATTTAATGGTTTCTGCTTACTCCAAAATCAATTGTAGCATGCAAGCTATTTAATTGAGTTTTTAGTTTATTCATTTTTTTTTTTTTGTAAATAAAGTAGCATAGATTTCTATTATTAGCCATTTATTGGTTATCTAATGTAATTTAACATGATTGCTTGTCTGCCAATATCTGATATTTAATTCTAAATAAATAGTGTGTATCAATTTTCTTTAACAAGCAGATTTAAAATATCAGACATTTATTGGTTATCAGCCCTAATGAGAAAATTATTGCGTTTCTGACAATATTTGATATTTAATTCCAAATACAATCTATATATACACAGTTTTTAGTGAGTATCAATTTTCTGTAAGTAGAATAAATTTACAATATCGGCCATTTATTGGTTATTGACGAGAACCAGGAAGATACTATAATTATTGGTATCGGCGAGAATTTCAATATCAGTACTCTAGTATTTAATGGTGAAGTGGTTGAACAATATCTTCTTTTTTCACCTGATATTGGATATTTATCGGCCGTTATTGAATATTTAATGGTTTGTGATTACTCCAAATTCAATTGTAGCATGCAAGCTATTTAATTGAGTTTTTAGTGTTTATCAATTTTCTTTCTTTCTTTTTTTTATTTAAAGAAAGTAACAGATTTATAATATCAGCCATTTATTGGTTGGCCTTAAAGTGAAAATGATTGTTTATCAGCCGATATATGATATTATATTGATATGAACTATTTATTTTATTTTATTTTTATTTTTTTTTTATGAGTCTATCTTACTTTAGTATAGAGTAGTATAGATTTATAATATTGACAGTTTATCAGTTATTGGCCATAAACAGGAAAATACTGTTGTGTTTGGCATTGGCCAGAATTTCAATATCAGTGCTTCCCAAGCAGTTAGCAGTTTAGTAGCTAGTAGTGAAATAGCATTTAATAGTTAAAAACCAGCAATGTACAATGGGACTTACGGAGGCCTGCTGCAATATGTCTGCAGAAGAAACTCGGACAGCTCCTCTAGAATGGGCTGACTATGCAGAGCCACGAACTGCTCACGACACACCTGAGGAGCGACAAAGAGCACTCAGTCAATCATTATGCGCACTGATGCGCCAGCTTCAATGCTATCTCCTTCTAGCTTCCCTTTTCTTATGCTCGTCTCAGACGTTTCACCTCTCTCCTTTTTGAACTTTCCCATTTTAAGAGGAATCTGTGGTCACAAAGCATGTCAGGGAAAGACTCGCAGACAATAGACCACTCACAGAAGGAGAGAAGGATGGGAAAAGATAAAAGTCCAAAAGGAGTCTCAATTCAAGTCTCAGCTGAATATGGTTTAAGGGAACATATGGAGCTATTACGCTTAGAAGTTCATTGTAAAGTGTCACATGGAGGTGAAACTTAACAAAAGAAGGTGATTGTAAAGTAAGTACAGCCATGAGGGTGAGTAAATGATGACATAACTTTAATTTTGGGGTGAATTATTCCTTTCAAAATAATCTGGGTGTAAAACAGATCTGTGAAAGAAATCTGAGGAAAAATAAAACAAAAAGCTAAACTAAATAAGCTGTTTTGTATTTGAAGATAAGTCTAGTTAATGGCAACTTGCCAAAAAATAGACCAGTTGAGAGGATGAGAGGTATGGCCATTCAGTACTGAAATAACCCATGCTGACAGGGTTGGTTATTGAACATATGGTGAACTCAGCATGCAAACATCTGGCTGTTAAGCTGACATGGCGGGGCCGCTCAGTCATTCCTGTTGAAAGAATATGCATTGAAAAAACATTCTGCAGTGAACGCTCTGTTCCATACACACCCTGTTCATGGTGTCCACCGTCAGTGCATGGGTCCAATAACAGTCATGGACAGACACAAACGTGAGACCAGCCCTGCATGTTTGAAGAAAACACAGGAAAATGTACATACCACATTTAACAACAACAACAAATAATAATAAACATAATAATAATGAACATTGTT
Organism: Chanodichthys erythropterus; assembly: GCF_024489055.1. Taxonomy (NCBI): domain Eukaryota; kingdom Metazoa; phylum Chordata; class Actinopteri; order Cypriniformes; family Xenocyprididae; genus Chanodichthys; species Chanodichthys erythropterus. The sequence goes on from NC_090230.1 coordinate 14,127,594, forward strand.
TGCTAAAATTATTCATAATATATATTATTTTCTAATTACTAATCAAATATATGCAATGTGAATAATTTATCATTACTATTATTAATACTATTATTACTACTAATAATAATGAACATTGTTATTAATAATAAATATATGCATCAAAATCTTTTATTATTATAATAATATTATTATCATTTTTAATATACAATTTTATAAATTCATTTTGAATATTGTTGTTAATATTTATTTATTAATATATTTATCGATAATAATAATAATAAATATAATATGTATTTCAAATGATTTAAAATAGTATAATAAATAATAATGAATATTGTTATTAATATTTATTAATATAATATATTTTTTATTAAATATATGCATTATGAATAATAATAATAATAATAATAATAATAAAAATATTAAATAACAACATTGGATATTGTTCTGTTAATATTATTTATAGAAGTTGTAGTGGTAGTAGTAGTAAAAGTAGAAATAAAAGTAGTAGAAGTAGTAATAGTAGTATAAGAAGTACTAGTAGTAGTAGCAGCATTTAAAAATTATGGCAACACTTTAGAATAAGGTCTCATGTGTTAACATTAGTTAATGCATTTGCTAACATTAACTACTAATGGGCAATATATCCTTACAGCATTAATTAAAGGGTTAGTTCACACAAAAATTAAATTTGTGTCATTAATTACTCATGTCGTTCCAAATCCGTAAGACCTTCATTCATCTTCAGAAAACAAATTCAGATATTTTTGATGAAATCCGAGAGGTATTGACTTGTCCATAGACAGCAATATAATAATAAACACTGTCAAGGTCTAGAAAGGTACTAAAGACATTGTTAAACCTGTTGACGTGACTGCAGTGGTTCAACCTTAATTTTACGACACGGCGAGAATACTTTTTGTGCGCAAAAACAAAACAAAAATACAGACTTTATTTAATAATCTCTTCTCTTCCCTGCAATTATCCTTAAGCAATTGCCGCAGTAAGCACAGTGAAGGTCGAGTCATACATCTCTCGGATTTCATCAAAAATATCTTAATTTGTGTTCTGAAGATGAACAAAGGTCTTACGGGTTTGGATCAACATGAGGGTGAGTAATTAATGACAGAGTTTTCATTTTTGGGTGAACTAACTCTTTAACTCTTTAACCTTTGTTAATGTAAGTTAATAAAAATGTTCATGCCCATGCTTGTTCACAGTGCATTAACTACTGTTAACAGACATAACTTTTGATCTTATAAATGTTTTAGTAAATGTTGAGATAAACATTAACTAAGATTAATAAAAGCTGTAGAAATATTGTTCATTGTTAGTTCATGTTAATCAATGTAGTTAACTAATCTAAACAAATGAAAACTTATTGTAAAATGTTAGCAGAATTATTCATAATGCATTTATTTTTATTCTGGTCTAATGATCATAACATCAGTCACTCTCTATTCTTAACCCTGTGTAAATGTAAACTCTTATATGTTTCGGTCGGTTTCAGACTCCTGAATTCTGCGTATTCAGCTTAACATTCTTATTTGCATGTTGAACACATATAATATTGCCCGAAAAAGCAAAACCAAACAGTCTCTCAATTTACAAGTTACAAAACTCTCCAATAAATAAAAAAAATACAACACATGATAGTATTGTGACTGTACAAAGTTAATTTGCTCATTGCTTTTTAAAGGGTTAGTTCACCCAAAAATTAAAATTATGTCATTAATGACTCACCCTCATGTCATTCCAAACCCGTAAGATCTCCGTTCATCTTTGGAACCCAGTTTAAGATATTTTAGATTTAGTCCGAGAGCTTTCTGTCCCTCCATTGAAAGTGTTTGTACGGTAGACTGTCCATGTCCAGAAAGGTAATAAAAACATCATTAAAGTAGTCCATGTGACATCAGTGGGTTAGTTAGAAGTTTTTGAAGCGTCGAAATTTGAAATACATTTTGGTCCAAAAATAACAAAAACTACGACTTTATTCAGCATTGTATTCTCTTCCGGAATCCTTTCCATTGAATTGATTCCTTTCATCTGTCGGCGTTGGTAATGCACTTTTACGTCATTGTTTTTGGCGATTAGGACATCCACGACATGCACACTTACGCACCATTTTAAAAAATATAGCAATACCAAAATACAATCAATGTAGAATATCCTGAATACAGCGTGCGTCTCCCTCAGACTGTAAATGCAGCTCGGGCGCACCGGATAACACGTCAGCAGCGTCACTGCGGAGTAGTGAAACCGGATTGACAACAGACCCGGAAGAAAATACAATGCTGAATAAAGTCGTAGTTTTTGTTATTTTTGGACCAAAATGTATTTTCGATGCTTCTAAAACTTTAACTAACCCACTGATGTCACATGGACTACTTTGATGATGTTTTTATTACCTTTCTGGACATGGACAGTCTACCTTACATTTTCAATGGAGGGACAGAAAGCTCTCGGACTAAATCTAAAATATCTTAAACTGTGTTCAGAAGATGAACGGAAGTCTTACGGGTTTGGAACGACATGAGGGTGAGTCATTAATGACAGAATTTTCATTTTTGGGTGAACTAACCGTTTAAGTGGGTCTAAAAACATGAAACAACAGACGGTTCATCACCTGTAACAATGCAGTGATGTCAGCATCATGTGCGTTGAGTCCAGAGAGTGGATGAAATTAGGAGGGAAGGCGTTTTTCTGCTTCATGCTGTCTGGTTTCCTAAATAAAGCATAAAAAAGCTCAGTTGTGCTATGAAGGGAACACTCTGATTTTCTCTCAACATAAGCACACATGGGTAATTAAGGCCAGCGTCACCAACTTCACGCTAGGCCATACCTACACCTGTAACGCCAGGAGCCATTCATCATTGAACAGGTGGGTCAGTCTTAATTATCATCCAAGACAGACACACACATTGGACGTAGAGCACCCGCTAGACCGGTAAAGAGTAATGTGTGTGCTTATTAGGGCTGAAGATATTTCATTATACCGCTCTATATCAGACAAAAAAGTTAGGTCAGATCCTCTCAAATGTCATCATGAGTATTATGAAGTAAGCTGCTTTTCTTAGCCTGTGGTGTTAAATTACATTACTGTCATTTATGTGTTGGATCGTAGGGACCCTGTACACTGGATTGAAGATGTTTCCTAAACTAACTATGTATCAAGAGAGAGAAAGAGAGTACTGAAGCTATCAAGAAAGTATATCTACAGTCTCTAGGCTTCACAGAGCGACACTGTGCTGGAGATAATTTCTGGGAATTCAGGGAGGGCTTTAGGTCTCTGGCCCCAAGAGAGCTGCTGCCACCCTCTTAATTCCATCATTTATTCAGGTCTCTTCAATAATGAGGGTCTATTCAGCCTCTAATTAGAGCACATGAAGGATCTTTGAATCGGTCCGTGGTCCGTTACGCATGGGCATGAATCTCCGGTTGGGTCTTCACTTTAAGCTTGTTCAAAACAAGCTTCTTTTTCTGCATCCTACCTAGAAACTGTCCACTGGGAAATCAGAGAGCTTGAATTAGATCCGCTTGAGATTTCTTTCAACAACTAGAAGTGTGGCTGACATCTGGTACACTGTCATCAGAGGTACATATCTGAAGATCAGCCCTTCAGCTTGGTCTGCATGGACACAAAAAGCCATTTCCCAAAGCCTGAGAGGAACAGACAATTGCAGTGGCGGCTGTCAGTCTAGCCGTGAGTGCTCTTGGCCATCACTGAGAAACAGGAGATCCCTTTTCGTCACCCTGGCTTCTGCTAATGTAATTCATGTGATAGTCAGTACTGGTTTGGTGGTCTATCACAGGCAGTGATAGAGAAGTACAAGTGAGGCCCATCTTAAGTGGCTTTTAATCATGTCCTTGCAGCTTTTGGGGGAAGGTCAGCAAGATAACTCCCATCTGAGGCTTCTCCAAGTGGTGTGAACCAAGCCTGGGTAAAGTACTGCAAGGACTGAAACTGTGAAATGAGGTGATCATATTAAAACAGCAGATGATTGTGTACAGAATGAACATTTGGGGTTTCAGTTTGAAGCACAGAAGTGTTTGTTTAATAAAAGATGATGTTGCCTTGAGAACATATGGTAAAGTGGTGGATGACGGTGCATTTGTTTATGCATGGAAATTCTGGAGATAGAGTCGAATAAGCAAAGAGACTGCCGACACGTACACAAAATGGTACCAGTGAAGCTTAAAGGGATATTTCACACAAATTATGATTCAGTCATCATATTCTCACCCTTATGTTGTTTACAACCAATATGACCTTTGTTATTCTGTTAAAAATGTACTTGTCGCTCTTAAAATGTATGTAGACTGGAGTTTCATATGACTTCAGAAGCATAACAATATGGAAGCTAACATAACTAAGAAAGATTGAAACTAAACTAAAATGTATTTTCATAAACTAACAATAACTATAAAACTAACAAAAATGAAATAAAGCCAACAATTAATTTTAGTTTTGCCATCACATACTCATCCTCATTTTGTTTAAAACCAATATGACCATTGTTCATCTGAATACTGCAAATGAAGAAATATCTGAAAATGTACTTAATGAGGACTTTCATATGACTTCAGGGAACTTAGAATATGACACTTTTATGGTACTTTTGTTTCCTTTTTGAATCACTGTAACTTCATGGAAAAGAGAAACTAGCACATTCTTATATATATATATATATATATATATATATATATATATATATATATATATATATATATATATATATATATATATATATATATATATATATATTTGTGTTCAATAGACAGAAAGAAGTGAAAAGAAAGGTTCTGGGTGAATAATGACAAATGATACTTTTAATTTTTCAATTTTTTTGAGTAAACTATCCCTTTAAAACTCCGTTGCATTTAGAAACAACACAGTACTAACTCCAATAAACCAAAATATACCAATAATACATTTGTCTCCAATGCAAATGCACATCCACAGATGATAAAATGAGCGCTGATGTTAATTCATTGTTCATTCTGGGTAGCCCTCCATTCAGTAAATGACATACAGGATGTGCAGCGGTGACATTTCAACACGAAATGCCACTCTTCTCATCTGAGAGACTTTCTGCTTCTTTCATATCCTCCAGGGGTTTCTGTATATGATAATGAATTCTGGCCATCCACCGATGGGCCCAGAACAGTGTCAAACGCTTGTGTGACACAGGCACTGCCTCTAGGTGTTCCTGTTACTCAAAAAATTTGCTGTTAAGTGCTCCCATTTAATCGTTTAATATGCTCTGTGGGGTAGGGTGCAATGGTAATGTACAAAAGGACAAAAAAAGAATGAAATGTACAGCAAAGACCTACACAGATACCCGTTTTTTGTGCATTAATACGTTGGGTCATAGGTGCACAACACAATTAAATTTCCAATACAAACAAAAGTTCAAAGTGAAATCGTGTTGAGTCAGAACACCACCATATTAAGCCACAAAACAAATAAATTAAGTCCCAACACAAATACATTAAAGGGATAGTTCACCCAAAAATGAAAATTATTCCATAATTTACTCACCCTCAAGCCATCCTAAAGTTTTAAATATGGATATTTTTCTAACAAAAACACATCCCTTCGCTTTAAAAGGCCTTTATTAACCCTCCTGAGTTGTATGGATACCTTTTTTTATGGATGGATGCTTTTTTTTTTTTACTTCAGAATTTGGCCTACCATTCACAACTGTTATAAACCTTGGAGGATATTTTTACATATATCTCGGATTGTGTTCGTCTGAAAGAAGACCTAGGATGGCTTGAGGGTGAGTAAATCATCAGATAATTTTCATTTTTAGGTGAACTATGCCTTTAAGCCACAATGCAATAGAAATGCTTTTGACCACAAGGTGGCAGTGTTATTGTTAAGTACTAAAATGAAAATTAAACTGAAATAAAATACAAAAACGAAAATAAATAGAAACAAACACTAAATTATAGATCAAAAAACAAAAACCTTGGTTTCAAAGTGGAAAAAACTTATTTTTATTGTCATGATTGAATGACAATTAATTGTCTCAAAGGTGAATGTATATTATCAATCAAAGTGAACTTTTTTTTATTAGACTTTTGTGCATTGCAATCCTCTTTCCCATTTTAATTAAAAACAAAAATACAATTAATTGTCATCAAGATTTAGTGGCTGAATTATCATTAAAAAAACAAACAAACAGAAACATCATTCAAACATCAATTCAATCCATTTAAATAATACAAGTAACCAGAATCTATGGAAATGTAGAGAGAGGTCAGAGGTCAACATCAATACAGAGGTCAAAGTAAGGGGGAGGTACTTACTCATTGGCATCATGGCTTATATTGATGCTCAGATTCTGTATGCTGCTCTTGAGCTGCGGAAAACAAGAGTTTAAGAGTTTAAATGTGTCAAGGAAGCAACTATTACAAAAAGAAAAGCTTTTAAACAATTATTGCGTTGTTAACAGGGGACACACTTATGTAAAATCTGCATTAGCAGTTATAAATAAGAAGTAACAGTTAGTTGACCTTTATCCAACTTACCAGTTTGACCTCAAATATAAACTGTTGCATATGAATATTGCAATCAATCTTCTCTTTCAGCACCAGACTGACCTTCAAGCTAACTATTGATCCTTCTCAAATACATTGACAGAAATTTGAGCAAGTCTCTTAATCAGAGACTGACCAAACAAGGGCGATGTTCCCAGAAAACCCCGCAAGCCACTAATATTGACACATTGCCATTAAAGAACAGGAGCTTAACCTTAGTAAAGGTAGGCATCCATCACATAGGCACTGAAGATGGGCCACTACCCATGAGTGAGTGACTGCTCTCAATATAGGAACTGTCAGCGTCAGGGGTGCTTCCATCACATTACTTCTTTGATTAGTCTCTCCGGTGCCCCAGGAGCCCATCCTGATGTGGCTCAAATCAACAGAGATGTGCAGGATGACAGGGATTGAAGTCTCGGACAGTGACGGATGGACATAAACAAAAGAAAAATCTATAGAAAGTGCTGACGGGGATGGTAAGGTAAAAGGTTTTGCTGCAAAATCGGGGTTGCGCCAGTTCACTGGGACATGAAGGGGGCATAACTTGGGGGGGTAATTGGGGATTGGGGGTGGGGGGGGAGAAAGTGAAGTGGAAAGAGTAAATGTGTCCATTATGGATTTCTGATTTGGGGGAATGGTGTATGGCAAAATGAGTCATGAGGCCTTTCAGTTACAATTATTTATGAGTCCATTAAGGCTCATTAACTGACATTGAGAGGTGTGATGGGAGTGAATCAGGCCTTCTGACATGTAAAGAGTCAGTGTACATCCTCAAAAGCCTTACTTCCAATTGGACTTGTAATATATTCCTTATCCGCTGGTGATTCCTTAACTCATGACAAAGGGAGACAAGACCAGAGCAAGCTGGCATGATGCCTGGGCAGTGGAAAAGGGATTCCTATCTGAAGTGCGATGACTCCTGGTTTGGACAGCTGACTGTATCACCTTCATTTGTTCTCTAGTGTCCTTTGTTGCAGAATTTAACAAGATGGCCACCTATGAAAGACCTTACATGAATCTAAAAACAAAATGAAAAGTATTTTGCTGATTTATTGGGACTAAAAGTAGAGGGATGACAGGAAATGATGGGAAGGGCAAGGGGGAATGGGATCGGGTGAAAAGTTACGGTTTGGATTTGACCAGTCTTCTGCATAAGCATCCTGCATTGTAAGCCAAAAGGGCAGCATCTAGCTTTCAAGCTTCCTGCTATTCACAGAGTTGCCACCTCTTTTATTGAAAGCATCCATCTGAGCCTCAGGAAATCACTTTCTAATCTTTCAAGAGTCCCCAAGAGAGAGGCTTTATACCATCAGTGACCTCTTGGATAAGTCCTCTGGGAATATTCTTGAAATATCTGCTGTATTCAATGCTTCTACAAAAACAAAGTTTTTTGTGAAATATCAATTAAAATGGATGATTCATGCTCTGCTGCCCTGCACAGCCCTGAACAGTCTGATACTAAAGAAAATCTTGTAAGGGCACATATTAAAGCACCTCACTTTTGATCTGACTTACAGACTGGGAGAAACTTTAGTTTTGGCCAATTAGCAGGATGTAGAAGGCGAAAAATTAGCGTTTTGGGTCATAAAAGTTGCAGCGGGGCTCAACATCCTTTTGGGATCAGACTGTAGACAAGAAACACCGCAACAACCCCAAGGGAAATCATATTTCCTCTTTTTCCAAGGGCACCGCAAGTGTTTGACCACTTAAGCAAAGCCGACAAATGATTCCCCATGGCTTTAATCCCCGTTGGTCATCTTCCTTATGGAATTACCAGACTGTTTTTCCTCAACTTGACATAGAGCCTGTGAAAGTAACATTTCAGCCTCCAAAAGTGACCCCTAAAACTGATTAACAATCACATTAGCAAGCTTTAGCAAACAATCACATTAGCAAGCTTTACTGATGCACATCCCATATCTGGTCCCTTCCCAAGTGTATTTTCCTTTCCCCTATCAACAATGCACAGTGACTGAATAAATACTGCCAATTTCACCCTGGCTTATTTGTTTACTTTATTACAATGGCATTACACTCTCATTTCCCCAACATCTAATTAATACGCCATTTCCCATGTAAAGAAAGATCAAGGGTGGGTTGCAAGAGATTGAATCACAGAGAGGTGACCTCAGCTGAAGTGTCTCATTGCTGCAGCAGTAGAAAACGTTTCCTTGATTACATTTGAAGTAGGGGGCTGAAATTAATACTGATTTGGATTTTCTTTTGGCTTTAAGAGTCATACCACAGAAGAAAAACTCCCAGATGGGTAACGTGGAAGAGGTTTTATATAACTTAATGTCAAAATGTTTCAACCACCCTTTCACGGAAAACTAAACATCTTTTTAATGGTCAATCCTAAGGTCAACTTAAAGGGTTACTTCACCTCAAAATGAAATTTCTGTCATTAAGTACACACACTCATATCATCCCAAAACCGTAAGACATTTATTTGTCTTTGAAACACAAATTAAGATATTTTTGATGAATTCCAGGGGTATCTGATCCACACATAGGCAGCAACGTCACTGCACCTTTTGAGGTCCAGAAAGGTATTAAACACGTCGATAAAACAGTCTACATGACTACAGTGGTTCAACCTTAATGTTATGAAGTGACGAAAATGAGTGCAAAAACAATCAACAAATTTGTCTGTCCTGTCATGTACGATATTTTCGTTGCAGATCTTCTGTGTTTTCATCTGAACGCGGGCTCAGTATTCATTTTGTTTTGTTTTTGTGCATAAAAAAAGGCGCTTCACAACATTAGGGTTGAACCACTGTAGTTATGTTGACTATTTTATCAATGTCTTTAATACCTTTTTGGACCTCAAAAGGTGCAACGACATTGCTGCCTATGTGGTTCAGAAACCCTCGGATTTCATCAAAAATATCTTAATTTGTGTTCCGAAGACAATTAAAGGTCTTACGGGTTTGGAACGACATGAGGGTGAGTACTTAATGACAGAAATTTTGGGTGAACTAACCCTTTAAAACAGATTTCGCAACCCACTTTTCCACTTTTTAATTTCCAAGTGAAACAGGATATTCAACAGAAAGAAAACTAGCATTTTTGCCTTTGGAAATTGAATGGATTGCAAAAAGTGGGCGCTACATACCAAAGAACTACTTCTCTCCTAAAACACATGCCAGTACCTGTTGGTTGTTACTTGATAGTTCACTCAAAAGGAAAAGTAATCATTTACTCACCCTCATGTCATTACAAACATATGACTTTCTTTCCTCTGCAGAACAAAGAAAACAATTTAATGAATATTGAAGCGATGTGACAAAATGTTGGAGCACAGAAACAGCAGGTGTTTCTGCCATCCACTGGACTGGAGTGCAAAGCGCTGACTGGCACAGAGGAGATCACTGTCAAAATTGATTTTACTGAGATGTTACTGTTAAAATGCTTGAACATCAGGTTATTTTCCACCAAGACCGATCAGAGTACCTTTTTTGCTGACACTCTTGGGTGGTTTATTATGTGTTTAAGTTACAATTAATCACATTCATTATCTTGTTTTGTGTTCCACGAGGGAAAAATAAGTAATAAGTGTTTGAAACAACTCATGGGTGAGTAAAAGATAAGAGAATTTTCATTTTTGGGTAAGAGCTAGACCAGGGATGAGTATTAAAAAAAAAAAAAAGAGTCGTTTTAATTTTATGGTGACTTTGGAAAAGAAAGAACAAGTACACATGACGTTTGATTTCATGTTAATGGAGAAGATAAAGGGATGCGATATGGTCTACACAGAGCTTAATGCACCTCACGTACCAGGTTCTTAGACCCTGTCAAACAGTTGAGCCTCAATCACAGCAAAAATCCTCATTAGCAAACTGCACTGTGTGCGGAAGATCCAGATACTTTACAACCACAAAGCTGACAATCTGCCAAGCCTGGCAGACCACTACGGGTTCCCCTCAGACATAAATAACCCAATATGATAATGAAATGAAAACTATAATAAAAGCGATAACCATAAAAAGGGGCTGTAAAATTCATTCTTTACACAACACCATTAAGGGTCATTAAGATCCATCATGCCGGTTCATTCATGTATGGGGTGGTACGGCGAACAGGTGGAGGTAGAGCTGAGGCTCAGTGGTGATTAATAGGGGTCTTGATGGTGCTACATTAATCTGGTCAGTGTGACATTTACAAGGGAACTGCAAACCCCTGGTGTGACCGCCTAGCGTGTCTCCAGCGCTAGGTGAAATAAATATAGACTCGCTATAATGTGGACGATGGTCTAAATGGTGTTGGACATGATCGACCTTTGACCTTGACCCATCAACCGTCTGTTGAGGATAAAAGGGTGCATGATTCATGAAGAACGTGCGCAGTAGCGGACCTAGTGGCCTACATAATACATCACAACATCGACCACCTTCAAATGCTGGCACGATACTTCTAACCCTTCATTAAAGTAAAACATGCATTAACAGATCTGTGGAGAATAAAAAAGCAGAACGGTCTTTGTGACAACTCAAAGAAGAAGGGACAGAAACACTGTCAATTTTTAGTTAGGCCAATGCTTTCATGCTAAATTTAGTATGTGGTCCATTATAATAATTTAAATATCGTAATTAAGCTGAAACACAAGCTATATTGTCATGAATCATTAATTATATTGTCATGAAACAGTCAGCGTTCACATGAGAAGTATTTTAACATGCTGAATGCCATAAATGGCCTTCACACCTCTTGTTCAGTAAAAGAAAAGGGCTCAAATGGTGAAGAATTTATGAGGGTGCTTGAATCCCTGACTAATGATGACCTTCATCAGATATTCCATTAAATTGTCCAATAAAATGTGATGACCTACATTCGTGGAAGTGGGTTATGATATTCGGGACCAGACCATAGAGGTTGCTAAAAATTTTCAAATGGAAATCACACTCTGGACTTTTTCAGTTTTTGGCTAAAAAAAAAAAAAAAAAATTCAATGAAACATCTATTTTAAATTGTTTCTTATTGTAAAAAAATATTATTAAAGGGGTCATGAATTGAGAAATCATCTTTTCCTTGAGCTTTTGATATATAAGAGGTCATCGCACTATAAGAATATCCGGTAAGTTTTAGAACTGAAAACTTCCTTGTTAGTCCAATAAAAGCTTTTATTGACACCAGGCCAAGAGAACGACTGATCCTGGAATGTGCCCATCTATGACATAGATAGGTGAGAAACCACCTCCGCAGAAGAAATCAACGCCTACTTCATGATTGCAATGTTAGCCCTGCCCATTGGCGTGTTAGTGAGATGAGGAGGAGAGAAGAGCAATACAGGACTAAAAATAACATTACCTTTCAAAGGATCCTAATGCTAGGAATATGGTTATGGTTTATTTCCAACAAAGTTGAGCTTTATTTATTTGTTTTCACAATTTCACTGTGGAATTTTTGGTAAATCAATCACATTTCAGTGCAGGCTTTGCAAACAGACTTTTACGATGTGGACCCGACAGTAATGCAGCAACATGTAAGTAACTGTGTTAAATCTAATGACTGATCTGATATGTAATGATTCATGTACAGTCAGATGTTCTTGTGTCAGAAAATCAAACCAGTGACTAAGCGGTCAACTTCACGTTGTTTCTCTTAGTAGGATGAAAATAATCTGTTATTCAAACGGTGATTAAATTATATACAGAAAGTGATCAAAGAACGCTTCCTTTACAATCGCAGTAGCTGTCAATCAAACAGCGCAAGTTTATCAGTGACTGAGTTCTGGACACGTGCAAAAACTTCCATTTTATTGAACGAATCTTAGTTACATCAAGTTTACACTGTTAGTTATGATGAAAGCATTCGTTAGTGTGCAGAAATCAAGTTGCAATGATGCACTCTATAACATGTCTGTGATCGGCTACAATGTTCATCACTGCAACCTTTTTCACACAACCTAAATATAATGCCATAGATTTAAGTGTAATGCTATAAACAACAATAATCAACAATTAGTTAAGTTTGAGAGCTGTAATAGTAAAAACGTGCTAAAAGTTTTTGAGAGAGTAATACTTCGCTATTTCTTATTTCAAAGATGTTCACAGCAGTGGCGTTTACACTGAAGACTCACAGCAGACACGCCCCTTAAAACAGAGCGTTCAAATAAGAGGGCTATAATCAGGGTAGGAAAAATGCCATTTATTTGTAACTTATGACCATTTTTGATGTAAAAATCATCCCAGGAAACATTATAAAACAATAAAACAACATATTTCATGACCCCTTTAATAAAAAAATATAAAAAACAAGTAGAAAAAAGCTGAGTGTTTAGTCATCATATCTGATTTGGGTTCTGGCCTTAGATGTCAACATCTTGCAGCATTTAAAAAAGGGCAAGTGCCACTTTTACAATGCAAGAACAAACAATGGCACCTTTACATCAGCAGAACCCCACTGAGGACAACACAGGCCATAAGGGCTCTATTACACATTATTTCCACTGCCTAGATACGCAGACCAGAGGGACGAACATGAAAAGGCCAGGCTCATGACATTACACATATTCCCGGGAGAAATAGAGGAATGAATGGGTTTGGTTCTTAAAAACACTACAGGAATTAAATAGACTACAGGCACACCCTTGTCATTTAGGGCCAAATGACAGCTGTACCCAGTAGTACAGTCATTTGACTTCCAAAAGCAAGGGAATATAAGCCAGTGTTTGCATATTCAATTATATGCTGCGGAAAAAATGCCATTTGGGTGTTTCTTCAACTATGAGCACTTTTTGCCCTGTGCACTTTTAGAAAATAAAATAAAATTTTAATTTCCATTACATCTTAAATTATGTTAACAGCATTCTGTGATGGAAATTACATTTTTTAACATTTTAATTGTGCTGCTAGCATTTTATGTGTCCTAAATGCATAAGATTAAATAATTTCACACATACATAATTGAAATTAAATTATGACATTTAAATTACTCATAAGTGAAATTTATCTTGATCTCTCTCTAAACTTCAGGGGGAAAAAGAATTAGGGCCACAACATTGAAAAAATGCTATAGATAATCGTCATAAAATATACACAGATCAGGCATAAAATTATGACCCACTTTCATAATATTTAAAAGCCATATTTATATATCTAGTGTTGGGTTTAATTAATTACTAAATAATCTAATTACTGAGGCATTACTCTTATTTTTTCTGTAATTTAATTACAGCTACTTCTGATGTAATTGCATTAAATACTGTAAAGACTATACAACAATGGATTTAACATCAAATTTTAATGATAAAATGTATGTTTTTGTAACCTCTTCCCTTTACATACTTTGGCCACATCAAGAATAATTTATGCAATTGTATATTATTTATTTGAAAGAATCAAAAGTGCAGTTTCATGTCTATCCTTGTATAGTTCAACTGGCCAACGTTGATATGTGATTTAGAAAGTAATTAGTAATAACTAATGCAATACTTTTAAGAGAGAGTAATTAGTACAGTAGTCTAATTACACTGTTGAAGATATAACTAGTAGCTACTAATTAATTACTTTTTTAGAGTAACTTTCCCAACTTGGATATATCAAAAACACTTTTTCAGTTTTTACAATGCAGATTGTTCCTAAGAACTTTTACAGAAATAAAATAACAAGAATAATTAATAATTAAGCATATTTTCATTAAAATTTGTATTAAAAATACATTTTAAAACATTTATTTTATTGTCATATAAAGATCAGAACAGTCTTTATTATGCGTTCATCAATTATTTTCAGATGCTTTTTATGTATAGATTTCATGGTTTTATTGTCCCACTTCCAGATTTTCTTAAACTATGAAAATTTGTCATAAAAATATTATTTATTTACACACACACTTCAACCAAATTCAGCTTAAAGTGTTTCAAGTAAGCAATATGCAGCTTACTTAAACTTCCAGCATAAAAAAAGAAAAGAAAAAGCACAGTTTAAAAACTGAATCTAGTATTAGGCATTAGGACACACCCAGCAACAGCAGCAGCAAATGCTCAGCGGCTGTGGCACAGACGGGTTGCCAGATGCTCTCTGCTGGATCCTGCCACGCATTACAGGCCACCGCTGTGCCACCTCAACTCTGTTGCTGATGCTATCTGACAGCAGTGCAGGCCGTCTGCATGCAAAACCTCTGCCGCATTACTTCTTTGTTTTACTCCCAGCTGCAAAAGACCTTTTTGACAAGCAGTGCTACTGAGATCTAGGTTGTGATGGAGAGCGAGGCTGAGCGCGCCTGCTGGGCAGAGAGAGGTCGGACTCCCTGCTGAATTCTTGCTGAGGAAGTACAGTCACAAAGACCTCAAAGATGATGAAATGAAAGAACTTACAGTGCCTTTCAGAAAGGAGGAAATGTCAAATGAATCGAGTTTCTGTTCAAGTGCAAGCCTTGCAACTTGCTAATACCAAAATAAGTGAACAAGCTTAAGGTGCAGCTACATTAGCACAATTTAGTTTGTCAATATTGAAGCGATGCAAGAAGGACAGCTCACAAAGTCACTTCCAAACCAAGAATTTCTGTTTTTTAAGATGATGAATTTGAGTGACCGACTTGAATCAGCTGCGAAATCTGCATGTTGAAATTCCTGATCATGTGAATTCCAAATGAAATTGCAGGAAAAATTCAGCGAATAATGGCAAATGTGACCGCGCCTTTAATGCACTGTTGAGGTGTGCCTTTGACCAAGACATCCAGGCCGCAGAGTTGCTCATTTGTGTCCCCCTTGGCACATCAATGCTTCCCCCCCCCCCCACATTGACAGTCTCATACAACATTAAGTAGGGCCCTGTGATTTCTGCAATGCGAAAACATTGAATCCATTCATAAAAAAAAGAAAAAAAAAGGAATTTACAGTTTAACACAGAACGTTACAGAATTTTCATCCATATTTAATTTAAACTGTTGTGCAGCACTTTGTTTGCAAAAAAAATAAAAAGAATTGTTAGAATTTAATTTAATTACATAAAAAAAAAAAAAAAAATTAAAAGGGATAGTTCGTCCCCCCCCCAAAAAAAACAACAACAACAACAACAACAACAAAAATTACTCTCACACTTTATTCATTTACGCACCATCAAGTTGTTCCAAACCTGTATTAATTTCTTTTTTTGTGCTGAACACAAAAGTAGTTCTTTTGAAGAATGTTGGTAACCAAAAAGTTTTTGGTCCCCAAAGTTGACTTCCATAATATTTTCTTTCTATACTGTGGAAGTCAAAGGGGACCAGCAACTGTCTGGTTACCGACATTTTTAAAATATCTTCTTTTGTTTCAACAGAAGAAAGAACATCATGCAGGTTCTGAACAAGTTGAGGGTGAGTAAATGACAGAATTTTCATTTTTGGGTGAACTAAACCTTTTAATTGTTTTCTGCATTCACTTGATTACCAACATTTTGAATAATAAATTTGTATTAAATCATAAAAAAACTGAAAAAAAAAAAAAAAAACCTGAAAAAACAAAACATTTCATAAGGCACTATTAATGTTCAATTTTAATAAAGTATTAAATTGTTAGCGTTTTATGAATTTAAATTGATTAGATATCCTTTTGGATAAAATTTAAATTTAAACAGAAAACACAGAACTTAGAAAAAATTATAACAGATTTAACAGAGTCCTAATTGCATCAATAAAACATGAACTCAGAGGATTGTAAAGGTTCAAATGGCCAATTTTGGGCCCCTATGTTTTAAATGGTAAACTACTTAAGCTAGCAAGTTATTTTTAAAACACTTACCGTTTGGTTCTTAATTCTGTGGTAGGGCTGAACGATAGGAAGTCCCAGTGGTGTCACCCACTCCACTGTTCTCCCAGACTTAGCTATTAGCCTAGCGCTCTCTGTCAGCCATTCCTGAGAGAAAAAAAGTCAGAACAACATCAACCAATCGTTCCAAGTCAATTTATTTATTTTCTGTATATATTTATAAAAATTCAGAAATAATTTGCATAATGATTTTGAACCCATCTACCATGCTAGGCGAACTGAAACCCCTATCTGTAACGGTTTGCCTTAACCTAAAAATTGTTGCAATAAAGTATTTGCGATAATGTTTCTGGCTCTCTTAGTTGGAAGAATCTAAATGCACAGGTGGGAAGTTGTTGCTGACAAAAACCGATAATAAAACCCCTATCCGTAATGATTTTTCTTTGTCTAAAAATATTGCGATAAAGTAGTTGCAATAGAGTATTCTCCAGCAGTGTTAGTTTGAAGAATCCAAGTTCACAGGTAAGACATTGTTGTGGAGACAAACTGAAATGAAACCCCTTTCCATAATCATTTTTCTTTTCCTAAAAATACTGCAATAATGTAGTTGCGATAAAGTCTCTGGCTGTGCTAGTTGGAAGAACGCACAGGTGGGAAGTTGTTGCTGAGAAGAAACATTTAAAGAACCTGCTGATCTGCAGCAACATGCTGGCTGTGCAACTTGGCTGCCATATTCGCAAAGTCCCCAGTGCTCTCCCCGAAACGCTTTGTGTGAGATAAATTCCTGTGTTCATCTGGAAGCGGGCTGGGCCTGAAGTGGCTCCATTCATCAGAGCGTTCAACAACAGCCAGGACCTATATCGCCCACCCCACTTTCTGCTCCAGTATCACCTTCTCCCGGTAACGGCAATGATCAACTACCTGGGCTCAAACGCCGCCCCTCCCGAGGATCTGACCTATTTAGGAAGCTGGTTGTGTCTGTAGGCAAAGTGGGGGATATTTCACATTCGTTCTGCCTGTCTGCTCGTCTCCCCAGGGGGTGCAACAGGAGACAGTGTGCGGCTGGTCCTTGATCTACTGCACCGGGGACGTTCATTCCTTTTATGTTTCCTGCAGCTGTAATTCATGAGCCGCAGTCAGCTGCATCATGGGAGAACTATATCTGGCGATTCACAAAAATAATCTTTTCATTCAAAAAAAGGAGAGAAGACACAAGGGTTTGGTTTTTCTTAAACTATTTATGATGAACATTATTGTTCAAAAGTTGGTAATATTTCTATTTCTCCAAAGCTGCAGTAATTTGATAAAAAATACATTAAAAACAGTAATATTATGAAATATTATTCTCTATTGTTGTGCTGCTTATTTTTGTGGAACCAATTATACAGGATCCTTTTATGAATAGAAAGTTAAAAAGAACATAATTTATTTGAAATAATAATCATATTAAAAAATATCTTTCACTATCACTTTTGATCAATTTAATGCATCCTGGTTGAATAAAAATATATTCTTTTCTAAAAAAAAAAAAAAAAAATTGTAATGACCCTAAATATTTGAACAGTACTGTTTAATTTGTGAATTAATGAGAAAACCATGCAATTTTCTTTGAAAATGCAAATTTCTTTTTTATTTTCTCTAAAACTTTTCATCAGAAATGTATCAGTTTTAACACTGTTAACAAAACTAAGTTTTCTGTTAAATGAATTAAACTGAAATATAAAGAACTAATATTTTTGTACAAGGCAATAATAAAATTCAAACCCACTACCAAATCTGCATACAAATTTCCTGATCGCGAGGGTCCTATTAAAATGACTCGATTTTTGCCTGAGAAAAGTCTAATCCTGATTATTGAAGTGTATAAGCGGGTGAGATATTGCATACCTGAATCTCCCTCGTCCCAGTAAACATTTCCTTCAAGCTGTTGAAAACCTGAACCACCAGGTAATGTGAAGCATCCCATATGTAATCCTGTGAATTGAAAATAGCACATTGTTATATATACACAGTCACAACACTAGGGATGTTTTGTCCGAACCCGATCAGGATGTGAATATAACATTTACATGTCAGGTACTAATAATTGAAATTACTGAAAATACATTTACTTGTGTGTACAAAAGTCTCCAAAGCGACCAAAAAAAAAGCATGAGATTTGAATGAGTTTTGAATGAACACCACAAAACATTTAATTTCAACGACCGAAAGTTTTGCTTCCGCAAGCGGAATGTGGAGCTGAGATCCCCTGACTCTATATGTGATAATTCCTCTTTTTTATTCTCTGCAGCCTGGGAGAGATGAAAGAGGCGTCATCTGTTTCTATGGCTGCCCACAGAGGGACGCACTTGGGGAAATCAAGACTGAAGCAAAAGGGGGAAAGTAAATCCATAAAGTTCACGTCACCTGCGATGTAAAGCAAGATTACCGAGCTTATCTTTACCTTTAAATTGAGTTTAGGAAAACGGTTAGAGAGCCAGAAATAATGGAATAAAGTAAGAGAGAAATGAGGAGTTTGTATAGCTAAAGTACCTAACAATCAGATTGAGATTCTTGTCCAGCCAAAAGGTGTCTGTACTCAATCAGGAACTGCTTTCTATACTGCTTTAATAGTAAATTTGGGTCTGCAAAATACAGACCCCATCTATGGAAGGACTATATTCAAAAGAAATTGCAAATTGTATTTGCAATTGCATTTTCCATATGTGGACGCATAAATTGTGACATAATCCAAATGAAATTGCAAATCTGCAATACCGTTGCAAACGCAGTGACTGCCAAATTTCAAATGGAAAAGCAAAGTCCATTTGCAATTGTATTTCCCATGTATTACGAGTTATGTCCCTGCCTGCATTTTCATTTTCTCTGAATCACGTATGTAGCCTGCCAAAACTCAACTGAACAATGGAGGTAATCGGTGAAATTGTGGAGGAATTTATGATGCTCATGCAGCAATTTGGCGACAGCTCATACTCAGAAGTAATTTTTTGACAGGTTAAATGAGTTTGTCGCCTTGACGAACAGCAGCATCAGTAATGTTGTCTTCACCAACCTGAGTGAAGTGCGTGACAGGCTTTTTGTGAGGGAAAGAACAACTAAAGGACCAGGATGTCCTTTGATGGACATACCACTACAGATGATTGAGTACTACTTTGTATATGGTTGCTCATGTGTTCAGCTTGCGCACCTGCTTGGAGTATCTGAGCAAACCATTCATAGAAGGCTAGAACAGCATGGATTAAAGTACATACAATTTTCATAAATGTGTATTAGCGAGAAAAAAAAAAAGCATTTGGACTGTATGGCACTGTACATATAATGAATATTAATACAGCAGATGATGTCAGATGATATATATTTTTGTACAAGGCAATAATAAAAGCATAAATACCTAACACGATCAAAGTAATCCTTTAAAAATAACCCTTACTAAAATTAACCATGGTTTTATTATATTAAAACCATGTTTTTTTTTTTAGGTGTATTGATTACCATTTGTATAACCACTAAGGTATTTTGTACAAATCGGAAATTCAATTGCTAAATGAATTTTGATTGCATTTGAGTTTTGGCAGGCTACATACATGACACAAAGAAAATTAAAAAGCAGACGTGGTAATTGAGATTGCTATTTAAAAATGACAGGGTCATAACTTGTAAGACATGGGAAATATAGTTGCAAATGGACTTTGCTTTTCCATTTGAAATTTGGCTGTGGTGGATGCAAACGGTAATGCAAGATTTGCAATTGCTTTTGAAAATAGTCCGGAATATCCTTCCATACCACATTCATCTACACATCATGCAGTTTGTTTAATATGGAAACTCATTCTTTATCTTCCCAGAGTTTGTTACTCCATCTATGATACTTTTATCCAAAAGCGCAACAAGCCTCACCTTAGGGAAATCATCGATTTCCTTCAGTCGCTTTTCGATTTGCAGACGACCCCCGTAGCGAGTGACACCATAGACCACGGTCATCACTGTCTGCTTCACCACCTTCCTGCTGATGAAGCCCTCCAGCACCTGTGCGATCTTCAAACCCTTCTCTGCATCCCGAGCCCTGAACTCTTCCACCTACGAGACACGGGAAAGCACACTTTTCTGAGACCCCATAAATCATGGACTTATTCATCATGTGATGGGTCACAATTGATGAGTAGTTGAGCAGTTGTACGACTACAGACTGGTCGATTAGGTTAAAGGTGCCCTCGAATGAAAAATTTAATTTATCTTGGCATAGTCAAATAACAAGAGTTCAGTACATGGAAATGACATACAGTGAGTCTCAAACTTCATTGTTTCCTTCTTATATAAATCTCATTTGTTTAAAAGACCTCCGAAAGAACAGGCGAATCTCAACATAACACAGACTGTTACGTAACAGTCAGGATCATTAATATGTATGCCCACAATATTTGCATATGACAGCCCATGTTCCCAACATTATGAAAGGCATTAGACAAGGGCAAAACGTTTGGATGTGCACAGCTGAATCATCAGATTAGGTAAGCAAGCAAGAACAATAGTGAAAAATGGCAGATGGAGCAATAATAACTGACATGATCCATGATATCATGATATTTTTAGTGATATTTGTAAATTGTCTTTCTAAATGTTTCGTTAACATTTTGCTAATGTACTGTTAAATGAGGTTAAAGTCTATTATAACCCATTTGAGGGTTATATTAGCTGTGTAAACTTTGTTTATGCACTGTTCAAGGCAAGCGCGAGCTCCGTGGGCGTGAAGCACGAGAATTAAAGGGCCAGTAGCCCTGAATCGGCTCATTTATAATGATGCCCCAAAATAGGCAGTTAAAAAAATGAATAAAAAAAAATCTATGGGGTATTTTGAGCTGAAACTTCACAGACACATTCAGGGGACACCTTACGCTGCATTCACACGGGGCGTCAGCGTCAACGCTTGACGGAGGGCGTGTCTGAAGCTTGTGCTGACGCAACCGTTATAGTGATTACAGCCAATCACATTACTTTCCGGTGTTGCATGAACGCAGTTGGCTGCGACTGCTCTAGGGTATTTGCATAGGGCGATCTGATTGGATGTCGCATGCGTTGGTGCTTGAAAAGTTGAGAAATCTTCAACTTCTGCCGCTTGCAACGCGAGTGAAGCGACGCGACGGAACCCACAATTCAGTTCGGCAACGCATGACGTCACCCATTCAAAGTAAACGAGAAGCGTTAACGCCGGCGCCCCGTGTGAATGCAGCCTTAGACTTATATTACATCTTTTTAAAAAAAGTTCTAGGGCACCTTTAAAAAATGTTATATTTTTGAATATATTTTCCAATATAAATATAAATATAAATATATATATATATATATATATATATATATATGTGTGTGTATGTGTAAAATCATGAAATGAATCATGATTACTCATTTTTATTCATTATTTTATTTATTATATTTAATAAATCAAATAAAAAATTCCCTTGAATACAGATACCCCTGGTTGCGAATCACTGCTTTATGGCATATTAATGACTACTGAGGTGGAATTGAGAAATAAAAACAACGGTAACAGAAATATCGCAGTTGTCCTTCACTTAAACTATAAATAGCTTAATCTGCATGGAGAGAGGAGCAGGTTCATTAATCACACATGAGGTGTAAAAGTTGACGATGGTCTTATTGGGGCTCTTGAGAGCTTACCCTATTAAACAGAAGGTCTGATGTCGGCTGCTGAGGAACAATGAGGCTGTTTGGGCCAATCTCTGACTCAGCAGAGCTCTTTGAGGTGTCTGCTATGTACCCTTTGGCTAAGGTTAGCGCAACCCAAGGTTTTTTGGCAAGAATGGTACAACAGTGTATTAAGAGTGTACACTCTATTCCCAAATATAGTCAAATTGATAGGTAGGTCAATATATCTCAGATAGTGTTCTCTAAAAAATAGGCAGTCTTCCTAGGAAATGAAAACTGGAGCTTTGAGACCATGTGTTGTGAGGCAATTTGTGAGGCAAGTGATGACTATTCAACTTCGATGGAAAAGGAAAAAGAAAATAAAAACCACTGCCATGTAGGCAACTTAAAAAAAATTACATCAAAATGAATAGCAATGCGAATGGTAGAGGGTGATGCAGCATGTCCTCTAGTGCAGTGAGTCCCAAACAGGGATTTTACTTTGTTAAACCTATAAAATAGAAATTATGACCATATAATTATATAAAATGTATTATAGACACACACACACACAGCCTTAATCCAGAGCAACATACATTATATAATAATAAATATATAAAATAGATTTTATATTTATAATATAAAATAACATTTTATTAAATAACAAACAATTCTGTCATATATATACACATACATACAAAATATTAATTATATAATATAATATAATATACTGTTAATTTACAATAATAATATTCACTGTAATAATTTTTAATAATAATTAAAAAACATTTATAAATATAATTATTAATATAATAATTATAAATGATATATGAATTATATAATTTAATATAACAACAATGTTTAAGAATTACAGTAATAATAATAATAATAATTATTATTATTATTATTATTAATTATGATTTGATTTTAATTGTCTAAGGCAATCAAATCAATATTCAATTATCAAATTAATTTGAGCGGAAGCTACTGTACTTGTTGAGTCTATTGTTCACCCCATATTAGTTTAAAAGTGAATGACTGTAATAATGAACATTATAATAATATTAATGATAATGCTACATTATATAACTCAGTACAAAATGGGTTAAAAGAGACTCATTTGTGATTTGGGGTGGATCAAGTATTGTTCAAACCTTACTGATGGAACTGGCGGGCAGTAAGATGCACTGACGCCCCCTGCTGCTTCAGAGTGACTGACCTGCTGAGCTACACCACTGTAGACATCCTGAGGCAGTTCACAGGGCATGAGGTTCACCGAAGTAGCACCAATTACATCCCGCCCGAGGGCAGCATAGTGCTGGAGGCCGTTGCATGAGCCGTCCTACAAGAAAGCAAGAGGAAAAAAACAGTGAACGGAAGCAGATTTGAAATCTACAACGTATCCCTAAACAGCAGTTATGTGCAATAGTGACTTGTACTGGAATAGCTGGGTCTTCTTAATATACCTGGTGTACAGGGTAATAGGAGATGAATTTAGTGTGGTCGGGTGAGCGTGAGGCATTTGCAATCTCCATACAGCAACCCAGTGCCTGCCACGGCTCATCTGCATTCATCCACCATTTGCGACCCTGCAAAATAGAGTTGTGACTCTTTAGGGAGCAAGGAATGTGATAGTCATTTCAATAAAACAGTCATAACTCAAAGCCTGCAGTGTTTTGCTTTTGGATTTGAAAAAAGAGATACCCTGAAATCAATTATACAATGTATATTAGGTCAACTCACTGTATATTGTACACATTAGAGGTCTGAATCCCGTTGTCTACAAATGTGTAAGGCCCGAAGCTGATTACACAAGTTAAGCTTAGACCCACCAACTAGTCAAATACTTTTTTATAGAAGACGAGTCATTTAAAAACATGCAGGCGTAAAACCCCTAGTACATAGGTAATGTAAGGGAGGGATTAGAATGCTTACATCAAGAGGATGGTCTGCCGAGTCTAGGATGTCCTCCATGATGCTCTCAGCATACTCCAATCTTCCAGCTAGCGAGCTACGCTTCTTCAACCCCGTGAGGTTCACCAGGTGGATCTTCAACCAGTCAAGGCCTTTGGGACCGAGAGGTCGTCCCTCGGCAAACACCAGTAAGGCCCTGGTCACGTCACTGCCAAGGTGGTTAAAATAAGGCGGACGGGGGTACGTACGCCCTCGGAAGTCCATATTATGGGGAAACCAAAAGATCTCGTCCCTCATGTGGTTGGCGATGGACAGCTTATACAGTGCGTCCATTCGGAGACTGTGCATCTCTGCCACCTTCTTCTTGGCTTTGACACCCTGCCGCTTCATGTAGGCCTTCTCAATCTGAGTGTAGGATGGGTCATGAGGATTGAAGCGAGGAATCTCAGGTGCTTCCGACAGTGGTGGAGGGACGCATAGCTTGTCACTGCCTTTGTCATTGAATATCGAGATGATGATGTCCAACAGGGGTTTGTTGATCTTCCAGGGACAGTTGCCCACCTGATTGAGGGAGTCCAGCACAGCATGGAGATCTTCATCTCGGCTCTTCTCCAGGAGAAGTTGGTGTTGGATGGCTCCGTCGGTGGCACGCATCAACTTGGTGGGAGTCAGCAGGTACGCGCCGCTCTTCGGGGACGTCCAAGGAACGGGCGGACATAACATGGGCATGACAAAGGAATCAAATGTAAGCTTGGTTTCCATCGCAACCCTCTGGATTTGTGTCACAACAGGATGAGGTTTGATG
Organism: Chanodichthys erythropterus; assembly: GCF_024489055.1. Classification (NCBI taxonomy): domain Eukaryota; kingdom Metazoa; phylum Chordata; class Actinopteri; order Cypriniformes; family Xenocyprididae; genus Chanodichthys; species Chanodichthys erythropterus. Next base: position 14,152,175 of record NC_090230.1, read on the forward strand.
AAGCCGATCTGATGTAGATGCCAAAGAGAGAAAAGAGAGAAAAAAAAAAAAAAGACTTAACTTCAAGGCATGTCACAAAAAGGACATTAAACATAGACAATTAATTCTTTAAATGCCGTGACAGATCAACATTAATTATCATCTCGTCTCCAACTCGCAGCAGCCCTGTAACCCAACCTCAAATAAATCAGAGATGATTTATGCTTGCTGCTGATAAAGTGTTTATGGTGCACAACAGGCACAACAGGCTTTGACAGCCAGATAAACAACTTCTATACAAATAGAAAGAGAAAGTAAAAAAAATGGCCACAAAATAGTCAATCAACAATGGCCGCATTAAGCAATTCAACATATCGAAATATGAATATACGATAAGGTTCAATTGACATGACCTGTTCATTTGTACACAAATATGGATGGGTATCGCAATTTGATTCTGAATCAAAGGCTTTTAACGTATAGTTCCAAATGTAAGACGACCCTGATTATTAAGACTGTTTTTTTTTTCAAGATGTACCTTTTAAAAAAATTCTTTTTGAAGACCAAATGTTGTATTTTATAAAGAAAATGCTTTTATTATTAGGAAAATAATTTTCATATTGCATATTTTATTGAAAGAATGGTAAATACTTTTTTGCATACCATAAAAATAACCTGTAGCCCGTCTGAATTATATAACAATTAGATTATCCATCTCATAGTGTAAACCATGTAGCCTACCAAAATTTCATTAACAGTAGAAGTGAAAATTTACTATATTTTTGAAATCTGTGTACCGTCTTGCATTTTAAGTTTAAGAATTTTAAGAAGTAAATTAAATTAAGAAGTTTGGTCTCGTCAGCGAGGCATGCAAACATGAGTCACGTGGCTTTTAGACGGTAAGCTTTTCTTTGACTGTTAGCGTTTTTTGCAACCGTCTTTTTGCGCTCGCGATCTTCTAACATTGCGGTGCATTCACACGGGGCGTCTGCGTTAACGCTTCTCATTTACTTTGAATTGGTGATGTCATGCGTTGCCAAACTGAATAGTGGGTTCTGTAGCGTCACTTCACGTGCGTTGCTCGTGGCAGAATTAGAAAATTTCTCAACTTTAAGCGCCAACGCAGGTGTCAGCTAATCAGATCACCTTATGTAAATACCCTAGCGCAGACGCTAGCCAATTGCATTCATGCAACACTGGAAAGTAATGTGATTGGCTGTTGTCACTATGATGGTCACGTTAGCACCAAGCTTCAGACACACCCTCCACCAAGCGTTGATGCCGATGCCCTGTGTAAATGCAGTGTTACACTCTGACACACCGTATTTCTTGGCACACTCGTTTTACGCATATTTGGTGCCACCTATTGTTGCGGGTGTATTATTGACATGTAAAAGTCTAGAATATAAAGGCCAGAACACACCAAGCTGACGCCGACGAACTAGTGGAGACAAAAGCAGACTGTGGGGTTGGCTCACGTCGGCAGTGTCTGTGTCCAAAGACGGCCAAACAGCACGTCAGTTCTGCGCCTGCGTGAGATGAAATGCCTTTCCGAAACAGCAGGCGGCAGTAGCTGAGCAGCCAATCGGAATGATCAGATGGCCCGACGGACCGACGAGCTCCAACACCGATTCAACATTTCGAATCGGCCGAAAAAAGGCAGACGAGGACCAACTTCAGCCAACGGTGTGGAACACACTGACAAAACTTAGTCGGCCGACGAAGAAAAACTGTCCGACGGCCGACCGTCGGCTTGGTGTGTCCCTGCCTTAAGACAAACCATTTTTTCGGGTTGTCATATTCGGAACAATCCATAATTTCATTCTTAATTCAATTCAGATTAATTTGGGTAATTTCAGTTCTAATATAACATTGCTTACATATGAAAGAAATTCTCTTTTTTGCTTTAAATTATTCAGGGCTGTGTTTCAGATTCAAAGCGGTAACTTAAATTATAGGCTCGTTAGAGTTATTTGCTTATAAATTGAACTACATTGGTCATTTTGATTCACTAAAAAGAATCAGTGTGAAAGTGATTTGTTTGTGAATCGAACTACACTGGTTCGATTTATTACAAGGTGGCATTTTAAATGTCTCAAAAATGAATGTGAATTCACTTGACTGCATTCATGCCACATGAATAATCCACAAACACGCTAAACTGAGAGCTCTTCCCTGCTGCACGGGCCATCTGCAAGCTCAGCGGAGGAACAGAAGTTAAGCTTCAGGTCTTTGAAGCCCACGGTGGAGGCCTCTGCCATGCCGAGAGCCAGGGCAGAAGCCTTGGGAATGAGATTTCGAGGACAAAAAGGAAACTCCTGATCTTTTTCGGCTCTTCCTCCCCCTTTCTGCAATCCCTCGACAGTTAATCAACCGGGCAATTAAGGGGACAGTAAAAAAGAGATTAGTTTCAGCACAATCCGTCTTCCTCTGGTGGCTCGAGATCACTTGCACAGGAAAAATTATTTCATAATTCATGAAAACATGCGTATCTGTGAGAGGTTTCGGAGGGGGAATAGATGGTTTATGACACTAGTTTAATGGACAGTCATCTGGATTCAAATGAAAGCTGTCTGGCCATGAACAGCCTTCAGTATGGAATCAAAAACAAGCTTGTGCATCATTTCAACTAGTATGACTTCCAGCTTAGTTGGTTTCCACCTCTTACCTTATGATTACTGCGGAACGTGTACATGTGGTATAGGACGGGAATGAGTTTCTTCTCTTGAGTGGGATTGAGGATGTTGCTTCGAACTTTGAGCTCATGAACCATCAGGTCAACCAGGAAGCTGCCCAGCTGCACCATCAGGACCAGCGGCCAAGGGGTGTCGTCACTTAAAAGAGACGGGCCGCTGCACTTCTCCATCTCAAGACTCGCCCAACACTCCCGCGGCAGCATGCCATTGGTCTACGATGAAACAGGAAGTAACATAATGTACAAGCAACTGGATATTTCATACGAAAGCAGACTGGAGGCATATCTGGTCAACCAAAGCTTGTACCTTGGTGTCGTTCGCCAGGAGTTCAGCATATGAGCTGTAGATACTCCCAAGCTTCTCAATCATCTGACTGTGGCTCTTCTGCCGGATGCAGTACAGATTGTGGACTCGGTTTCCCATCTCCTCAGCCATGAAGAGCAAAGATTCACCGCTGGGGGACAGTTTGTCTAAACTCTGAAAAAGACAGCTCATCAAAATGTGGAGAAAAATAACTGTAAATGTGCACCAAGTACATTTTTTTCCCACTTGCAAAGAAACAAACAGTAATTCTGACTATGTTAAAATGCTTAAAAATTACTCCAGTGGCCAAGATGGAAATTCACCAAATGGAAATTCATCTTAAAGTGGTGGTTCAATGCGATTTCACTTTTTTAACTTTAGTTAGTGTGTAATGTTGCTGCTTGAGCATAAACAGTATCTGCAAAGTTACAGCACTGAAAGTTCAATGCAAACAGAGATAAGGTCTTTTGAAGTTAAGGCATTTTAATGCCTACAAAAACGACCGGTTTGGACTACAACAAGCTTCTTCCCGGGTTGGTGACATCATAAACCCGGCAAAACATGCCCCCGGGAACACGCAACAAAGTGGGCAAGGCCATGTGGCGCAGAAGAGTTGTTTACACCGGACGCGAGCGGTGCGATGCGTCAAAAGATAATAGAACCCATTATAATGTTATATTTTCTACACTGGATGCGGCGCGGAAGACAGCTTCCAGAATCTACATGAGTTCAATGCTGGATTTGCACAAAAGGCTTTTACTGAAAGAAGCAATTCCCACTTTAAAAGCAGAAGCTGCTGTTTATTAGCTTCAAACTGTAAGTACGTTTTATTGTTTGTACATGTCTTTTAAACGTATAGTTCTGTTGCTATTTTTGGTTGCATCAAGGACATATACAAAGAGCAACTCATTTTTGCTTCGCTAGCCAGTTAGCTAAATTCTACAAACACCAACAAACGTCTATGTTTATAGACAAACAGTTGTTCATGCTACAACTGTCATGTTTTCGGCTACAGTAAAGCCTTAATCAGGATAAAACCGTATATTGAAAGCTAACAAACAGCAGTGTCAGCATATCTAAACACTTTGACACAAATACAAAATGAAACATTCATAAACGTCCTTTAAAAGCTGCGATTGCAGATTTACCCTCTTCATCTGGGTCTGATTCGGCTCAATTTCATACAGCAATATAGACGCTATTATTTACATTTCCTCTGAAGCACTACATTTACATTTCCTCTGAAGCACTAGCGAATCACGATACACTAGGCCAACTACCAACCTGCTAACAAACTGCGTATTTTGGAGGGAGTGGCTTCATAGAACCAGGAAGTCAAACGAGCCGTTCATATGACAATGGATACAGAGGTGTAGAATAAAAGGTAAAATATATGAAAAATACAGCTTTTTTAAAAAAACAAAATATTAAGACATGTTAAACTGTGCCCCAAAAACACTGTCAAGCCTAGAAAAAAACACTGAACCACCCCTTTAAATTAATGTACTTCATATGTTTGATTAAGTTAGTACCTGAAGCATGATATTCACATAATCCTGATCATCCAAGATACACAGGTATGGGTATATGCAGGTACTCCAGGACCTCTGGCTGTTGTTGGATAATATCCATTTCTTTTCCTTCAGTGCCTGGAGAAGAGCTTTCTCCCAGTGTTTCTTCTGTGCTGCTAGTAATTCTCTCTTTAAAAACATAAATGTATTTTTACATTTTTATTTCAGAGCTCAATATGTGTTACAATTTTAAAATCAAAACATTCTGATCAAAATGTTGGAATTCTGGACATCATACAGACTTGCACAAGGGTTTAAAAAAAAAAAAAAATGGAGAATACAACTTGTGCACAACTGGTGGAAAAAAAAAAGAGATGTCTGTGAATTGTGACAATTATTAAGCACATTAACTTGCATTGACCAATTCTCATTGTTGTAACAATGAAAAATCAGTAAAATTATAATTAATCGTTAAAACTTTAAAAGAGTAATGATAGTGATATTGCCCAGTAGGGTTGTGCCAATAGACGATAGTCACAATAGACGATAGTGACATTTTTCATCAACTCCATCTTTAAGTAAATTAATGATCATATAAGTAAAACTATTACCCCACCCCTCCGTCCCCCATGCGTGATAATTGTGTATCAGCGATCTCTGAAAATATGACTATGGAGCATATCGCCCAATACTATAACCCAGACAACTTTCCTTTGAAGTAAAAATATAATGCATGGTTTTACCAACTGAACTTTGTGAGGGAACTGCAGGGGTTCATGAGTTGACGAAAAGCTAATACTTAAATCATAAAAGTGACTAGCAATTTACTAGCATGTTTTAGCATATTTCTAACATGATTTAACACATTGCTATCATGTTTAGCATGTTGCTAGCATGATTTAACACATTGCTGGCATGTTTTAACATGATGCTAGCATTTTTGTTCATAAAAACTTATTTGTTCATGAATCCCTGATATAACACACTATTTTCCCCCATTATAGTAACATACTGAAAAATTGGGGAGAGGATGTTAATTGTCATTAAAATAAAGTGTCTTAATGCTCCTAAAGGCTTCATTATTATTTCATTACAGGCTTCAAATTACTTTTTTTTTTTTTTTAACGTTTTGGGGTAAAATGTGACATTTCTTGATAGTTTTCATGATATTCACTCAGCTAACAACTGTGGCCTTTACGTTACACCCCATTCTCCTCTCAAGCAGCCTGTGGCTTTAAAAATCTCATATAAATGTAGATGTGAATTTTATGCACAACACAGATCAGGTTCAGTGGGCAGTTAGTGCCGCCCGGTTGAAAGTGGGTCATCTCTTTATCAAGGTGCTTTTCTGTTTCCCTGCACACCGACAGAGAAGGCAGATATGACAGATCAGTTATGCTGACCCTTTGATGGAAAGGTGCCTATCTCACAGGGCTGGTGGGGACACATTACAATGCATTTCTATTCCATTAAACCCTATTGCAAATGTTGTGGGACCACGGGGGAGCTTTCGCGAAGGAACAGACAGTGGAGCAAATGCCAGAGTAGAAAGAAGCTGGATTGTGGGAATATGGTTACTTTCAATGCATGAGCTGGAAACTTTCACAAATGTCTGCATTTAGCCAATGTATCATAGGTTAGGTGCAAAACTGGATCCTAAAAAAATATGATGTGTTAACTATTAAAGGGAAAATCTGCGAGTCTCCACACATGTATGCGATTTTGAAAGGCCTCTTTATGGTAGTTTCCTATGTTTGAGGATTCCCACTGTGCTTATTTCAGTGAAACTAGTCATAGCAATATTAATTCTGGCCCACAAACGGACATAAATAATTTGGTGTAGGGGAGAACAGGGTAAGATGTCCCAGTTACGCTGACCAAGAAAAATTAAGTAAGAACTAATATTCCTAATATAAAGTTACCTAGTGCTAAGAGTAAGTTGAATTTTTAAATTAAAAAACAATTTAAGAACCCACAATCCGATTCCAAAATACATAGTTTGCTGAATTTCTCAAATTTTCATAAACCAGCCAAACAATTTTTAATATTCAAAATATTTGAATATAGTGACACCATTTTGTAACAATATTTACTGTGTCTGAAGGCAAAGTATACTTCCACTGGCACATCTTACCCCTAAGATGACACACTTGACCCCACAGCAACACTAATATATATATATATATATATATATATATATATATATATATATATATTAAATATAAAAATTGTATTTTATATTATGAGCTTTTTCTAAATATATGGTCATGGGACAAAAATAATACAATTTCCTAGATTGCTAGACACAGCTTACACCACCCTGCCATAAATGCTTTAATGGTAATGGTAAATTTTAAATAAAAATCAGCATTTGCATACCATTTTGGCCATGTGATCGGTGACAGGCTTTAAAGCCTCTACGGAGTCAATAGTGACGGTAGTGGCCTTCTCCATTGCCAGCTGAAGACTGAACCGGTCCCGCAGTTCCTTCAGACTGAAGTCCAGTTTAGGATACGTAGCTCCTTCCCTCTGAAACACACAAGATCAAATTAGAAAAATCTTAAAATAGATGCAATCAAATGCACCATGCTGCTCGATGATAGAAAAGAGAAGGGTAATTATCTGAGATTCAAATATGGTTTTAGGTCAAATTACCTTTTATTACCCTTTATTTACTTTGCAAATTTTTTATTAGTATAATTATGCTGAACTTCCAATGTGAAATTTATTTTAATAAATTAAGTTTAAATTAAAGGTTTATTTTAAAACAGTTTTAAATTAATTGTACCAAATTATCATGTTAAACAGAGAGTCCTACTATTAACATACTAAGTAACTGATTGCATAATATTATAACACAAGTAATGCTTAAGGCTTCCTGGCAGAACCAGTGAGTTTTGTGTGGGTTATGTGTGTACAAAATCAAAAGAAATCTCAAGACGACCCGTTAAATAATGAGCGCTGAGAATCGCTCATTGCCGGAGGCTCATATTGAATATTACTGGCTCCTTATAACTGGATAAGAAGGCTGAGAGGGTTTAAATCTCATTAGGACAAACATAAAAAACGTTCATTCATTTGACTGCCAATTACGGAGACTATTTACTTCAACCTTTCGCAGGCTTTGCACTTTGTTATGAGGCCCGATCGAATGAACCCATTGCACTTTATGCCCCAATTAAAATCCCAAATATCATTACATTTAAGTGCACTTATATTCGAAAGAACCAAGCAAACTAGCTAGCTAAAATAACCATCCAAATTTCAAATGGTGAATGTATTTATTCTGTCTCATAACTTCCACATACGGCCAATTAAAATCCAATGAGGTTAAACAGTCCCACTCACTGAGGTTTGGTCGTCACCCAAATGTGTGGCTGCATAAAATACGAACTGTAAATACAGCATATATTACAGCAACAGCTTGCTAAGTGGTGCGGAGATCACGTTAATGTGGGCTGTGCGTTGACATGTGCAGTCATTTATTATTTGAAGGGAGGCGTTGGCGGTCTACACAGACATCTGGGAATTATCGGCAAACACATAATGGAAGGGTTGGGAAAGAACAGGTCGGTCAGTGCATTAATACTCGCGAGCAAGGAGGGAGCAACTGCTAAATCTGTCCTCAATAGAATTCACATGGACAGCGGCCAAAGCAAGCACAAAGGTTTGGTTGGGATAAATCATTCACACAGCGATGACTACTACAGCCCGGCCAGGCAGAACACAAGATGCAGTGTTGTGTATATAGGGACGGTTTGGCAAAGGCCCATATTTCCATAAAGCCACAGCCCTGACAGGGAGAAGCACGCGTGGTGACCTCTGAGTTAGGGATGTGTCGGTCCAATCTTCAATGCTTCAGTGAGGTTGTGCGGATAATGGATGTATTGGGAGGAAAGAAAGGGCATTTATTGCAATGCAACTCTGTGAGGTAACACATCTCAATCTATCTAAACCTAGTGCAAACAACATGCCTTCGAAATTTTGGGAATCGTAAAAGGAGGTAAATAGTCAAATTCAACGGTATTTGATCACTTAGTGCTCACTGATGGCCGATTAATTGCCTCTACATTGACTTTCTTAATTGTGAACATCTGCTTGCTAGGACCTCAAATGTTCGTCCGGTCAACATTGTCAATCATTACCATAGTACTATGATAAATACTTTACAGTCTGGATTAAGATCACACAGTTTTGTCTTTAAATAAATAAAAAATTAAAGAAAAAAAAAAAAAAACATGATGAAATAAAATATACAAAGCAAAACAAAACAAACTCGATCAACATTGTCAATCATTACAATAGTACTATTATGAATATCGTACTGTCTGGCATGAGATTGTTACGTATTTTTCATGATAACAATCATAAATGGTTTTGGGAACAACATAAAAAAAACAAATAAAAAAAACAATTAACAAAACAAAAATTAAACAAAGCAAACAAATTGAGAGGAAAAAAAAATTGCCAGAAACATATTTGAGCATGTTTTTAGCCTGTTGGGCATCTCTGAAAAGTTTTAGTAACAGAGTTTCATTACTGATTTGTGCTGCGAGTTGCAGCATTTACATCACAGACCTTAACATGACCCAATTCTTCTGTACTTTCCAGGAAAGTTGTTGTGCGGGTTACAAATGGGCTTATGTGCACCTGCGATAATAAATCAGTTGGGGAAAAGGGGGATGCCGGGGAATTGGTTGTGGGGCAGACGGGCCCAATGACACCCCCCCCAGTGTGCCCAAAAATAGCGCGGGCACCTCTGTTCGAAGGAATTATACAGCGGATGACAGCTGACATGGTAGTGAAACTCGTCATTTTGACACACAAGACAAGTTCAGGCAGGTCTTTTTAATGCTGACAGGTATATAGTCTTATGAAAAGCACCACCTGTTTTACGGTCCCAGCCTCCACTACAACTCCATTTTAACAGTGCAATTAACCTGTTTTACAACCAGTTCACAAACAATGCATGAGGAAGGTTTAACACAAATGCTTGTATCTGTATATGACAAACTCTAACGTACTGAGAAAAACCCCAAAATTATTTTACTTTTATTAAGCTACATTAAATTAATCAAAAGTGACAGTAAATACTGTAAAGATTATTAATCAGCATATTAAAATGATTTCTGAAGGATCATGTGACACTGAAGACTGGAGTAATGATGCTGAAAATTCAGTTTGGTCATCACAGGAATAAATTACATTTTAAGATATACTGAAATGCAAAAGAGTAATTTTAAATTGTACTTAAATTACTGTTTTTACCCTATTCTGATCAAATAAATGCAGCCTTTGTGAGCCTCAAAAACACTAAATAATATAATATAATATAATATAATATAATATAATATAATATAATATAATATAATATAATATAATATAATATAATATAATATAATATAATATAATATAATATAATATAAGAACACAAGACGAAAATAATACAGTACCTCAGCATAAAATTGTTCCACCAATGGCAAGGAACAGACAGGCTGGTCTTTGGATACAAGAGGTTGGTATTCGGGTTTCGCCAATCGGACGGCCCTCAGGACCATTTCTCTCTCATCCTTCTTAAACACACACTGGCTGAATACATCATCCACAGACATGCCGTCCACCTCCATCTGCTGCAGACACCTGTGTGGACCAGAAGACAGATGAATACAATAAAATGCATTTGAATTCTCAAACCACAGTCATTTATTCTGCATTACGGCACATTCTCTCAGATGACGATGAGATGAATCTACCTCAACATAAACTGACCACATTATATCAAATCTTAATTTTTTGGCTTAATATATCTCTTGTGGACTATACATTAATGATAGTAAAAAATTAACAACAACAACAACAACAACAACAAAAAGAATCAATATTTCTTGTTCATTTGTTTTTAAGTCGGTGTTAGAAGCTACTTTTGATTTTCATTGATGACTGATCATTGTGTTGTGTTCGAGCCTACTATTATTAGGCCTATATAATTTTAGTGATTATGTCATCTTGATATCGTCAAAAGCATAACCCATGGGCAGTATCTCTGATTATCTATGATACATGATATTATCGTCTACTGGCAACCCTAAGCTTTTACTGTCAAATCTCAAGTCTCAAACTCTCAAGATCATTTCAACTGTGGGCTAAATTCCCAGATGAAGCCATTTGTTCTCAAAAAAAACAAAAACAAACTAAAAGACACCTTGAACCTTGAATAAATGACTTTGATGATCCAAAGTCAGAGGGGAAAGGCCTTATAATGAGAAAACTTCCACGGCCGCAGCACCTGTGCTCATAGTGGTGAGACTGGCGGGGTGTCGGTGCGGAATATCAAATATTTGCATTGACACGGAGTGCCTTCGAACAGAACATTCTGCACCCTCTAGTAATGGGTGTCAGAAAGGCCACTGCCATATGTCCAAGGATTACAAGGCCATGTTTATTCGAACAGAAAAAAGTGTGAATAAAGTCACAGCCCCACGCAGCTGGGCCGCTCACTGTTGATGTAAAGCTAGGTTCCTGTCGTGGACAGAATACAAATTAAAGCACTCTGGAAGAGAGAGAAGGAGAGTATGTGCCAGAGAAAATAGGTAAGGAATAGTAGACGACAGACTAGTAAATTACTGAAAATACACATTTAATGTTACTTTGCAGTCATGATGCAAAGCAATTATTACCAAAGTTAATTTATTACCGTTTATTAGGGGTGTGACGAGATCTTGCGAGATTAAAATGTGAAAAGATTTCTCATGACCGTCGAGGTTAAAAGCGTGTGTGAGGGTGAAATTAGGATATAATATGCCATGTTACGTTTATATTATGCCTCCACTGTCATTTTGCTTTTTATAGAAATAAAAAACATTAATTAAGTTTGAAAAGGGGCATTTCAATCCCATCTAGCTCATCCAACACAAACTGCAGCACTGTACGTAATGCAGCAGGAACCAGAGTTCACTGATCACGTGACAAGAATAAGTGACGAGATGACTTCCAAGACCATGGCGGAGAATTAGTTGCACAACAGAGCCTAAGCGTCTGACAAATGTCTTATTTTATGAAATGCACGCTTCGCATCACCGCTTCCTATAGAATATGCGAGATCACAAAATAGAAAGTAAAACACGAACACGCATTCAAACGTGATTTCAATACCCCGCATTTTGAGAGCGGCTCCCTGATACGTGCAAATATCTCCTAATATTAAACCTAATCTTAACCTTGGCTGTTTAGTTGTAAAAATCTCTGTATATATCTCTCTGTATAATGTTTGAATAAAAATTTGGCCTCTATTTCCACTTTGAATAGAGAGAGAACTTTGATTATGGTTGCACTTATTGTTTGCACTTAATAAGTCTAAAGGTGATGATACACAGGGCTATTTTATGAGCAATGTTGCTGAAAGATGTTGCATGGGCATTCTCAATGGGAAAGTGCCCACAACAACATAGCTATGCAAAATTTCCTGGCAACACTGCGCAAAAAGTTGCCCCGTGTATCGTCACCTTAAGAGGAAACTGTTATTCATTTTTATTTATACTGTTTTTATTTCTATGATCAATTTTTGGAAAGGAGTTCAGTTAGGAGGTCAAAAGTTGTAGAAGCTCATAATTCATGTACAGTAAGGTCTGAAGAGACCTTAGTGCTTGATTGATGTCTTTTACTGCATATGATAATTCATACTCAGAAAGTAAAACTGAAATGACATTCATTACAAGATGATTAGTTATTTCTAATGCACCTGCAGACTACTTTTCTAATCATGTATTTCGTCATTGAGGATTTATTAAAAATACTGTTTAAAAATTCTTGTCTCATCTCATTCTCGTGAACTCGATCTTGTGTCTTTACTTGTGAGCTAACGGTCTCATCACACCCCTACTGTTTATACACAATTTATTAGAAATCTTGCCCAAAACAGCCCATTATTAGCCTGGAAAGTATGTGGTGAAGTGATATGGAAGTGCAATGTGGTCAACAAACAAAATCTTAAAATTAGGGAAAATACAGTACTGTTTGAAAGTTTGGTTTGAAGTCATTAATTTTTTTTTTAAAGAAATTAATACTTTTACTCAGCAAGGATGCATTAACTAAATCAAAAGTGACAGAAAGACATTTATAATATAACAAAACATTTTTATTTTTAAAAAAAATCTATTCTTTCTATTCATCAAATAATAATTTTTATTCAGCAAAAAATAATGAAAAATGTAGCATGCTTTTCTCAAAAATATGAACTGTTTTCAACATTGATATATTGAAAATATTCCTTGAGTAGCAAATCAGCATATTAGAATGATTTATAATGTCACAAAGATTTCTATGTCAAATAAATAATGTTCTTTTGAACTTTCGGAACTGCATTTTAAAATGATTTCTAAAGGATCATGTGACTGAAGACTGGAGTAATGATACCGAAAATTCAGTTTTGCATCACAAAATTGACTAGTCGTGAACAATTAAACTATATAAATAAACTTACAATTAATAAAATATAATTGAATATATTTATAAAAAATATCCCTAGTAAAAAAGTAATATATTTAAAATACATTTATTTCATACTAAGTAAAGTTAAAATAGATTAACATATTTACTGACATATCGCTTGAGACTTACAGATATAAAAATTATAATTAAACTTTATTTGGAGTACTACTCATGCACATTTCTTAATATTAAGCCTAAAATGTGTTTTAATGTCAATATTGATAAGGATTGAATGAACTTTGAATAATATCAGTCTTTAAATGCAAGATATTTACAGTGTACCTAAAGTATACTTGCACTTTAGCACAATAAAATATACTTAAGTATATCTTTAGTTGGACCTCAGCAGTACTTACGCAAAATTAAAGTGCATTAATATAAAATTAGTTGTTCCAATTTAGCAGACTTTAAGTATACCAGTTTAGTATACCAAAAGTACAATTGCAGGGTATTTTTGTTAAAGGTGCCCTAGAATTAATTGAATTTATCTTGGCATAGTCAAATAACAAGAGTTCAGTACATGGAAATGACATACAGTGAGTCTCAAACTCCATTGTTTCCTCCTTCTTATATAAATCTCATTTGTTTAAAAGACCTCCGAAGAACAGGCGAATCTCAACATAACACCGACTGTTACGTAACAGTCAGGATCATTAATATGTACGCCCCCAATATTTGCATATGCCAGCCCATAATCGAGGCATTACACAAGGGCAGAACATCTGGATGTGCACAGCTGAATCATCAGACTAGGTAAGCAAGCAAGAACAATATCCAAAAAAATGGCAGATGGAGCAATAATAACTGACATAATCATTGATAACATGATATATTTAGTGATATTTGTAAATTGCCTTTCTAAATGTTTCGTTAGCATGTTGCTAATGTACTGTTAAATGTGGTTAAAGTTACCATCGTTTCTTACTGTATTCACGGAGACAAGAGCCGTCGTTATTTTCATTATTAAACACTTGCAGTCTGTATAATTCATAAACAACTTCATTCTTTATAAATCTCTCCAACAGTGTAGCATTAGCCGTTAGCCACGGAGCACAGCCTCAAACACATTCAGAATCAATGTAAACAATATAACAGTATACAATAGTCACATAATCCGATGCATACATGCAGCATGCATGACGAACACTTTGTAAAGATCCATTTTGAGGGTTATATTAGCTGTGTAAACTTTGTTTATGCACTGTTTAAGGCAAGCGCGAGCTCCCGGGGCGGAGAGCGCGCGATTTAAAGGGACCGCAACCTGAATCGGCGCATTTCTAATTATGCCCCAAAATAGGTAGTTAAAAAAATTATTTAAAAAAAATCTATGGAGTATTTTGAGCTGAAACTTCACAGACACATTCAGGAGACTTATATTACATCTTGTAAAAAAACATTCGATGGCACCTTTAAGCACATAAATATGTAAATGTATTTGTAGTATACTTAGCATGAAATAAATGTATTTCAAATACAATTTAGTATATTTATTTTTCACTATAGGGTTATTAGGGCTCTCAAGACATGGTCTCAAACCACATTTAAAAAAAATGAAACTAAACTAAACTCATAGAAAAATCACACCAAGATATGTCGAAGTGGCCAAAGATGTCAGTTATACATAGAATGGTTTAAACTAAATCCAAGAACTGAAAGACAATCAGCAAGTTATTTGAAGTTTACAGTAAATATCTTAAAAAATATAAAGTCATGCAGTGACTCTATTACACTAGAGGAGTGTTAATGACTATAGCAGCAGTGTTTTAAAGAGGGTAAACTTTTCAGAGGGAGTTTACTGTACTAACTATCTAAAAGCACAGCATGTTCTCTCTGAAAAGTCGCTAAATTTACCTTAAAATCTCCAGCTACTGAAAAATAATAATTATTAGACCTCACTAACCAACTAGTCATTTGGTGGAAAACTAGCTGACCATCCAATTTCATTACGCTGCTTACAATTAAATAACAGCCAAAGCTGCTGTTACTAGCACAGAAAGAATGTAATGCATTCAACAAACCAGGAACTACTTACTCAACATTATCCAACACCTTAGAAAGTCTATCAACCAATCAAAATCAAGAATTCAGTGCTGTGGTACTAGTTGTAAACTTGTTTATTCTGTAAGCACATCTATTCTGTAAGGTCTTCATCCATCCGATATATTTTACATTGCTGGAAGGCTGCAGGACAGACTGGGTTATTCCTAAGGTTACTCTGAGAATGCAGCTACAGTTTCCAAAGCAACAGGCTCCTTTGGGAGTAGAACACACCGACAATGAGTCATCAGTGCCCTCTAGTGGGCGCACATCGAGCAGATGAAGCCATTGAGGGCACTATGAGGCCTTGAGAAAGACATTCGTTTACCCTTTGCATCTTGTGTGTGACAGAGGAACAATCACATCATTACCTCCTGAGGGTTGCATTCAATACTCTAGTAAATGTTAAACCCTGAGCTGATGCAAATGCAATTAGGAGAGGCAGAAAACTCTATATCACGGTAATCCTGAAGCATTCTTTTAAAGCCTGATCTCTTGCTGAGGACAAAGGAAGCTGATAAATGTAGAGGTGGGTGAGAGTTGACTCTACTTGGGCATTCTGTGAAGCATTCAAAGTGCTGCTTTCATTTCATTTGCCAAACGAATGTTTATGCAAAGCTGTGAAGCTCTGGGTGGTTGAGCAGCACTAAGCAGAGTAGACTTTAGAGTAGGTGGCATATTACATTTTTTGAGGAGAGCACAAAATATCAGTCCCATTTAATCGGTTGACATATATATCAATCAATATTAGATATTTAATTGATTTAACAGGTTTATGTCCCCTATTTTTACATTAAGATTTCCTATGCCGCTCATTTAAAGTTCATCTTTAAAAACAACACTGGTACATTTTAGTATTGTGACTTAATTCACTTTTAGCATTTAAAACAATTCACAGTTTCTACCAATTTGTATTTAATTTATTTAGACAAAACTGTATCGAATTTTAACATCGGCCATTTATCGGTTATCAGTACCACCATTAAAATAATTTCCAGCCACATCAAGTTGAATGTTTATAATCCAAATCCAAACATATCCATATGTGGTGTGAATTCAGATTCAAACACACAGTGTGAACAGAAAAATTAGTTTTGTGATTCGTTGTGAAAAATGCACAATATTGTGTGGCACTACATCCACATTTTCTTCTTTTATGCCAATTCCTCCTTCATACAGCAAACTATGTGACATTCACTGTATAGTGAACGAGTCCGCGATTTTGGACGTGTGAATGCATAAAAAGCCTCTCACATATCTTCTCATGTACCTCATGAGGTCAAGTCAAAATTTCCAGCTTTCCATCTTTTCTTTCCAAACTGACAGCTCTTGACTTCACGCTGATGCTTACATCACCGGATATCGACTACAGTGTCATCACACACAAAAAGACAGAGTGAGTGCTTGGTCCTAAGGATCGTGACTTGAAAGAAAATCACATTCATGTGTAAGGAGGTCGGCAAGTTTGGATTGCAACAAAGGATGCAACAACCCTGCCACATGAGAGCTGAAAGACAAATTGAAACTGTGGCGAGGAGAACAAAGAGAGACAGATGGATAAAAAAAAATAGACTCCACTGGGGTTTGTAGAAAGAAGATTTCCACTGCACAACATTGTTTGCCATCAGCTCACAGTGATCGATCGATCACCCAACCAGCTGCCACAAGCCACCCTGCACCTGTCCTTCTGTTCTGTCACAGGGCGGCACCATATTGCCTCAGCAGTCACTTTTTGCACTTATTAAATGTGGAGATATGCAGACGCACAGAAGCCTATTACAATCAATTGGATCACTTAAAATGGTTACAGTGTGGTAACACAAGCTGCTAAAGCTGGAGCACAAAGGGAAAAACTGTCTGGTGGATTTAGAACCAACATGAATCTGATCGTTTTAAGATGTTTAGCAAATTCTTCTACACAAACATGAGGCTTAATTAAATTAGGGATTAGTTCACAGAAAACTCTGAACATACACTACCATTCAAAAGTTTGTGTTTGATTAGATTTTTACATTTTGAAAGACATCTCACCTGAATTCTCATTTAATTAAAAATACAGTAAAAATAGAAACATTTTGAAATATTATTACAATTTAAAATAACTGTAAAATGTAATGTATTCCTCTGATGGCAAAGCTAAATTTTCAGCATCATTACTCCAGTCTTCAGTGTCACATGATCCTTCAGAAATCATTCTAATATGATGATTTGCTGCTCAAGAAACATTTATTAATATAATAATTTATTAATCATTTTTTTATCACTGTTGAAAATAGTAGTGATACTTTTTTTCAGGATTCTTTGATGAATACAACAACATTTATTTAAAATAGAAATCTTTTTTAACATTGTGTAACCTTTTTGCTGAATTAAAGTTTTTTTTTTTTTTCAAAAAGAACAGTAGCGTCAATATTTTGAAAAATGTTTTTGTCCATACAACGAAAGTCAATAAGGACCAACGAAGACCATCTTCTTTTTGTGTTCCATAGAAGAATGTAGAGCTGCATGATTCTAAATAAATTGAGAATATTTTTTTGTTTCAAACCGAGATCATGATTCACTCACGATTCTGAACAGACAACTAAACAAATTACATTTTGTTTTCTAGAGGTTTTGGCAAAAAGTGAATTGCTGCAGTCTATTTAAAATGTTTAATTAATCTGAATGAATTCTTTAATGAATGATTCAATAGGTGCTTCTCAATATCCCTCCTCGTTTCCTCGCTCCTCCATCCTCCATCCTATGACCCGGAAAACAATCGAGCTCAGCCATATTGAAGGACATCTCAATTCTCTAATTGCACCGCGAGGAGGCGAGGAACGAGGAGTGAGGAGGCTTCATGAGCGAGGATACAAAGGTGCATCCTTTGTGGAAGTCTTTCTCATCGAGTAACCTGACGCACACATAAATTCTCCTCCCCCTTCTTATCTGTCACTTTAATTTAAATGTATGCTTTACTTTTACAGATTAAATAAACTTTATATCTCATAAATTTCAACTAGGCATCTTGCTTTATTAATATTTATTATTTTTTTTTAAATAACCAAACTTTAACAACATGTGGGTAGATCCCTCGATTTATCATTTTACTTGATTCAATTCCTCCGTCCTCTCGTCTTTTCCTTGCGTCCTTCCCTCGCATCCTGGAGGGGTGGAGCTAAGACGTGAGGAAAGGAAGCAAGGAAAGGAAACAAGGATGCACAAATAAGAACTGAGAAGCACCCAATGACTCACTCATAAATACTTCACTTGTTTCATTGCTGGATGAATCAGCGTTTTTAAACAAATCTCTTGAATGAATGATTCAGTGACAAATGTACTTCTGCGTGGGTGTTGATTCAAGATCGCAATCTTTTAACAATTAATCGTACAGCTCTAGAAGAATGATTTAAATTTGGCTGACAAGATTTAATATATAATAAAAAATAATCAATTATACTAAATTAACACATCAAATTGACAGCCCTAATTAATATATGTGATGACATATAGAATATAGAGGGGACAAAATACCAAAACAACTGTTTTTGATCTGGCCTCATTCTGTCAAGGAGCTCCCCATTTAAATGCGAGAGAGGAGGTGTTCATCTGCTAAATTCTTCTGCCCCGAGATGAGCAGCACACAAAACAAATAGATGACCAGAAAGAAAATGGCGTCCACTGAGTTAATGCTCTTTAGATGAATGACCACAATTTGAATTTCTATTTTTGGACCTAGTCAAGGCAGGCTCAGAATAATCCTATAGTGCTACGGCTAAATGGATCAGCTCATGGATGATGTATTCACAAAAAAAGCATATATATGAGCGCCATTACTAATTTGCATGTTTATTAATTTTATTTGGATTCTTATAGGGAATCTAAAGAGAATGCAGGAGCCTTTGTTATACATGACTTAATGCACACTGCAACACTGACATCTATAGACACAGTCTGGAACTGTCAATGAATTCAAAATTGTGGAACTCATTATTACTGAATGTTTTAACACTCTAAAACTGTATGATTATGTCATCATTGTACATATATAAACATTCTAAACACCTTTCCGGTTCATATTTCACCCCAAAATGTAATCACATAATGATAAAATTGCATAAAGAAGCATATTTTAGTACCATTATGATTTTTTGGTATTGCTTCTCATGTCCTTTTTCCCCCCCTCTGATTTTGGAGTAAAATATGACCATGTTTTCATGAAATTAACAATACAGATAGCACTCATGTGATGATAAACACAATCTATCGGATCCACCTACACATAGTTGTGATTGGAATACATTGAAGCGCAGCTTTTGGTAAGTGGTTACCTGGTAATCATCCATTTTTCACATGCAGATATGCGGCCCATGCACTCCAGAGCAGCACAGTAAGAAGTGACATTGGGTTTCAGACCTGCTTCTTCAATCAGAACAAACAAGCGACGAATGTGATTGATGGAACCCTGCAAAGCACAGTTTTTAAAAATTACTTAAAATAAAGTTTTAAAAATGATAAGGGGAAAATCATAAAAAACTTAAGACTAAAGGAAAAAGAACACGCAAAATACTGACAAATTATTTTTTTTTAAAAATTATGAACAAAGAAGAACAAATACAGAACAATCTGAAAAATATTAAAAGGAAAATTAAAACAGAATTAATTTTTTTTATGGATTATATATATAAAAAAATATGAGACTAAATTGAAAAGATCCAGCAAAATATTGAACAATTATTTTAAAAATGTAAATGGAAAATTATGTACATTAAAAAAAAAAAAGAAAAAGAAAAAGATATATTTAAAAAAAAAAAAAATGAAAAAGTACCATTCAAAGGTTTGGGATCAGTAAGATTTAAAAAATAAAAATAAATAAATTCATACTTGTATTTAGAGAGGAAATATTAATTTGAATGAGTGAATGTTAAGATGTTACAAAAGAATGCTAAGTCAAATAAATGCTGTTCTTTTGAACTTTCTATTCATCACATAATCCTGAAAAATGTCAGTTTCCACTGAAATAATAAGCAGCATCTGTTTTCAACATTGATAATAAAATAAATGTTTCCTGATTACTGCCATCACAAGAATAGAATATAATTTAAAATATAATGAAATAGAAAACGGCGATTTTAAATTGTAATAATACCCCACAATATTACTATTTTCACTATATTTTTGATCAAAAACATTGATATGAAGTATAAAGAGATATGCAGATGCACATACATACTTTTTTGGCCCACATCCTCATTATGATGTTGTAGGCGCTGATAGACAGTTGCTTGCGTTTGGATAACTGACGGTGATGAGATAGTAGACAGTTCTGAGCTCGAGATACATCATCAATGAACACACATGCCTCCAAGTAACAGCGAATTCTGAGCTCAGGATCTCCATAACGGTTTCCTTCCTTATCCTCCAGAAGCTTTTCAGGAGCAGTCAAGCTCTGCTGGTCTACATCGAGCTCCTCTTCATTAACCAAGTCATTATCTGTAACTGCTGCTAGTTTCTCTTCAGTAGACATCCCAGAAACCAAGCCAACTTCACTGCTGGAGACCTTTTGCACTCCTGGAAACCTGACAACTAAATTTTCTGAGGCTCTCAAAACCTTCCGTTTAGACTTTTTTTCTTTGCCTTTGGAGGATGTTGTGATAGACGCAGCGGCTTCTACTTTAGTTTTCGTGTTACTCCTCTTAGCCGTTGTGATGGTCTTTGTAGATGTAGCAGGAATCATTGAACTCCCTTTGCTGCTTTTACCTGCAACTGGCTTGTTGTGCATTTTATGTGAAGTTTGGTTTTTGGGTTTAATCCACTGTTCACGCTTGAGTTTCTCCATCCAGCGACTTGCGTGAGTTTTGAAAGGCGTGACACCTTCAGTTACACCCTTTTTAGCAGCTTTAGCAGGCCCACTTTTCAGCATCTCTGCTTTTTCTCCTGGCAAGTTCTTTTGACTATTCCCAGGTGCGATTTTCTTTAGTCTCTGCTGCATTTTGATGATTTGCACCTTTGAATGTTTGACATCTACAACGACGTCAGATTGCAGCTGTTGGATTCTGGCCTCCAGAACTGTTAAAAAAAAAAAAAAAAATGAGGATTGAGGATTTTCCACAGCACACCTGACAACATGTCATGGCACACAGTATTTTTATGTGATGTATATCGCTACGTTGAGACCAAATATTCAGTTGATTAGTGATACTCTCTCTCACCGACAGCATTGTTGCCTCTTCCATTACATCAATTTCTGATTCTGACTGATCTAATCTTCTGCTATCCTGATAATTGGTAACAGAATTGTCCAAGGGTGAATCTTCTCAAGATCTCTTTTGATCAGAAACACCATCAGCTCTAAAATGAAAATATGCTTGATGGTCTTTTTGACATTTTGGCAATATTAACTTATTTTTATTAGAATAATTTGTCAAGTGTATGTACACTCTCTCCAAACTTTCTGCTACTCACTCTCACATGCACGTTCTGTCACCATGCACTTGTTAATTACAGACTGTTTAAAAACAAAAGGCGGAGTGCAAAAATCCAAAATCTGACATTTTCCTGAACAGGATCCGGATCAAATTAAGCACTGGTTCTATATATAAAGTTGGAAATACTGTAAACCCAACTTTACTGGCATACACTGTACACTCACATACAAGCAATACATTTTAAAAAGCAAATCTTGGCTGTGTGATTTTTTTATATCGTGACAAAATGTAAACTGTATTATCGCACAGCTCTATAAAATTGGATATAAAAGTATATCAAACTTTATTTGCACTCATGTAAAACAATATACAGTAGCAAATCTCGGCTGTGTGATTGTTTATATCATAGGAAAACATATATTATCACCCTGTGATATAATTCAAGATGGATATACAGTAATAGTACATCCATCTTTACCCGTTAACGCTTTTATTGTTTATATCATCGCAAAACGTAAACTATATTATTGCTTAGCTCTATGTATAAAGTTGGACATATAAGTATATTGATTTTTCTACATTCATGTTAAGTAATACACACTATACAGCGAATCTCGGCAGTGTGATTGTTTATAATCATTGCAAGATGTAAACTATATTAATCGCACAGCTCTAATCTGATAAATGCAGCTATAAGGCATGGCGATATTAAGACATTAGAAACATAAACTTCATGAATTTCTATAAAGCTGTTTTGAAACAATGAGTACTGTGAAAAGTGCTACACAAATAAAACTGACAACTTTAAATTAAAATTTATTTATTTTATTAATGAATAAAAGTGTAAAAACCACCCTTGTAAAAAAATGTGTAAAAAAAAAAAAAGCTTAGCTAATTCAACCTGTGTAAAATAATGATAAACATTAGATTTGAGAAGAAAGATGCCATACCGTCCAACAACTGAGACTGTTCCCAGAATCTTTTCTTCCCATCTTCTTTCTTGGGGATGGCTGAATAGTGTCTTTGGTAAACTGTAGCCCATGTTTTGTCTGAGAAATGACAAAAGAAAAACAGTGAACTAAAAAGTTTACAAATTCTGTTTGTTTTTGGTGCTGGAACACAGAATGAGACATAACACCTAGTACAACAAAGACATCCATGCAGACATAATAAGTCTAGATTAGATGTGCATCAAATTCAGACCAAAACATGTGCACCAAGGTGCAAAATCAACTAATTTTATGATGAACTATGACAGACATGTCAATGCCTCCTTGACATTGAGATATCTGATATGTAAACAACTTGACTTTTTGCAATTAACACTTTAATGTAACGTAAATGTAAAATACACCTGATATTAAAGAAATGACAGTAAAGTAAAATGACTGACTTTATGAGCTTTGAAGGACAAGACAAATGACAGCATGACAATAAGACAGTTTTTTTTCATTACCTTGTATTTGTCTCTCTCCATTACTCCGTATTCTAAGACACAGGCGGCAATAATCGCCATTTAGAAATCTTATACCTCTATCAACAGCAAAGCTGCGAGTTATACCCGCTGAATAGGCACACAGTCTCAAAAGTGACATGTTGTCATGATAGTTTTGAAGAACCGCATTATCCCGTGCAGAAGGCGGCCATTTTGTTCAGACCTGACTAGTTCAAAGGCGATATAAGGAGACCAGACCTCAGTCAGTGATCAACGAGCAGATCGATCAAATGGTAGGATGAAACACCTGCTACTGTACATGTCATGTAATTTTTATTTCATTGATATATATATATATATATATATATATTCACTTATTTTGGGTAAGCTTTATGAAATGTTCTTAAGTTAACGCAAGTGGAAAACAGGATAAGTTCCCGCATATTATATATAACGTTAGGCCTAATCAACTGCTAAAACACTAGCATTAACTTTCTCGTGTCCAAAACCTCTAACGTTAATCTGTCTTTCTCGAGTTAACAATGGGGAAAGCTCAGTTCGACAACTTTTGTTTATGTCATAAAATGAAGAAACTCACAGCGTATTTCAGTGTTTTAATAATAAACGATTTACTTAATATCAAGACTGTCTGGTTTCAAAAGGTGTTTATTATTCAGAAGCTATACAGTAGATGGCGAACTTTGACAAATTTATATCACTATATCATTTGCTGCGCAAAGTATGGTACACAAATGTTGAATGTCTTTCAGTTTTTGAGGCGTTTAATAAGACTTTTTCGACTTTATGAGCTGTCTTTCTGTATACTATAATACAAATTTATATTTGCTTTGTGGCTGAGTGATTTGAGCCTGTTCAAATACATTTATGTATTTTCTGTAAGATATTTGGCTAGCTGTCAATTATTTAGGTTAATTGTTTGTATGATCAAATTCTCAGAATGTGAAATTAAAAATGAAAATGGATGATGAGAGTAACAAATATCTTAAAGTTTGGTATCAGTAAGATTTTTTTTAAAGAAATGTATAGGCCAACTTTTATTCAGCAAATATTGGACTGATAAATATTGATATTCGGACTACTTTGCACAGCTTTATGAAGGGCGTGTTTTTTGTTTTTGGAAATAGGAGCTGCTTTTAAAATGTTCTCTTGATTAGCCAATGCTTCATGCAAGTATGAGTTGAGGTTTCTGGAAATAAGACAGTGAAATTTTCTGGAAAGAAAAAAATTATTGCTCAGAATTTAGTCTTTTTTTTTTTTTAGTCCTCTAAAAATACCAATGCTTGGTGTATTTTACAACCACACTGAGAAGGTTAGCATGTCCTCATGCAACACATTTTGGAAAATCTCTCCACACCTGTCAGTACTAATAATTTAATATATATCCTCGTGGAACTTGAAGGCAAATTTGAAGTTTGCACACTTGGTGCAGAACATCTCCCACATCTGTGAGTCGCATCTCTCTTTGATTATCGCTAAAGATGAATGTCACAATCTTTTCTCTTTAAAAAGCAACAGTCCATGTTATCACTTTCAGATCTCTGTCAACTTTCCAGAGAGGACGAAGACTCTCAGGAGCTGTTGATCAGATAGACTGCTAACTTATCACTGATTTTGGCTACAATGGACAATGGTCACGAAGCAGGAAATTCAAATAGGCTTGTTGTAGATTGATCTTCAGTTGTGGCGGCAGTGGACAGATTCCAAATTAGAAACGGATGTTTATGCAAGCGACCGCACAGTGTGGCACTCTGGTTATCTTGGCCACCTGCGTCGGAGGAATCTAGCAGGAAGTCGCTGGATGACATGACACGAGACATAGTAAATTGCATAACTGCAGTGCAATTCACCATAATCGCATTGATATTGATAATACACAAAATAAACAAATAGTTTGGGAGTGACAAAATTTGGCAATACAAGTTATCCACAGAATATGTGTTACAAAAAGTGAAATAATAAATACTAAAAAAACTAGTGTATAAAATGTTGGTTTTCATGCTGATGCCATTTATCATTGGTTAAATGTCAGTTGAAGTAGTTTGAAGCAGGGAGACTGAGTTCGCATTGAGGGTGGAGGTGGATGATGGAGGGGGATTGGAAGAGAGTCTGTATGTTAGCAGGAGAGCGAAAACAATTAATAATGGGAGCTATTAGGGGGAGATCGTCATCGCAAAGCGAGGTCGGATTTCAGGCTCTTTTGGGGGACTTTGATGGTACAAAACAGGCCTCATTACGGAGATATTATCTCCATTCATACACTTCCAGAGTTGATGGGAGCCCTGCTGGGAAAGATTAGGTTCCTTTCGCAAGTGAACATCCCACAAGGCCGCACAGATTTTCTCAGCTCAGGGCGCAGCCGACATAGCATGGCATCATGGGAGTTAAGCACAGGCCTATTGATGGCCAACGATGTGTGGAATTAGAGACAGTTACCTTTTCTGCAAGGTCATGTCAATCAAGATTAAGTCACATATGTTTTTCATTTGTTTGTTTGTTTTCTGGTACTTTGAATATACGGTTTTTCAGAATCTGTTTGAGTCAGGTGGGGTGGGGGGTGGGGATTAGTGACATGTTGTTGGGAAATTGAGCGGATGTGGAAAGCTGAGTATTTGTGCTGCTGACTCCTGAGTGAAATAACTGCGTTGTGGACATGCATTCAGCAGAGGTCATCCATACATTAGCCTGAGCAAGTTTATTATCACATCTGATATTCAGATGTGGACAGAACTTTGTTCTTAAACTTCTAAGTGCAACATCTTACATCTACCCCTAAAAGAATGTAATTACCATCCATTTCCAAGGAAGCGGGGGCTGATGTTATCGATTTCTGGGGTCTTTGAGTGTGCTGGAGGGGCACAAGATTGCTCATACCGTATCTTCATGGAAGGGTACATCTGTTAATTAGACGTCAAGCAAGTCAAAAAGGAAGGACAATGCACAAGTTATTTAGGTTAAGTGTATCATTTTTAGCTACAAAATTTTGGCTATATTGTGTGTGTCAACATTGGCTTGGAATGCAGAAAAGTAGTACTACCTCTCTTGAATAAGCCATGATTTGAGGTATTATTCTTGTCTGTAGTATTATTCAGAGCAGGATAAGCTCAAAGTTTTAGTTTTTTGTTAAAATCCCTAACTAGGTATGAGTAATAGTGATATAGTGCCTTAGAAAGCTTCGCTAATTAAAACTGCATCCACTTTTACAGCTTTTTCTCAGACTGTAGCAAGCTGTTGAAGTGCACAGCATGACAGTGATGGGTACTTTTCTGTGCCATCCATTTTTGTGAGGAGCATAAAGGTTGACGGGGAGGAGAGAAATTAAAGGTAGGGGTCCACTTCAGTTAGGTTTAATTGGGGATGAAGGACTAAGATGTACGAGACTAGAAAAAAACTAGGCTTTGAAGTACATTAGAAAGAAACCCAAAGGCTGATATGCCCAAGCAGACTGGAATGACTGCGGGGAGCTGAAAAAGACTGCAGACTGCTGTCTCCGTAGGATTTTATAGGCTAAAGCTTCAGAGGCTTGTTAGTTAACTAGCTACAAAGTGTGAAGTGAATGACTCTTCTAGGTAAAACACACTTTTCAAGATCATTTTCACCCTCTGCCCCTGGGCTGCACACTTCATTGAAACCAGGAGGCTTTGAAAAGGATGTCAGTGCTTCAGAGCAGAGGTTCGCTTAGACAAATGTTCTGCCAAGTGCCACTCATTTTAGTAGAGCTCACAACATGTTGAGCAGCAATAAAGAAGGATTTTGTAAATATTTGACTTGGTGTCCTTTCGGAAAATGTTGCACTTTTTTGGCTCCCAGCTGTTCATGAATAAAATTCCAGAGTGATATTCACTAGGTCAGAAGCTGTCTCAAATGTCCATTGAAACTGTCAACATACAAGTGCCATTACAAGTAAGGGAGACCTCATTCTTTTTCTACTTTTAAAGTAGTTATAAAACCCTTAACTTCAGTTTTATTTACTGATTAAATTGAGTGTATTTATCACCTGTTATTTACCTGATGATTAACTTCCACAGACACTGCAGTATATCACATGTCATGGCAACAGTTTATTTTGGTTCAGGAAGGGATGTAAAATGATACGGCACATATGAGGATGAACAATTTCCTGAAGGGAAATGAATGACAGTATGGTAAAAGGTAAACAATATTAAGAGTGACATTCACTTGAAATGATTATGAATAATCCAGGCCCCACCCATCTCCTAAGTCCCCCAGATGCAAGCCCTGCCCTGAATAAAATGCAGGAAAGAACTGAGCCACCCCACCAAAGAGCAGGCAGACAGCAAGGCACAGAGAGTGAGAGAGAGAAAGACACCCATTTACAGCTTTACTGCCTTGTTCAGTCCGTCAGACTTGCTCTCACTGCCACCTCTATCTTATCCTCTCGTTCTCCTAGTAGTCTCTTTGAATCTTTCTCTCTCTCTCGCACACATACTCATTCAAATACACTCATACAACTCAGCTCATTCGCAGGCACGGGTCAGGCAGCCTCACGTTTCACCTTGCTCTGCCTCTGGCTGAGAGGAGAGAGCCCTGCAAGGTGCAGCCATCACACAGGACACAGGCTCTCAGGACCTGGATGCTCTAGGACAATCTAACAAGATCGAGACGTTTCTTCAGGATGGAAAAGCAGAGTTTTCATTCATCATTCTGAAGAGCAAACCAGCAGACCACTAGTTACAAGACCAAAGAGAAACACTCAAATTTGAAGTTGGTCACTTTTTTTTTTTTTTAAGATCTTTTACCTTCTCTTCCCATGTTCCTGCTAACGGGGTCTGTGTGAGGCAGAGCGCCCAGCGAAGACCAGCATCATGCCGACTACTTGTGCAAGGTGCACCTTGGGAGTCTGACCCATCATGTGCAAATGGACACCTACTACCGTTGGTCTCCACTTCGACCTCAGCTTCTCTGGCTCAGCCCTCCCTTCTTATCCTTATTCCCTGGTATGCCTATCCTTGCTCTTTCTGGTTTGCTCTGCTCTTGGAGGTTGCCCACCTGCACTGGGGCATGACCCCCTTCATGTGCTGGCACAGGGAACAAACTGCTCTTGGACTCTGGAGCGGCACACGCGCAGCTACAACCACCTAGAGGGTGACGTTCGCCTGCGACGCCTCTATTCCGCCAACAAGTTCTTTCTCTGCATAGACAAGACGGGCAAGGTGGATGGCACCCGTCGGAAGAATTACGCTGACAGTGAGTAGACACCCAGTGTTTTTCTTTATTCATGTGTTCCTGCAGAAAGGGAGTGGGGCCCATTTGGTCTTTATGATCTTCCATCGACTCTCTTATCATTTGTATTTTATGGCTCTTTTAGTCCTCTCCTTGAAGAGTCAGACTTTTTATTACAAGTATGTACAAAGGTGTTGCTAGGTAGGATTTGTAATATGCAAAACACTTCATGGGAAAGTGAAGGCCCTTCACTGTTTTATTTGCCTACAAAATACTACGATTTGAAATGTGGAACTCTGTCTCCATCTCAGAGTTAAAAAATAAATAAAAAGGTAATTGTGACTTTATCTCTCATGATTGCAGCTTTATATCTCCTAATTGCAATTTATCTTATCTTGTAACTTAATGTTTCACAATTTGACAATTTCTTGTTACTTGTGACTTCTTGTTACTGTGACTTTATATCTATAGTATATTTTTATATTATTTTTTATGTATTGTATGTCAGTTACCTGTTTTATTTTTTACTCTGAGGCAGAATCTGACTTCTGTATTTAAATAAGGGATCGGCTGAACAGGCAAGGATTTAACTTGTCAAAACTGAACAGAAAGTCCGCCTTTTTTTTTAAACTGAAAATGTAATCACAACTGTATATTTTGCAGTTAAGTACAGGTTCATATTCGCATATAAGTTTAACATGTATTCAACACAACTTTTTTTTTCTTTCTAGAATCGTAAACATTCTGCACACTGTCAGAAAAAAATGTGCAAAAATACTTTTAGGTGGGTTTAAAGGGTCGACTTTGTACCCCTAAGGGGTGCATATTAGTACTTAAGAGCATGTATTAATATGTACAATTAAAGGATTAGTTCACTTTAAAATGAAAATTACCCCATGATTTACTCACCCTCAAGTCATCCTAGGTGTATATGACTTTCTTAATTTAGAGGAATACAATCGGAGGCATATTAATTAATAATTAATTGCTATTAATAAATGCCAGTGAGCGGGGGTCACAAGTTTGACGCTCAAATAAGTGCATCCATCCATCATAAACATACTCCACACAGCTCCGGGGGGGTTAATAAAGGCCTTCTGAAGTGAAACGATGTGTTTTGCGTAAGAAAAATATCCATATTTGACATGTTATAAAGTAAAATAACTAGGTTCTGGCCAAACTGCCATATGGATTCTACTTGCGTCTAAAGCGTAACTTACGCGATGCAAGGACATATTACGCTACGCCATGATGTACTACGTGACGTCCTACGTTATACGTCGCATAGGTTATGCTTTAGACAAAAGTAGAATCTGTATGGCCATTTGGCCAGATAATTTTCTTTATAATGTGTTAAATATGGATATTTTTCTTAAACAAAATGCATCGCTTCACTTCAGAAGCCCTTAACCCCCCGGAGCCCTGTGGAGTACGTTTAGGATGGATGGATGCATCTATTTGAGCTTCAAACTCGTGGCCCCCATTCAATGCCATTATAAAGCTTGATAGCATCAGGTTGTTTATTAATATAATTCTGATTGTATTTGTCTGAAAGAACAAAGTCATATACACCTAGGATGGGTGAGTAAATCATGGGGTAATTTTCATTTTAAAGCAAAGTAATCATTTAAAGTTCTACTATTAATATTTAAGGTACAGTAAATAAGTTGCAAAGATGTCCCTTTAAGGGTAATGCTCCAGTGAAGGTACAATTTTAGCATATCTTTTCTGAGAGTGCATATATAATACTTTGTCAATATTTTAGCCCCACTGAGAAATTGTGGGTGTTTGCACATATTAAAAAAGCAGGTGCAGTTGGTAGAAAGCCTACACTGATAAATCAGCCAGATGTGCCTGTCATCAGGCGCATCCCATGCTCCCTACAAATCACTTCTCCCCTACAGTCCAATTTGGTTCCATTATCTTTACATTTTATCAGCTGGAGTTTTACTTTGTCATCATGTGTCAGGGTTTAGCAGTGGCTTTTCATTCATTTGAATTTGGGATTTAACTGGTCTGGGTCATGGAGGGTTGACCCTAGCTGTTGTGTATGTGTGTTGTTGCAAAACAGAGTGAGTCAGATTTTTTCCAGGAAAGTTGCTTTAACTGCTCTTCCACTGAGCAGATCTTAACTGTTGCATGACATTTGTTTATGAGTTTCTGCTCTCCATGGCTGTCTCAGATCAGCTTAGATGCTTGTGCTTAATACAGCTGAGTGAAATTGTACAGCCCTCAAAAGCAATTTACTTGCACGTTTACTTACCATCCTCTCATTTCCTGTCCCTGAATTAAGGACTTTTTTGGCAAAGAGGGTCCCCTTCACAGAAAGGTATCCTGCATTTACCAGCGTCACAGAAATTCTCAATATTGCCTTTCCTTGCTTTCCCTTTCCTTTCAGGGTTCACAGTAGAGGACATTTTAGATTTTCACAAATAGGGCTTTGAAAAATACAGGTATCATGACTTAATTCAGCAAATTCAGAATCAGAACTGCATTTTGCATTGATCTTGTTGGTGTTGCTTTACTACTGTCCACCTTGTCCTCTGCTTAGCCCTCAGCGTCCGTCAACACTACTGCATTGCCCAAACAGCCCCGCAGTGACTCTCCCTCTCAGTTTTTCCAACTCCCGCTCCCAAACTCTCAGGTGCAAAAACAGTTGGAATTAGTCAACGGGCCCTTGGCTAATTGAGGTAGGAAAATATTGTATCAGTCCCAGTGAACTGCTAACTGGAACAGCTGAGGGAAGAGGCTTCGATGCAAAGGACTGAAAGAGAGATTGAGAAGTAAAAGGATGCAGGGTATTGCATTTGCATTATTGCATTTGTGCATTTGCATTGAATAATAGACATTTATAGTACTTTTGAGAGCTTTCATACTTAATTCACTAATTTCCCTGCTGGGGATTCCTTTATAGGGTTGTAAATGTGCTAATAACAGCATGGTTGGAATATTGCTCAAGTTTAATTTGTTAACAAAATAATTTTAGATGGCACTGCTTGAGCCAGGACAAAATTAAGCACCATGAGCTGGAGGAAATGGCTTGCATAATTGTGCAAATGATTTCAGAGCTTAACAGCCACAAACTAGCCTTGCTTTGGCTCCAATTCCTGAATCTTGTTTTTGTCCAGGTGCTGAATAGAACAAGCACTTTGAAGTTTCAGGATTCAAAGTAGATCGATGTCATTCAACTGCAACAAGATTCTCATCGTTCGCAGTTAATGGCCACCTAATGCAAACTAAACAAGCTTATTTGACTATTATTTCACAGTTGGGAATGAGTGCAAATGAAGGCTGGTAGTAGTGCTCAGTGTCCTAACAGTGCTTATTGGCTGTTGGCAGTGTTCGAACTATACAGTGGACTTTGGGGGAGCCCACTTGATTTTTTTATTTATTTATTTTTATATATATGGGGTGGTCGTGCGCTTGTGCGTGCCTCAAAAGAGGACTTACAGTGAGTTACAAAGATACATAACAGCTACGACTGTGTACACTACTTGTTTTATGCAAGCATTATATAGGACTAACCCTATACACAAATCACAAATTGATAGGTGAAACAACAAACAGCCACCCACAAATAGCCTATAAACATAGCATCAGGCTGTCTTTGAGTTCACATGAACAACGGTTAAAGTTACTCGTCAGGCTACAGAAGAATACCAAAATTCCTCCGTTCACTTAGGTCTAATATATCGAGAGTCACGCAGAGCTATAACAATTCAGCCACAACACATAATTGCGAATAACATGCCTATACCTTAACACAGGCCTGGGGTCAGCTTCCTTTGCTGTTCGAGTTAACATGTACTAAACATGAAATCGCCGTCATGCATGAATGATTGATATTTTTACACATAATAATCCACGATGATCACATTACACAAAACTGAAATTGCACATCAAAATAACACATTGTCAATATTTTTTGAGACCCCCAAAATTCACAAATCACGTTTTCAGCCCATGTCTTATTAAGGGGAGCTGAGCTCCCCCGTAGTTTGCACCCTGGCTGTTGGCAGTACAAAAACACAGACAGTCCAAATCCCTTTGCTAGCAACTATTTTGCCGATGTGTAAGCTTGACATTAAAGGCAGCAGACAAGAAAAAAATTGTCAATTTCTACTACAGTATAATGAAATATTTACAATTTAGAGAAGCATTTTGCACACATAATGGTGTAGTTTTACCATCTACCAGTGAAGGCTAAAAAGCTAACCAGCCAAACTTTGTGGAGACCCATGCACTAGTGTGAGATCCACCTGCTACTCTATCAAAAATGGCCTTCAATTTAGCAACTTGGATCATTTTGCTCAAAGCAAGTTATCCATGAAAATAATGTTGTAAGTTTCTTCAGATATCATATTTTTCTAACAAGTAACAAATGTAGTAATGTAGTTTTAACAAGTTTTCTCTAAAATGTCGGGAAAGAAATGAGTGGAATGGAAAAGAAAGGAGATGTCAATCAGACTTCAAAAGTAACTAACCATCAACCACCACTTGATAACTAAAGTGGGCTGGTGAGTAAGAAAGTAGATTAATCTTAATCCAGTGTTTCCTGTCCATTCTGTTAAAGTATATTGTATTAGCCAAAGTTGTTTTCTTTTACACTTTTCATGTCGCAGGTGCTTCAAAAATATTGCAGGCTGACAAAACCATCTTAGCTATTTTTTTCCCCTTAACATTTGGCTTTAAAAAGAACACTGTTGAAGTCTAGGGCGTATGTGGTTGAGGACATCAAATGCTTGACTTGAGTCCAGGCAACAACACTGTGCTTAAGGAAATAAAGTCATCCGACAGGCATAATCAGAAAAGTCACTTTTGCTAAAATATGGCCACTTTGCAGTTTGCCAGGCCTTTCCCTTCGTCTCTCATTTTCTCTTGCTCTCCTTCTTCCATTTCAGCTGTATTTACAAGAGTTGTGTCATGTTTACCAAGTTTCCCCTCACTTTTCTGCATCTTGCTTTAGATGTTACAGTTTTCCCTTGCCGTGATTTCATAGGTGTGTTGAGCTTGGACCCGAGTCACGGGAAGAAAATCATCCACCCGTTCTGAATATATTGTGGAATTATTTAAAACATATTTCAAAAAGAGAGACTGTCAGTTCATGGACGGCTAGAGACCACAGAGGAGAGATTGTGCACGACTGAATTCTGGGGAATTCATGGGAGGTGAAAATAAATTCACAATATTATATTATATTACCATATCAGGTCCGTATGTGTTTTTTTTTTTAGAATTCTGAAGAATTAAAAAAATGTTCTTTGATTATAAACCACTGAATTCAGAAATGGAATTAACTACGTATCGAAATATGATGAGACCGAAAAGTACTTGGCTGCTGTGTTAAGGAGTGTGAGAGGGCATATGTACTCTACTAAGGACCTTTCATAAGTATAGTAGTGAAGCTCCTGGTCTGTGACAGTTTAAGTGGTAAGGGCACCTGGGTGCTAGGTGATTCCAGACGCTTTTGGAAAGTCTGGGAATTTTGCTTACATTTAGCCTGTGGGGGCCTCTTTGAGATTTTGGTGCCAGGAAAAAAAAAGAAAATCCTACAAATCCAGCCTTTTTAATCCTTCCGATGGACAGTGGTCCAGAGTAGTGAGAAAATGCTTGAAATCCATCTTATGCCAGGTGTTTTTGACACTGGGAAAGTGAAAAGACAGAAACTGACACACACTCTGAGAGTGGCAGAGCTAAAATGTCCTATTTTCTCTAACCTCGTCTCTTTCCAAAGGCCAGTTTTGATGTCATGAATGGATAAAAAGACTGCTAGGTGCAAAAAGGCTGAGTAAAACTACTTTAAAAACCTTTGCCAGCTGGTTGAATCGGCAGTGGACTCTAGGAACGTGCAAGCAGTAATCCTACTATGGCTAACAGGAATCCACACAATCTGGAATTTCACATGAAGGCGAAAGATTTCCCCATGCAGATTTTGCAATGAGTTCAAGTTGGTAGATTTTGCCACACTGACCAACAGAAAGATGCTTGGTTTGAAAGTGACCTCTGTGTGAGCCATGCTTCATTCATAGAAAGAATATTGACAATAGACACAACTTCTTTTTTTGTTGCTCGTAACATTTCTCTAAGTGTGCATGTCTTTTTATGCGCACAAGACATTATCTAGGCTTATTAGTCCAACTTTGCAAAAATCCAACTGGCATGATTTCAGACTGAAATGCTTATGTGACATTTTAAAATGACAAATTATTTCTTTAGCCTGACTGAAATCAAACTTTTAAAGCACATTTATGTGTACTTATTGAGTCAGAGTGTCAGTTTGAATCTAGTAATCTTTGATGAGATCACAAAAACAGCCAACGATAACAAAATAAATCTGTGCCTAGTCTTGTGATGACTCAACTAATGCAATATATATTTACATTTAAAGGTTAAGCACTCTATATACCCAGCAGTGCAATTACTGACAGGCAGTCTTATGGTTCAGAAGGTATTGCTCAGCTTCTCTCATCTTCGCTAGCCAAACGGTAATGTTTGCAGAAAATTGACCCGAGACCATTTTTTCCTGAATGAGAAGTCATTAGCACTGTTATTATTATTATAACTTTTTGTGAGGGATGTAAAACAAGTATTAATTAGATCAGTTGGGAACCCACAGCTTGGCTAAATCATGCAGTGCCATATGCTGACTAACATCTGCCAAAGCCAACACAGTCCACCTCTCTTGGCTCTGAGGCGAAATTAAACAGACAGACAGACTCAGTCTCATTGTGACTAGGTTCAGGCACTAGGCAGCGGCAAATTGGAGCACCCTCTTGGGATTGTAGTCGCTCTGAATTGACCTTTTGATTAAAGCTGTTCAACTTCAAGCTTAGGTTAACCCAGAAGATGTATCTTGGAGACTCTGAGCGACTATTGTGGGATTCCCATGCATCCATTTATAACAATTTGAGATTAAAACATACTTTGCCAGTCACATTATATCGTTTTATATAACTGCCATTTTGGGATAAATATCAGAAGTTGAAATGCAGGCTTATTAAACTGATTTCTCTTAGTCAGAAATATTGATTTCTGCTGTAAGTCTCCCACTGAGTTTCCTTGCAAGTCGAAAGTATTTATTAGTGGTTCACCTCATGTTCCGGTGACCTAAATTGATGCTATTTATCATTTGTCTATTTATAATGATACATCAATAATTGAAGTGAAAAGAATAGTGAATAGGATAGTCTCTTGGGTGTTGCAAGCTCAAGTTTCTAATCAGACCTAAAATCTAAGGAAACTCCTTATAAAATATGGCACGATAAGAATGTGACACACCCAGCACATGTCTTTACACTCTTATACAGCTGATTGAGTTGTAAAAAAACAGCAATAAAATGAGTCACTAAAAACAGGCCCGCCCATCATCTGCCTGAGGATTCCTATGGCTACCACTGAAAGACTTTGATCACATAATCTAAACTACTTTCTACCATCGATATTTTAATTCATTAATATTGTGCTTTGCAGGAAGAAATGTGACAGTGGATTTTGGCAGCTTTTAATTGATAAAATCCCAATATATAAAAAACTTTTTAGTATGAAATTACAAGTTTGTGAATGACGCACATGGAAACGTTGGAAACGTGTTGCTCAATTTACTTCCGACATAATCATAGTTATAAAACAACTTATGTGTATAGAACAACATGACGACAAACAACAATATAAAACGGCATAAAGCAAACAGCCATATCATCATGGTAACACAGTTTACTCTGAGTATATTGCTACCGTTTTTGAAAAAAATTAATACTGTTCAGAAAGGATGCATTAAATTGATCAAAAGTGACCGTAAAGACATTTATAATGTTACAAAAGATTTTTGTTTCAAATAAATTGTTCTTTTGAACTTTTTATTCATTTAAGAGTCCTGAAAAACCACCTTGGTTTCCAAAAAATGTTTAGCAGCACAACCATTTTCAACACTGATAATAACAAGAATTGTTTCTTGAGCACCAGATTAACATATTAGAATGATTTCTAAAAAGAAAAAAAAAAAAAATCTAAAAAGATTTTGCTAAAAATTCAGCTTTTCCATTACAGGAATAACTTACATTTAATACATATATGTATATGTGAAAATAGATTGTTAAATTGTAATAATATTTCACAATATTACTATTTTTACTGTATTTTCATCAAATAAATGCAGCCTTGGTGATTAAAAGAGACTTATAATCTTACTGACCCTAAACTTTTGAACAGTAGTGTATTTTATAGTTTCAAAGTTTTATCAGCCTTGTTTTATGTGATAAGAATACAATTCTCTTGCCAGCTTTTGATCCTAACCAGATGTTGAACAGTTAGAAACTCTTTCCATACCTTCATAATCACCTTGTTTGCATGAAATCAGACATAGGACAACAACTAAAGGTGGGCCACTGTGAAGGCCAGCTATACATGTGCTTAAATGTTTCAACAGCTTTATCTCGCCACCTAAAGTTATAACATAATTATGATGTGCTGAAATGTGCTGTCCTGAAATGACATATAAGGGAATTGTCATTGAGTCCATTCAACACAGTAAGTCATAAGCACACACAGGAATTGCCTCATGGTGTAAACGGAATTTGTGTGTTTGCTCACTCAGACAGTTTATATAGCCTCTATGATTTGATTTGGCTATTAAAACTTGAATCAGTTTTCAGCAGCGATTGGAGTGATAATAATGATTTACTGTACCTCAAAGTTGGCTTCTTCATTGCTAGTTCACACTACTTTCCAACAACCTTTTGGCAAGCAGACTACATCTGTAAACTCTATGCTATTGCCATCAAGAAGCTGTCAAGACTGATACATTATCTCAATTTCCTGACGCAGTTTTCTTTTTGTCTTGCCCCATCATCATCCAATTGTGATTCAAAAACACTTAACTTTAAAAGAACTGCATATTTTCCCACACACTCTTAAATATCTGTTTAGTTTCCTGTGTGGTCAATTAGCTGAATCAACATTTTCAGGATGTATGCTGTTTGTCAATTATGTGATCCTTCATCTGCAAGTTAACACATAGCAGAGCACACTGTATGTTTATGTATTTATTCTTCTTTCTGAATGCCTAATCATGGCCAGACCACATTTCACAAATAAGACGGTTCTTTTTAGTAAAATAAAGACGTACAGTACAGCAAATGTAGTCCAATTCATGAACAAATGACTCTTACGAACTGGTTCTTTGTTTGTTTTTGTGTCACTAAAGAGTTTATCAGAGCAGTTACTGAATCAATATTTGAGCCACTTCTGAACTGCAAATTATTATTGTTATTAGTTGTTGTCAGTATATTTATATGACTTTCAGTCACTTTCACTCAATGTCTGAATTTTTATGCAAGAGATACAAAATATCAAATCAAGTGACATCTACAAACAATTTATGATAGAGCTTTCTCTTTACTTTTCTGAGCCTTTTTCAATTATTTTATAACCAGTTGGTCTTAAGGTAATGTATAAAGTCTCAAGTTCACACAGGTCTTCTAGCACAAAAATACTCATCTAGTTCATTATATTAAAGGAATAGTTAACCCAAAAATGAGTGCCTCCAAAAAGCACATCCATCCATCATAAAAGTATTCCAATCGACTCCAGAAGGTTAATAAATGTCTTTTGAAGCAATGGGTTTTTGCTAGAAAAATATCCATATTTAAAACAACAGCCGTACACACATTTACGAGAGCAGAACATAGCTCCTCTTATATCAAAATCCTCCTAAATTTTTCTTTAAAACTTCTAATTTGTGACATTTTGTTTTGCTTTATCCTCTGTGCTTATGCATTCGTCAGTTCTCACCTAAGCTTATGCTACTCCTACATCATACATCCTACATCGGGTCAGAGTTACGTCAAAGGTCGGCATTCTTGTGAATGTGCGTACGGCTATTGCCGGAAGACAGTGATTATAGTTTACAAATTTTAGATCTGGATATTTTTCTTACAAAAGCCCATCACTTCACTTCAAAAGGCATTTATTAACCCACTGGAGTCATATGAATTACTTTTATGATGGATGGATGCGATTTTTGGAGCTCCAAAAACTCAACTACGCTATTGCAAAGCTAGGAAGAGCTAGGATTTTATTTAAAGGGGTAGTTCATTGAGATTTCATTTTTTTTAACTTTAGTTACTATGTAATGTTGCTGCTTGAGCATAAACAGTATCTGCAAATTTACAGTGCTGAAAGTTGAATGCAGAGATATTGTCTTTTAAAGTTATGGCAGTTTAATGCCTACAAAAACAACCGGTTTGGACTACAACAAGCTTCTTCCCGGGTTGGTGACATCATAAACCCTGCAGTTAACATAAACGCTGCCCCCGGGAACATGCAACAAATTGGGCGAGGTCATGTCGCGCAGCAATATGGAAATGGAAGAGTTGTGTACACCGGACGTGAGCGGCGCAACACGATGAGTCAAAAGATAATAGAACCCATTATAATCAGTGATATTGTCTACACTGGATGCGGCGCGGAAGACAGCTTCCAGAATCTACACGAGTTCAATGCTGGATTTGCACCAAGCCTATTACTGAAAGATGAAGCAGTTCCCACTTTAAAAGCAGAAGCTGCTGTTTATCGGCTTCTAACTGTAAGTATGTTTTATTGTTTGTACATGTCTTTTACATGTATGATGTTGCTATTTTGTATTATACATGTATTATGCTGCTTGCCAGTTAGCTAAATTCTATTGCATACTTCTCCAACAAACGCCAACGAACTTCTCTGTTCATAGACAGACAGTTGTTCATGCTATAAATTAATCGATACCTTTACAAAAATGCTACTACTCAGTCATGGATTCGGCTACAGTAAAGCTTTAAAGGTGTCCTAGAACCAGTTTTCACAAGATGTAATATAAGTCTAAAGTGTCCCTTGAATGTGTCTGTGAAATTTCAGCTCAAAATACCCTATAGATTTTTTTTAATTACTTTTTTTTAATGGCCTATTTTGGGGCATCATTAACTATGCACCGATTCAGGCTGCGGCCCCTTTAAATCGTGCACTCCCTGCCCATCCCCCCACCCCCACCCCCAGCTCTCGACTATAAAACAGTGCATTTACAAAGTTCACACAGCTAATATAACCCTCAAATGGATCTTTACAAGGTAAATTCAATTTTTGATTCTAGGGCAACTTTAATTAGGATAAAACTGTATATTGAAAGCTAACAAACAGCAGTAACATTTACAGGTGACAGCATATCTAAACATTTTGACACAAGTACAAAATGAAATACTTGCCATTCAGAAAACGTCCCTTAAAAACTGTACTTGCAGAGGTTCTGCTTGACCCTCTTCATCATTACTGCTATCTGGGTCTGATTTGGGCTCAGTTTGATACAGCAATATAGGTGCCATTATTTACATTTGCACTGAAGCACATGTATCAACTAATGGTTAGGGGCATGGCATTTCCGGACACTTCAGCAAATCAGAATTCACTGGGCCAGCTACCCAATCTGAGCACATTGCGTATTTCGGAGGGAGTGGTATCATAGAATCAGGAAGTCAAGCCAGCCGTTAAAATGACAGTGGAAACAGCGGTGTAGAATAAAGGTAAAATATATGAAAAATACAGCATTTTTTTTATAACGAAGCATTAAGACTAAATTTAAAAAAAAAAAAAAAAAAAAAACACTGAACCACCCCTTTAATATAACTGTGATTGTGTTTGGCTGAAAGTCATATACACCTAGGATGGCTTTAGGGTGAATAAATTATGGGATAATTTTAATTTTGAGGTGAACTGTTCCTTTAAAAATATACATATTCCACAAAGTGACAACCAGACGGACTTTTGTGAAATGATGAATTTGATTGAAAAAATCTAGTGCATGTTCTATTTAAAATAAATGCCCCTTTTTGATATTTTATTATATGTAGAGAGCTCAACGCCAGCTGATGCTAAGTCTGATGTTGAAGCTCTTTGAAACGAGGGGAGATGTTGTCTCTCTGTGCTGCTGATATCAGTTGCAAAGTTTCAGGTGTGCTCCGATCAGAAAGTTCCAGACCAAGGTTGAGTGGACAAGGGCCAGAAATCCCCCATGGAGGATAGTGTTAAGGTCAAGGCCTCTCTCACTAGCTGAGTGATTTGACAGATCTGACAAGAAGCTGATTGCCCCTTTGTGCTGCCTGTCAACTTCCTTTTCGGTCCGTCTCATTTCAGTGCTTCGAAACACAGAGTGAGCTCCAGCCATGGAAAACATCGTGCTTCAGATTGACCATGTGGAACTCCTTGTCTACGTTCAGTCAGCCCTGTTTCAAGTACTACCTTCTCTTATGTTGTCAGCGCAACACAACCTTTGTAATTCCGTTGCTATTTTTAGGTTAAGTGCTTTGTCTAATGAGAGCAGAACGGATGATGTAATTGATTTGTGTGCTAGATTATGGTAATTGTTCTGTGTGACTACAAGTGTTAAGCCCTCTAGACTCATACAGGTTCTGGAGAAGTTCAACCACAGCTTTGTTTGAATGAGCCCTACATTTATTTGCAACGGTGAGGTAGTATGCTCTCGTCTCCAAGCCTGTTTTTAGTCAGGACGACTACATCTGCATTTTGGCAGGTGAACGGTTCTTCTCTCTGCAGCTTGGTGCAATTAACCACATTTCAACAATGACCTCAGCCTTAATCCTGGGCCTTTTGATAGCACTGAGTGCAGAAAACAACAGAAGCCTTGAGTCACAAAATAGCCCTTGAATCTGCTTGCAACTATCCGTACAGGCCATTGATGTCTACCCGCTTGCTGGCACAGGAAGTGATGCGTAATTTGAAGGCATTGCTGCACACCCTCTCCTTGATTAAAGAAAAGCCCATTTATGGGGGTCTGCTTTCTTTCTGTGCCACCTCACACCTTTTAGTACCTCATAAGACCAGACACACCAGACCATGTCTTCATTAACCTCTTGCGCTTTCACAGTCCTCATGACAGAGGCACCGCTTGCCCTCCGGCATGCTAAAACTCTTAGTGGGTGGGTGATTGTCTGCTAGCTTTTTCAATAAGAAAAAATGCTAGCAAGGGAACCATCCTGAGGGTCCAGTTTCACATGCGAAAGAAGCCAGATATGTTCCATTCATCCTTTAGGAGCAATAGAAATTGGTCTTGTTGAAGGTCTGGCCACTAGTTTGCGACCACCAGCGCAGTTATAGCAAACTTACATTGAAACAAGATACATTTCTTTGAGATCAACACTGGATAATATGTTAAGACATATTTCTGAGAATTTGCTTTAATATGAGTCCATTTAAACTTATTGCACTGGCAATTTTTTTGTGAGAAAATTTGGTGGGATAAACATTTTATTTTGAACGGCTGTTAGTGCGTCTGCTCAAACATTCACATGTTGTCAGTGCGACAGATTTGTTTACGGAGAGGTATTCTAATTTATTTTCCATCGCACTGCAGAAAAAAAAAAAGGCTAACTAATAAGATTCCCTCAAAAATCTGAAGAGCTGTTTGAAAACATATAATTATTGTTTGACTTAAGGGAAAGTTGTGCAGCGCTTTGTGTACTGGGGTAACCGCAGTATTTCTGCCTTTCTACACCTCTTTGAGAGAGAGTGAATTTGCATTTTCATTCAGCCTGTGTGCTGTTTTTTATGTATTAGTCTGAACAGACAAATCGCATTTGAAAATGGGACTGAACCTTTGTGCCAAATGTTTGTGCTGATGCAAACAGCCCTTTACTACACGACTAAAAATGCAGTATTATGCATGCCAGGTCAGAAGTTGGCGATGTCACTTAAAGAAAGACAACGCGACTGCACACATACGCATTCTTTTACCGAGCACTCGTGCCAAATGTGCATGCCTATTGACCAAACGCATAATACGTGCAAATGTGCATGCCATCACCCTTTTCAAAGATTTGCGTTTTTGTGGTTTACACGGAGACGATAACTGTATCGTTTTCAAAAACATTTACTTTGAAACCCATTTTCAAAAGTTTGCATTTTAAGGCCACCAAAACGCTGTTGTCGTGTAAATGAATGGCCAAAATGCATAAAAAATTCAGTTTTTAGTTGAAAAAAAGAGTTGTGTAAACAGCCCCTTAAAGTACAGTAAATTATTTTGTTCTAAGGACTTTTAAATATTTTTACTGAACACATCGAGTCAAATGATTTTAATAAAAAACTTTTTTGCTTTACTTTTAAGTGTTTCAGTTTACCCTTTGTGGGCCATACAGTGAGTAAATCAGTCATTCTGGGATTTTGTTTTAGGGGTTGATGATGTAATTTGGCCTCTGACCCTGGATCCATTGACTCTGGAAGTGGCCTTGTTATCTGGGACAGTAATTGAGTAATGAAAGACTTCCTGTGCCTTGTGAGAATCTCTTATCTCAGTTGAAAGCAAGGCCTCATTTCTAAATCTCGATATCAGTGTTTTAAACACATTTCATACACGCATGTAACAATGTGAAAAAAGTTACTTAGCTAGTTCATCCCAGACAGATCAGTCAATGAACCAATACATTTGCAGAGATTTGTGCTGTAATTAGTTGAATATGTGTAAATGTTGCCACACAATTCAATACAAATACAAATCCCAGATTAAAGTCCACCAAAGTGCTTAATTTTTTTAAATGTTTGTGTTTTTCAACCTTTCAGTCACAAACTTCACACATTTACAAAAATGAAAAACTTCTACAGCATTAGGAGAACCGGTCAGTGACAGAAAGAGCCGTCTGTAAATTTAGAAAAGGCAGACAAACTGACAGAAAGAGACATGGGGTCCTAGCTGAGTCTTGCTTTGTCCCCGTCTGACCCCTACTCTCCTTCCTGGCCTCTGTGCCTCTCACCTGGGCCGTCTCTCTGTGTGCGGGGGGTAATGGGATACCTGTCACTGGCTCTTATGGCCTTTGAAGGACCTGGCTAATCCCCAGAGCTTGCATTCATCGAGCCATAAAAGCAAAACGAGGCCAAGGGCAGGCCCCTGAAACTGTAAAAGCTCTGAATTGTGTGAGAGGGAACATCACCCAAGTGTGCAACCCTGGCAAATGAGTGTGATAATGGACTCTCAACTGAGTTAAAGTGCCTTGATGCTTTTGGTTCAAATTTGCACAACCTCACTTGCCGACACAATAGCAACTGAGCGGCTTCTGTATAAGCACCGTCTGGGGATGCACACTATCGGTACCATATTGGTTATCGGTCGATATTGGATGTTTAATTGTACATATTTATAACTCATTATTTAACATTTTGTTTATCTTTACAGTCATCTTTAAAAACAATAACAATTTAATAACACTGCATTAATCTTTAATCTGCATTGTTATCTGTAATCTGCATTGTAATTATTAGCAAATCTCATAACGAATATCCATTGTATTTTCATATCTTTCATATAATATTAATTTTCTTACTATATGATGTAGTATTAAAAGTATCTTCACGGCTAAGCATTTTTTCTAGGATTATTTGGGGTTTCAGTATTAGGGATAAATGTCGTTTTCCAACCATGACCCTTTGGTGTATAGAATTGAATATTGTTTTTTTTT
The DNA here is from genome assembly GCF_024489055.1 of Chanodichthys erythropterus. NCBI lineage: Eukaryota > Metazoa > Chordata > Actinopteri > Cypriniformes > Xenocyprididae > Chanodichthys > Chanodichthys erythropterus. The sequence continues at coordinate 14,195,723 of NC_090230.1, forward strand.
TTTTGAATTATTTTTTTTTATTTTATTCAGTACAGCTTGAGTGAAAATGACATGCACTTTATTATACTGGAACCCTATGAAACACATGACGAGAAGTAAAGACCAAGTCTGAAACAGATGTTTCACATTACAGCCAATGGACATTTATGAGACTGGACAGTAAATGCTTGGCAGAGTTATTTAACTTCAATGTGTGACATGGTCAAAAATCTTTTTATTTGATTTTATTTTTAAAACATGGTGCAGATTTCATCACCTTTTATATGAGCTATGGCAATAGTTTCTATTTTTGCTTTTTGCTTTTGTTCATGTTGCCTGAAACATGCCAATATTACTCCATATTATATCTCAGTACAGAAGTGCATGTGTGCTGCATTAGTGCCATCCAGTAGAAGTATTGCTGGTGGTTCTCTACTCTTGTATAGAAACTGTACCAAGACCACAAGCGCATCTTATTCAGGCTTATCATTGCTGAAAAATCTATTTAACGACCAATTTAATTGTGAAAAAGAGCATGTTTACCTCACACGCAGGCCTCTGGTGCAATGGATAGCAGACTAATAGGATGAGAAAGACTGATGTTATCAAAGCCAGCGTAGTTTAACACACACCACCCCACCCCCTGGAGATGGCAAGAATGTGGGAACGAAGAGAGAAATCAGGCCAGGCAAAGAATCGCCTCAGCCACGTCTTTTCTTTGCACTCTCGTTGTTTCTTTTATCCCTTTCCTTTTACCATTTTCGCTGTCAGAAGAGACCCAAATGCAAGCGATTACATCTGAACAAACCATTGTCCTGCTTTTAAATAGCAATAATCATTATGCATTTCTTCACCCCCCCAAAATTATTGTTATATTATTTTACCCAAATGCACTTTCCAGGCAAAACATTTCAAAAAATTTAGATATTCTGTAACTAATATTTTAACATTTGGACATTTTTAAGTGTGACAAAAAACTGTATATATTTGAAGAGCCACTGTATATATTACATATTGCTAAGTTATCTGGAGGGCCAGATTTTTCTCAAACTATTTGAACTTAAAAGCGATTTATCTTGGGAATTAATAACTTCTCATACATTCCGTTTCAAACTGAAAATCAATTGCAGTTGAAACAGCTTCAGTTTATTTAGTGTCGAAATGTCAAGAAATGTCTAGCTTTTTTCCACACATTCAGCTTAGAGGGAGCTTGGAAACTGTTATTATAAACAGCTTAGCTGTACACATTTATTACATCAATAACAACCATAAGTTATGTTTATGGCTGTGTAGGGTGTCATGGGATCTAAATAAGACATGGGAATCATTACTATAGACTTTAACGCCTAGAAGACTTACGTAATTTGAATAATATATAGTAATACGAAGCCAAGGTGGAAAGTTGCACTAAATACTGGAGCATAGAGAAGTTATATTAGTATATAGGACAGTTCAGGTCATTTTGACAGTCTGCCATTGTATGTACTGTATGTGTGTGGTGTGTAGGTATGGATGGAGAGTCTTCCAGAAGTGAAAAAGCAGCAGTGTAGATTTGTGAGTGTAGAAGAGACTTGTGTCATAGACTTACTCTTACAGTTATGATGCATGTCTGTAAACACAGGCTGGAGCTTCTCAGCTGCTTTCAATGTACATTCAGGATCATTCAGCTGCACTGTAAAACCCAATAAGTTCAGAATACTCAAAACATTTGAGGAAACGTATTACCTCAAAACATTTAAGTAAACTAACTCATTTTTTAAAGTTGGTAGAACTTAAAATTTTTGTGACAAGTGGGGCGGGGCTGAGAGCCATGGGAGCGGATCAATTCACATTCAGATCTTGGTTAAATATTACATGGCAAATAACACATGCTATTGTAACTATCAGAGAGACATTATCAGAGAGTCATTACATACTTGCATATATGTAATCAAACAACATGTGGTCTTAAATGTTTTGCAGCTCATCCTCAACCTAACCACAGGCTCTACTCTTCACCACTAAACTAAGAAAAGTACTAAACTAACATAACAGAACCCCCCTGAATCCCAACATAACACAATATTAACCATTAACTTATATCTCCATATGTTAATCTTGTGCAAAAACATACAAAATAACACTTAATTTCAACAGTTATTTATATGGTCTGACGCAAAGCATGCTGGGAATTAGAAATCTGCTGCAGCTCAACTCAATCATATTAAGTTCAGCTTATTACAATGAAATTTTGAGTTCATGCAACTTTTTTCTATTAAGTACAATGAACTTTCATTATTATTTGAGTGAAACAAACTCATTTAATTTAATTAATTTCACTGTTCGGTTTTAGTGTGTTAATTGGCTCATAAATTTAACAACCCCGAAGCCATTTCTGCATATAAGTGAAGTCGTTTGACCACACCTGTGGTCAGTGTGGAGCTTTAGCTCAGTCATGCCAGAACAAGTTTTTAAAATGGTTTTTGCATTAAAACCATTATAAAATTATCTGAACCCAACTGAAAACATAAAATAATAATTAAACTTGCATCCAAGGAGGGCCCCAAAAAATAGAGACTGGCATATTAAAACCATTATGAAATTACCTATTTAAAAAAGTATATACAGACAAACTATCGTTTTTTTTATGTTTTTGGTCTCTTATATTCACCAAGGCTGCATTCATTTGATCAAAAATACAGTAAAAAGTGAATTTCAGCACAGAAAACGTGTGATAAAAAAGCATGCACATTTCATCTAGGACTAGTAATAGCATCAGATGATAACCTCTTTCCCCAGGGCATCAGTGTTAGGTAAAAAATTCAATTTTCAATGTAACACGGTCCAAAAGTAGGGCAGAGCGGTTACCCGCACACTTGAAACTCAGGCTGTTTAAAGCAGCGGTGACTAGGGTGGGCTCACGGCCTGAACGTTCATCCCACACACATAGGCCTAGAGTTCATTCAGCTCAAGAGCACCTTGGAGGAGGCTGATCTGATCAAAGGTGCTGGTCACGGCCATTAGGCAGAGCAATAAGGACCCAGCATGAAAAGGTTGTGATCTGAAAAGGGTTAGGAAAGAAAAGGAGAAAAAACAACATCAGGACCCTCTAAAGGAAGAAAGCAAACTGTGAAAAAATTGAAAAGGTACGTCAATCAACTACAAGCACCCAGTTGGACACAAGAGATTCCCAGGCTTTCACCCGAAGGGGCGACAGGCCAGAGAGGGCTGCTGGAGGGGGCAACCTGGGAAATTAAAGACCCTCTTTAAAAAGCACGTAAGGGAGGGAGTTCGCAGGAGAAACTTAGCTCCATCTTTCACCCTGTCGACCCCCTCCTTCTCTTTTAATTGATGTGGGTGGAACTTTGCTCTGTGTGACAAAAGCCGGGTCATTAATGAGACCTTGTCAGCTTCCAAATCTCAGGTAGGTAACAAAAGCCTTTTGGGAGCAAAGGGGCAGTTGAAGGAAACATAATTTTAGGAACCTCCTGACCTCCGCCCTGGCTTTCCTTATTACCAGCATCTACATCCCGCGTTCTCCACCGACTCCTCCTTCTGCTCCTCTCACCCGACGATAATTCTGACAAAGGAATCGCTTTGAGAGCTCCTTCCTGCTTTTTTTTTTTTTTTTTTTTTAAATGATTTGCTTTCAACGTCAAAAAAGGGCTGAATGATCTGAAGATGGGCTCACTTCCAGAAAGTAAAGGGTTGGAGATTAAGGCAAAAGTGAAAGAGTAAAAAGACTCTGCAAAGGGCTTTCAGAAGTTACATGTGAGATGGGAAGAATGGGTAGTCAACACTTGACTAAGTCTGTAGAAATGAGGATTTTGCTTGTAATAGTTCAAGCGGCTTATTGCCAACTCCGTCAAAATATGTCAAAGGTCAAGAGAGTTTCCCGAAGGTGAGATGAAAACAAACTCAACGCTAGTTAAATGAAATTATTCTCGCCTACAAAACTCACTGGCAATTTTTTTCTTTCATTAAAATGTAAAAAAAATATGGTGTATATTTAACTACACAATATTACTCCACAGGTCTCACAGTTGTATGTGTTTGATTCACTACTTGATCTTATTTGAGTTATTCTGTCGAGATTCAGACTTTGGTTTCACTGTAAAAAAATAACTTTTGCAGTACTTTACTTCTTTCAAGGTTTTTAGGTTGTATTAGACTGGGCATTTTCATGAAAAATGTAATTCCCTGAACACTCCAGTCCAGAGACCCTGAGCTTAGGACACAATAGAGGACATTTTCAAAGGGAATAAAGATTAATAAAGGTTCAACTTGGCTCTACAGGTGTTTGGCCATGCATCATGAGCTTTAATAGTTTCACCTAGACAAATCCGCACAGGATATTCATCGGATTTTCTCAACTGTGGTTGGTTCAAATAATGGTAAAGAATAAAATAAAGAAGAATATAAAGAGATTAAATAAAACAACTCTGAGTCAGTCCTTTTATTTAGGAGGTTTTCCGGAATTGGACTTGACTCACACCTTTGAGCTGCTAATAATGAAAATTAGAAGTATCCGCACTTCAGACACCGGTGCTTTTCATTTGACTCGACCGTTGCTCATAAACTCAATGTGAGCTCCAATCATCTGGGGGACTTGCTGGATGTCTTATGAGCTGTTTGCACGCGTCCATCACCAAAGCTACCATGTTTGTAAACACGGCAAGGAAATAACATATTTGCCTTCAAAGCCCAAACATTATTGAATACAGTTGCAGCTGTATACCTGAATAGTCTATCAGCATGTCCTAATGATGGACTGCATTACCTATATATGAAGAAAGATATTATTTACCTTATACTTCTCTATTGTTACAAGGAAAACGATTTCATGTCACTTTCTGTTGCCTGTCAACTGTACTAGTCCTCTCATGCTTGCCAAGTGAATTTCTTTTCTTTCAATTTTTACATTTTATTATTTATTCTTTTTTTAAAGTTGTATTACGTTTATTGCATTTGATTTTTATAACGGATACATAGAATACATAAGTTGCTTTAGATATAGCATCTACCAAATTTATAGATGCAATGTAAATGTAAATACAACCTATGCTATAAAAATCTGAAAAAATAAATATATAAATAAAATGTATTAAAAAATGGAGCATTTCAAGAATATCATGGAAAGCTAGTTAGACTTGAATGTTGTTTGATTTTTGCTTTTAGAGTTTACCACAAAAATACAATCATGAAGGATAGATGGTTATTATATAGGGACATTAAATTGGTGATGTCAGTGATTTCATTTCCAAACCCAGTGGAAATGACATACAGCCAAGGATATTACTCTGTCACTACATTCTCTATATTCCATTTTTCAACTTTTTCTGATTGAACAGAAAAATAATAAAACATGTATAATTCAACAAGTACATTCATCCCAGGAAGTGTCACAAAGTTGTGGATGATAATTAGTCAATGAGTTTAAACTGGAAGAAATAGCTGTTGAGAAATGACTACACCTGCTCAAACCTGACGGCGAGGGTTTATTCAGTCACAGCTGAAAACCTTTAACCAGAACCCCAAAAGTTCTTCGGTCTGCCACCTGCAACACATGTGTTCAACAGAACTGCCTTCCTGTGTTTTGTGTGTGTGTGTGTGTTAATTTCCCAACTGGTGCTAGGTCAACATCTCATTCAGCACCTCGATGTGTTACAGTGTTTACAGTCCTTGTCCAAAGTCAACAGCTGATTTGTCTGCGCCGCTTCCCCTTGCAGTATTATAGAGAGCTTGGCACCCAGCTGACACCAAATGGTTCGCAGCATTTTGTCTTTTTTTCCTTTTAAGCTGCTTTTTATGAGCTATAAAAGTTGTGGATGCTTTCGACAGATAACATCAGACATTAAGAAGTATGTGATGTCATGGAGAGGAATGCTCTCATAAAGCGTTCAAATCTTTTTCACAGATTTTCAGGACAATCTCAGGTCATCACCAAAACAATCTGACCTATTGTCATGACAAAGGGCCAGCTTCCATTTTAGAGCAAAAACAGCATTAGAAGAACTTTTCTTGATGGACATCAAACCATGATCTGAATCTGAAACTAAACTGCGAGATGATTGCTCTAAATCAAGGGTGTCCAATCCTGCTCCTGGAGGGCCACTGTCCTGGAGAGTTTAGCTCCAAACCCAATTAAACACACCTGAACCAGATAATCAAGGTTTTTAGGTGAAATGCATTTCTGACTTTCGACTTAAAGGGTTAGTTCACCCAAAAATGAAAATTATGTCATTGATTACTCACCCTCATGCCGTTCCACACCCGTAAGATCTTCGTTAATCTTTGGAACACAAATTAAGATATTTCTGTTGAAATCCGATGGCTCAGTGAGGCCTCCATAGGAAGCAATGACACTTCAAGATCCATGTACTAAAAACATATTTAAATCGGTTCATGTGAGTACAGTGGTTCAATATAAATATTATTTAGCGACGAGAATATTTTTGGTGTGCCAAAAAAAAACAAAATAAAGACTTATTTAGTGATGGCCAGTTTCAAAACACTGCTTCAGGAAGATTCGGAGCACAGATGAATCAGTGTATCGAATCATGATTTGGATCGTGTGTCAAACTGCCAACGGCTGAAATCACGTGACTTTGGCGCTCCGAACCGCTGATTTGATACACTGATTCATTTGTGTGATCTTCCTGAAGCAGTGTTTTGAAATTGGCCATCACTAAATAAGTCTTTATTTTGTTTTTTTGGCACTCCAAAAATATTCTTGTCGCTTTATAATATTAATATTGAGCCACTGTACTCACATGAACTGATTTAAATATGTTTTTAGTTCATTAATGGATCTTGAGAGAGGAAGTGTCATTGCTCCCTATGGAGGCCTCACGGAGCTATCGGATTTCAACAAAAGTATCTTAATTTGTGTTCCGAAGATTAACAAAGGTCTTACGGGTGTGAAACGGCATGAGGGTAAGTAATAAATGACAGAATTTTAATTTTTGGGTGAACTAACCCTTTAATATCCTATTGATGATTCAAAGCTACATTTAAAGTCATGTTATTTATAAATGATAAAGAGCATGTGGCAACACCACATGTCATAAAAAGTGTTGGGAAACACTACTTTTCATAAATATTTCGTAAAAACCTTGTCATAAGAGCAAACTCATTACATTAAATTGATTAAATAAAATTTCCCTCGTTAGCTGGCTTAGGGGCCATTCACACAGAATACATATTTTCAATTGATTATGTGAAATGCGCAGAACAATGGAATGGAAAAAAACAAAGTCTCGAGATGAGGGTTTTTTTGTTTGTTTTTTTTAAAGTTTAACTTAAATGGCAATGTTTTTAAGAACACCATGTTGTGGGAGATTTTGCAAAAGACAAGTGCAACAGTCGAAGATGTCCATCTAGCGCATGTTTAAAAATACATAGAAAACTGAAAAATATTGGAAAAACATGCATTCTATGAACTCTGTTTTAAATACGTTCTTAAACTTTTTTCTTTAGATTGTGCTATTTCCCTTTTCGTATAGACAAAAAAAATAAAAAAATGTCAAAAGAAAATCATGACAATTCTTAAAGGGTTAGCTACTCAAAAATGAAATTTCTGTCATTAATTACTAACCCTCATGTCATTCCAGACCTGTAAGACCTTCGTTCTTCAGAATACAAATTAAGATATTTTTGATGAAATCCGAGTTTTTTTTTTTTAAGATGAACAAAGGTCTTGAGGGTTTGGAATGACATAAGGGTGAGTAATTAATGACATAAATTTAATTTTAGGGTGAACTAACCCATTAAATTCTTATAAAATCTAATTTGTATGTTTTTGTACGATTTGCTTTCAACCATTGTGGTGTGGATTAGGGATGAAGCTTAATGCTTGTTTTTGGAGAGAGATTAGAAAGGGTTTATTGTCATTCCAGCCTTATACAGGTATAGAGTGAAACAAAATGTCATACAAATCCTACATTTTCATAAACATTCTCATGAAATTACATACTTATAAAACAGTTAAATTTTCTTGTGAGATGGTGTTGAAGATGTTTATCCACCTAATCTAGTTTGCATGTGTTAAACATATTGGCAATACCAAGCAGAAATGTTTGTTTGTTGTTGTTGTTTCTTTGCAACATTAGATTTTGGAAACACTATCTTTGACCAAAATTGTTCATGCATCCCAGGTGGGAAAAAAGTACAGAATTAGTGCATGAAAATAGAGCCCTTTAAGTACATTATAGAAGTGTACTTTTTTTTCCACCTGGGATTGATCACCATGAAAATCAAATTATTTTGTCAGCTACAAATGGCAGTTTGTCAGAAAATATTATTTACTTGCTGTATTCGTAACATTAAAGTGTTACCCCCAACACTGCCCATAACATCAGTCTTGTCCTTTTCTACACTTTCGTTCATTATGCCATAAGTGCCACATGTGTTTTAAAGAAAACCATGTCTGGAAATCTAGGTTGTTCTTGCTTGATTCACAAAGAGCATCATTCAAACCGACCTATTGTAGTGTGTCCTGTTTTTTCTTGCCCTGGGAAAAAAGAAGGAAAAAAAAACATCCCTTGAGCATATGGATGCCTGGTTTTCTAATCAGTAATGATAGAGTGGCTTTAGATGGAGAAACTCGCCCTTTCTAAACCAGACTTCTGTTCCTTTTTCCCCTCCTCAGGTCTGATGGAAATCCGATCTGTCAGTGTGGGAGTTGTCGCCATCAAATCTGTCAGCACCGGCCTGTACTTAGCTATGTCCAAAAAGGGAACACTCTTCGGATCGGTAGGTACATTGAATGACAGCATCTTTTAGTATTAAAGTGTTAGTTCACCTAAAAATGAAAATTCTGTCATCATTTACTCACCCTCATGTCATTCCAAACCCGTAAGACTTTCATTCATCTTTGGAACACAAATGAATATATTTTTAATAAAATTTAATAAAGACTAAACTGCTTAATTCATTTTACGGTTTCTTTAAGAACTCAAATTGGTAGCTATCAATGGAGTGACAGAAGTCTCTCAGATTTTATTAAAAATATCTTCATTTGTGTTCCGAAGAGTTTTACGGGTTTGCAGTATATGATGACAGAATTTAAATTTATGGATGAACTAACCATTTACTGTTTTTGCACTTTTGAAACAAAAATGTGCAAAATAGGGTCATCCCGTGAATATCCTGGAACAGATATTTGGACTTTTAATATAGTAATTTAACTCAAACGTGGTCATTATAGGACTGTTCCGAATCTGCAGTGTCTTACTGATTTTGTGAAGTTAGTGCGTGCCACCAGACAGTTGTTTGTGGCTTGTTTAATGAAGACGCCCCATTGCATAGTGCGTTTTAACTGCCCTCTGAGAAATCTCACCCTGGCAATCTGTCACCCAGCCATGATAAGATGGCTTACAGATGTCTATATCTATTCTCCGATCCCCAGAGTAAACAGGACAAACCTTGGGAATCACTCAAGGCCTGAGCACCCTTCTTTTCTTACCCTTTTGAATGATTATTAGTCACATTCACTCATTCCACAGTGATCTTATCGGACTGTAGGCTATAGCTGCCTTGACTAGGACTCTTAGTGTTATTGTCATCATTCTTTTTGTCCTTTTCAAGTTAATAGCTTTATCCAGCTGTGGCAGAGTGGCAAAGCTCTTTTGGCTTTGGCAGACAGCTTTTTGAGCCCATGCGAGACGGTGATGGTTGATTTACAATGACAGGCTGGTTGAGATAAATACAAATGCGTAATGGGTACACAATGGGATGTTTGGAACATTACTCACTCTCAGATTTCCCAGGACATTAGCACATATTCTGGATTTGGGGATCCAAATGTAGAGCCATTGACAATGGAAATATTGAAAATGGCTGACCTGAAAATTGGGTTGTGGGGTAGTTAAAGAAGTGGAAAGCTCACAATTTGCTGTTTAAGAAAGTAATTTTCAATGTTTTGTGTGGCCAGATTTTTGACAGTTGAAAAAATTGTTGTTGTTTTTTTGCCATTTGGTACTGCCCTCTTAAAAAAGGACCTAAACTACTGTAAATATTTGCAGGTCAGATACAACCCCAGCTGCAAGTTCAAAGAACGCATCGAAGAGAACGGCTATAACACCTACGCCTCCCTGCGCTGGAAGCACAAGGGGAGGCAGATGTTCGTGTCGCTGAACGGCCGAGGGAAACCACGCAGAGGCCACAAAGCTAGACGGAGACACCCATCTACTCATTTCCTCCCTATGCTGCCCACATAGCTGGACTTTTCCGCATGAGCAATGCTATGCCATCTGCATTTGATGGGGACTTATTAAATGTTATTAAGTTCTTGTTTGTCTGTTTTTGTTTTGTTTTTCTGAGTACTGTCGCACAGTACATTAACTTATTACTCTGTCTTCTGGCTCAACTTAAGACCCAGTAAAGTTTAAAACAAGGCTGTTAATATGATGTACAGGTTATGTATTAATGTTATTGTTGAGTTAACTAGGCATTTACTGCATCTATTTGTACTCCTATATGGTAGATTTCTAAGAGACATCACCAACCCAGTCTCACTGGAAAAACGTGCCTCTACCTACGTTTTTACAAAACTCCAAAACCTATACATACAATTCATCGCAGTTTCCAGCTGGAACGAATACTAGTGGCAGCTTTTATTCCTTTTCATAGAATTTTATATCTATAATAAAATACTTTTAACACTAGAAATGCCTTTTACTTAAGACAAAGACAAAAAAAAAAAAAAAAAAACTTTTACCATATTGCATGATTTGTAGGCTAATTAATTTTAATGTTTACATCACATAACTAGCTTCATACCATATGGGGTCAGTCAATTTGTTTTTGTTTTTTTAAGATATTAATCATTTTATTCAGCAACGACACATTAAATTGATCAAAAGTGACAGTAAAGGTATAATGTAAGAAAAGATTTCTGTTTGAAATGAACTTTCATTCATTAAAAATCCTGGAAAAAAAAAAAAAAAGTATCACATTTTCCACAAAAATATTAAGAAACACAATGGTGTTCAACATTGATAATAATAAGAAGAAATGTTTCTCGAGCACCAAATCAGCATATTAGAATGATTTCTTAAGAATTATGTGACATTGCAGTGTTGACACTCCAGAGTTGGACCAGTTACGATGAACAAGAATGAGTCCAGTGCTTTACAGCCGTAACAAATATACATGTGCCAGAGTGATCTACGGGCCACAATCGGCCCGGATAACACACGTCGATGCCGAGTCTGAGCTGCAGGCGCTGCGGGGCAGCCAAGCTCGGGCCAATAACTACATGCTATCTGGGTGATGACTGCAATGATACTGATTCAGCTTTTCCAATACAGGAATAAATTACATTTTAAAATAGATTACAATAGAAAACTTGCCTTTGCTTACACTGTCAGTAGGATTTAGTGTATGTTTTATTAATTTCAAAATCAACAGAGAATTAACCTTTTAGTGCCTCACCTGACAATTTATTTCCGAACTGCCGTGATACGTACAAGCAGCAACTAATGTTTCCACAGTCACATTTGTTTGTTCCGACTAAAACTCAATGCACTATTAGTGCTATTTCAATTGGGAAAAGCCGCGATACGTGCAAAAAGCAACGTAATGGGCTATCGTTTTGCAAAAATATGGCCACAGGCTAATTTCTTTCATGAGACTGGGTTGGACATCACATCACGATTGGTGACTGCATTTTGGAAAAGGAAGCGGTTGTTTGAAAACTTTGAAAAAAAAAAAAAAAAAAGGTCCAAAACACACTGTTGCATCTTAAAACATGACCTTGGAAACTACAGTTAAATCTCAAATATATTTCTTGGAATGATTAAACAAAAAGAAACATATTTCATTTACATGCACTTTGAAGGGAACATAACTAATTGGTTACTCCACAGATAGACAAAAAGTCAGGTAAATGCAAAACAGATTCAGTACTCAGATCAACTTTTAGCATAACAGACTTCCTGTAACACTCTGAAAAGTTGTTTTTATATCCATGTGTTCTTCTGTCACATTAACATTTTTTCACAACTTGTCGCAAATTAGAACATTTAATATATTTCGACCTTTTGAACTCCAATGTTGGGTTGTGATGTTATTGTCTATGTTTTGTCCTTCATAATTTCAGTCTGCTCCATGTATCGGTGAGAATCTGGCTCCCTCCACGTGCCATTGACCACAACTGCATGTTCTGCCTACTAATGATCAGCATCAGCTGCTGAGTGGTTAGCCGTGGCAGAAAGTCCAAAGATGCGTTCCAAAAAGGCGGAATTCTAGCCGCGCTAATGGAAGCTTCATCTGTTTGAGTCAAAACAGGGGTCTGCTTTCACCTGTTGCTGGCAGTCGCTAAAAAGCTCCGGAGAATTCTATGCCCATCTCGCCTGTTAGTCAAAAAGTAAAAGGATTTTATTCACTGTGTGAAATGCTGGTTGACATTTTGTATAGTTATGTGTTTGAACAAGGAGATGAAACTAATGGGGTATGCTGAGGTATTTGCGTTTATATTGCGTTACAAGAGTGCTGTGGTTTATTAGCCTCATTGATTCTCGACTTTGCAGGTTTAATGACAAAAAAAAAAAAATCCTTAATGCTACTACTATTGACATAATGATCCAAAAAACCTCATGAATCTTGGAAGTCCGTAAAAAGCTCTATTCATAAGGAAAGTCATGCAATGTAGAAGGCAAAATGATCTTAGAGGGTTTTTTTGCCAGATAATAACTGCACAAAGAATATTTAATTGCTATCTTGTAAAAACATCTATGTTCTTGTATTCAGAGTTCAGAAACCAGTATGCTAATCTGAAGAACCTATAATGCAACAACAAGAACTTTTTAATCTCCCCAAAAAACATGTCGCTCAATTCAAAGTCTCAAACAGCCAAAAAGAGGTTCTTGATATAGGATTCTTTGTTGGATCTAGAATGTCAAAAAGAAAGGATAATTGACCGCCACACTAGAAGAACATGTTGAAGAACATCTAAGATCTAACACTTTGAAGGTCTCTTAAATCTCAAATATCCTATTTTTGTGCTCAAGTTTCTTCAAAATATATTTCAAGTACCTTGAAGCCTTTCCCTTATGATAGGTTCCTGGGAAGAGACATTGATGTTACCAAAGTTCTTGCAGGAATCTATGAGTTTCTCTTTATTTTAAGCCTTGTAGATATTTCATAGTAAAAATAATCTTGCAGATACATTTTCAGAACATGCTTAAAAACTAAAAAAGAGGGTATTTGCTTTAAGATACCATTTAGTATGAATATACATGTGATCAAAGCTTCATAGAGACACCAACTTTCTATCATGCAGGAACATTATATCCACCTTTAATCTAGTCTCTCCATCATCTAAAGAGTAAAAGCACTTTACCTTTCTTCCTTTCTCTCTCCCGAGCTACAGCCCAGGAATTCAGGCTGTAGTGCAGAGCGTCTGTTTATGCCAGTTTTTTGCTTGAAAGACACAGAAAGAAACATAAAGAGGAGCCTGTAATTATCATTGTTGGTCTACTGTCCTGTCAGTTCGCTCGCCAGAGAGACCGGAGTGATCTTTTGGCAGCACTAGGACGAAAGATCAAAGCTGTGGACCTTTGATCAATGCTAAAACAGCCCGCAAAACGTCTCTGTGGAAAATCAGGATGGAATGCCTGAGAAAAAAAAAAGAGGACAAGACCCTGGAAAGCTTGGCGAAGACATCTTCTGTCTTAGACAGTGGTGGCAGTTTGATTGTTCATATTTTGTGTCTTTAAAGATGGTCAAATAGTGATGAATAATGTTTTGATATAATAGATTAGAGAATTTCAAAGACAGTGAGCTTTCCAATTATATTGTGTTAAATACATACACACACACACACACACACACACACACACACACACACACACACACACAGTGATCAGTAATAACATTATGATTACTGACAGGTGAGGTGAATAACACCAATTATCTCTTCATCACGGCACCTGTTAGTGGGTGAGATATATTAGGCAGCAAGTGAACATTTTGTCCTCAAAGTTGATATGTTAGAAGCAGGAAAAATGGCCAAGCGTAAGGATTTGAGCGAGTTTGACAAGGGCCAAATTGTGATTGCTAGGGTCTCCAAAAAAAAAGAGCATCTCCAAAACTTCAGCTCTTGTGGGGTGTTCCCGGTCTGCAGTGGTCAGTATCTATCAAAATTGATCCAAGGAAGGAACAGTGGTGAAGCGGCGACAGGGTCATGGGTGGCTGATTGATGCACGTGGGGAGCGAAGGCTGGCCCGTGTGGTCCGATCCAACAGATGAGCTACTGTCAATTTGCTCAAGACGTTAATGCTGGTTCTGATAGAAAGGTGTCAGAATAATCAGTGCATCGCAGTTTGTTGCGAATGGGGCTGCATAGCCGCAGACTGGTCAGGGTGCCCATGCTGACCCCTGTCCACTGCCGAAAGCACCAACAGTGGGCATGTGAGCATCACAACTGGACCACAGAGCAATGGAAAAAAGGTGGCCTGGTCTGATGAATCGTGTTTTCTTTTACATCACATGAGTGACCGGGTGCGTGTGCTTCAATTTCCTGGGGAACACATGGTAACAGGATGCACTATGAGAAGAAGGCAAGCCAGTAAAGGCAGTGTGATGCTTTTGGCAATGTTCAGCTGGGAAACCTTGGGTCCTGCCATCCATGTGGATGTTACTTTGACACGTACCACCTACCCAAGCATTGTTGCAGACCATGTACACCTTTTCATGGAAACAGTATTCTTTGGTGTCTGTGGCCTCTTTGAGCATTAGAATGCGCCCTGCCACAAAGCAAAAATGGTTCATATATATGTATATATACTAATCAGGCATAACATTATGACCACCTTTCTAATATTGTGTTGGTCATTTTTGCTGCCAAAACAGCCCTGACCCATCGAGGCATGGACTCCATTAGACCCTTGAAGATGTGCTGTGGTATCCGGCACCGAGATGTTAGCAGAAGATCCTTTAAGTCCTGTAAGTTGTGAGGTGGAGCCTCCATGGATCGCACTTGTTTGTTCAGCACATTCCACACATTGGATTGAGATCTAGCGGATTTGGAGGCCAAGCCAACACCTCAAACTCGTTGTTGTGCTCCTCAAACCATTCCTGAACCAGTTTTGCTTTGTGTCAGTGCGAATTATCCTGCTGAAAGAGACAATAGACACAAGGGAATACCGTTACCATTAAAGGGTGTACATGGTCTGCAACAATGCTTAGGTGGTACATGTCAAAGTAGCATCCACATGGATGGCAGGACCCAAGGTTTCTCAGCAGAACATTGCCCAAAGCATCACACTGCCTCCGCCAGCTAGCCTTCTTCCCATAGTGCATCCTGGTGCCATGTGTTCCTCAGGTAAGCAACGCACACACACCTGGCCATCCACGTGATGTAAAAGAAAACATGATTCATCAGACCAGGCCACCTTCTTCCACTGCTCCATGGTCCAGTTCTGGTGCTCACATACCCACTGTTGGACCTTTTGGCGATGGACGGGGGTCAGCATGGCCACCTTGACTGGGTACCCCATACACAACAAACTATGATGCACTGTGTATTCTGACACCTTTCTATCAGAACCAGCATTAACTTCTTATCACTGAGCCTTGGCTGCCAATGACCCTGTCACCTGTTTACCACTGTTCCTTCCTTGGACCACTTTTGATAGATACTGACCACTGCAGAATGGGAACACCCCTATCTTTGAGGACAAAATGTTCACTTGTTGCCTAATATATATCCCACCCACTAACAGGTGCTGTGATAAAGAGATAATCAGTGTTATTCACTTCACCTGTCAGTGGTCATAATGGTATGCCTGATCAATGTATAATCATATTATATCATAGCAGGGGGTAACTAGACCCTGATAATCAATCTCTTGTAATCAATAACCATCTGCCACTACTTTTTTTATTCAAATTGTACCATTGTAGTCTTGTAAAACCGATTAAGCAACCTTATTCTCATTCTTCTCTCCTCTTTTCTTACTACTTGAAAGAATAATAATATTTTCCATCTGTTCCATTTATAATTGATATAAAGGCCAGAAGAAAAACATATCTGCAAGATCAACATTTGCAACTAATAACCAGTGTCAATCACAAAGAGCTTGCTGATTTAGAGACAAGAATATATAGAATCTAAATTCTCCTCAATTTGTAGAGGCAACTCATAGAGTTGCTTTGAAATTGATACAGTTTCTTTGGCTATTCAATATTTCTTTACCTCCAAACTTCTTCTGCATTTGATTTTGGCCATCCTCTATACTTACTTTGAGGCCAATATGTTCATTACATATAGCATGATGGTTTTTTCAAGTCTGTCAAAGACCCTGGCATTACAGCGTTGCATCTGTGCGAGACAGTTTAGGACGGCAGTTAAAATGAGTTGTTGCATGACTCTCGGGCTGAAAAAACACAGCTTTCAGAAACTCCTTGTCCTTTTCCTCTTGCGGTCGCTCTCTTTCTCTCAACCTTGGCAGTCATGACAAGATTCATCATAGCCTCGATTGTCATCACATTGAGGATTAGGGTGTGTTGTCTGAAGCGACTGGATATACATGAATCCTGGAGTGGTGTGCGCGCCTTGTGGCCCTCGTGAACCCCACCATGCCACTGTCGCGGTATGTGCCGCCAACACAAAGTCTTTCCTGACTTCTGCGCCATTTTGGCATTCCCAGAATGCCTGTGGGCAAGCCAAACGCTGGTGAGTGGGTTTAGTAGGCTGCCATGAGGAGGGGTTGCTGTCCATTGTTTTAGTTTTTGGGCATTTGAAGCAGACCGTATATTGGCTGCCATCCCAGTCAGCATCGTGAGGTTGTCTTTGGCTTTTGAGTGGCTGGAAAAGGTGTAAGATGGGTTGGGGTTCTTACAGTGTTAAATTTTACTTCTTATTTTTAGTAATAGTTTTTGTCTTTTGATGAAAATATCCTTTAAATTTAGTCAGTATTTTGGCTTGTGATAGTCCTGAATCTTAGCCAATTTGACTAAAATGGCATCCAGTTTTAGTTACTGAGAATAGTATTTTAGTGCATAGGCTAATTAGTCTAAAATTGAACCATATTTCAAACATTTTACATATTAGTTTAAACATGTCATGTCAAACATGTCAACATTTAAAAAAAACGTGAAAACTGTGCTTGTATAAAAAAACAAACAAACAAAAAAAAACCTATGCTCCCAAAATATTAAAAATGAGCCCTTCCGAATGGAACGCAGGGTCTGTCTGGCACGTAATTTAGTTCAAGAAAAGTTCTGTACGCATTTGCGTCATATAGAAGTAAGTTATGTTACATTTATGTTTACTGATGTTCATTCACTCTTTACGCAGAGAACGCAGCTCAAACGAGTCGATTACTTGTAATGTCTTCGATAATATTAATTTACCTGTTAACAGCGGGCGTTAAAGTCCCCGTAAACCGGAAGTTGCAACCGACTTTTCTCCAGTGTTGTAATGTATTTCCAAGTGAAATGGGATATTGAATAGACCCCTTAATCGCCTACGTCACTGTGACGTCACCACTCTAGCTGGAGGCAAAACATAAGGAAGAACTCGTAGCAGGCGCGCTAAAAGTTTGAGGTTTTGACTTTAAAATGTCATCTTGTTGTGTTTTTGGCTGCCAGAATAGAAGGAACAGCACTTTTGGTTCAAAACTAAAGTTTTACTGGATCCCGGCAGAGATTCCTTCACAGAAATCAAGAAGACAATTGTGGTTGAATGCAATACGGCGTACAGACTGGACGGAGACGATCATAAATAATGCTCGTGTTTGCAGTGCACACTTCATATCAGGTAAAATAATCTATGCATATGTTCGATGAGGTATCGCCCACTTTGTATCGTGTTTCCGGGGGCATGTTTTGCAGGGATTATGATGTCACCGACCCGGGAAGAAGCTCGTTGTAGTCCAAACCGGTCATTTTTGTAGGCATTAAACTGCCATAACTTTAAAAGACAGTATCTCCGTTTGCATTGAACTTTCAGCGCTGTAACTTTGCAGATACTGTTTATGCTCAAGCAGCAACTTTACACACTAACTAAAGTTAAAAAAGTGAAATCGCATTGAACCACCCCTTTAAGCGTTTAACCAAGCCGTCAAACTAAAGTCATTAGAGAAGGAGCACCATTGCAGAGGGGAGGAGCATTTTCAGATTTTGATTAAATATTACAAAGCCAAACTATTTTTCTGTGTGGATTGACTTGCACGGATGAATTGTTCACCACAAAACTAGCAATTTGAGCTAACAAAATAAATAAGGTCAATTTTGATTTCATGTGTACTTTAAGAGTTATAATTGGGTAAATAATAATGAAAACACCTCATTAATGAACATTTTAGTCCGTAATTCCGTTGACAGGATTAACACTGGCGGGAATCCTCAACCATGTCAAGCTGCTGTTTGCGATTGTGTATGAGAAAGGTAGGCCTAAATATTCTGTCTTCTCTCACCACGGTCTAGACTGCATATTTCTCAACAGCTCAAACGTTGTATTTTCCCTCACTGAATGTTTAAAGTTAGGTTTTAATCAGTTTCTTTTCCTTCAATCCAACACATTTGTAAAATAAGCATGTCTAGCCATGAACAGGCCATTTATTTTGGACTCTTTCCAATAGGTTAGTAGCCTAAGTATCAGACACGCTGAGAGCACTAGCCAATACAGCTTCAATGCTCTGTAGTTATTTTCTCTGACAATGAAGATAACTTGATACTAATAATGGCTGTATCAGACGCACATGCTGGTTCCATCTGGTTTGTCTGACCTTGTTTTAATGTTACTGAGTGTACTAATAGCATATAAAAATAAATCATATTCACCAGACATTTGTGCACACTAATACGGAATCGGCATCAATAGAAGCGTTCCATATGAAAGGCATGCTGAACGCAGTTTGTCCCGTATTCTCAGGCATGTGTTCTAATTTGAGAATGAATCATTCCTTTAATTGAGACAAATTTGCAAACATAGCCGTTCAGGGAGACTCCTCTGCCGGCTTCACAGCGAGCGGGTCTCGCGTTAACGGCAAATTCTGTTCCCTTTCACTGTTCGCGTTTTGATTTCAACCACGCAAGAAAACCTGGAATCTCTAAAGGAAGACGTGATCAAAAGGGAAGACGTCTTTCACTATTGCTAATATTGTTAAAGCTGCTGTCCGCAATTTTTGGCCCTCTAGCAGTTCATAAACAGAACTGCATACGTCTTGTGGAGGAACATTGCAGCCGGAGCTTCTTTTCTCCGTGTATGTCTATGGCGAGTCACGCAGTTACTGTGATACTCTGTGGCGGGTCCTACCAGTCCGGTCTGAAATAATCAGAATATAAACACTTGTTATAAGTGTACCATAATGATTCAGGATAAGACAAAAACATGGTTTGGAAAATGGATTCATGTTGTATATTCTCATTATATAATATTAAGACAAAAAAAAATTGCGGACTGCAGCTTTAAATAGAAAAAAAAAATGTTACACTCATTTAAGTAGCCTAGCTTGTAGCCTCATTATTATTCTTGAACCTCATTATTGAAACACAAAATAATAAAGTCTCAAGCACCAAAAGCAGTCCATATAGGCTAATTCTCTAAGTTCTCTACTTCTCTTTAATTGGAAAAGTATGTACCCGTGGGTGGGGAACTCATGGGCGGGGTTTCAGCATTGCCATGGCCTGCTAAGGCTCCAGACCCGCCATGGCCGCCCACAGCCTCTGACCCGCCATGGCTGCCTGAACTCTTGGACCCGCCCTGGAGACCTCCGTTCCCATCCACTCCTCTCCCTGCACCTGTGTGAGGTCTCCAGGGCACCCACCCCCCCTCCCCATTGTTTCATCTACGGCACGAGGCCACACCTACCGGGAGGGGGAGGTAATGTCACAGTTCCCTCTGTTCCCGGACTCCATTACCCATAGTCCTCCGTATTTCATCACCTGCACTCACTTCCTTGTCATCTCCCCATCAGCACTCATCACCTGCACCTGGATTTGATCATCTGCACTCCCTTTATAATGGACTCACTCCCTTCACTCCTTGTCTGTTCTTGTTGTTGTGTAAACGTGTGTTGGTTGTATCTATTCTGCTTCGTATGATTAAATACCCTGTTTTGTAGAAGTTCGTGTTTGCATCGTCTCTATTGCAACCTCAACGTAACACCCTGTAATCTGACTCCAAATCTCAGGTGAAAATTGTAACTCTGACCCCCTCCCTCTTTCTACAAAATATTGGATTACTTAATAAATATACATCCATTACATTTACTATTTTGAGCAGGGAAAGTTTCTGAAATTTGGTTGATTTTGACATGAAATTACCCAAATTTGTTTATGTCTGAGAAACTTTTATTAATCTTTTATACACATACTCAACTGCAGATCCTGAAATGACATACACTGTATGGTATAATACAAATATTTTGAGTGTCCCTTTTTCTGTCCCTTATTTTTCTATAAAGAACCATGATTGTCCTTTATTTTCCTTTCCTGAAGTTTCTATCTTTTTAAGTTCTAAGTCTCTATGTCACTACTAGTATTAAACCTTTCATGCGTTAATTATGACAACCTCATTCAGGGTTTTTTTTTTCCCCTGTGTGTTTTTATATCTCTTATAACATGAAAAACAAACTTTTTTTTTTTTACACATTTTTTCAGATGTCCACTTGAGTAGTAGGTGTTTTATGTTTACACTGAAGAGATACTGTATAGAGATACATTAGAGTAATAACACATTAATACTGTCTGTATTTAACAAACCAACAAATAAAATACAAAATCATGTAAAAACTATAATATATACAGTGGGTACGGAAAGTATTCAGCTCCCCTTAAATTTTTCACTCTTTGTTATAATGCATTTGCCATTTCCTAATCAAGTCCAATCAGTATAATGAAACACAGCTGGACTCAAATGAAGGTGTAGAACCATCTCAAGGATGATCAGAAGAAATGGACAGCACCTGAGTTAAATATATGAGTGTCACAGCAAAGGGTCTGAATACTTAGGACCATGTGATATTTCAGTTTTTCTTTTTTAATAAATCTGTAAAAATGTCAGCAATTCTGTGTTTTACTGTCAATATGGGGTTCTGTGTGTACATTAATGGGGGGGGGGGGGGGGGGAATTAACACACACCTGTCTATATAAGACCTTACAGCTCACAGTGCATGTCAGAGAAAATGAGAATCATGAGGTCAAAGGAACTGCCTGAAGAGCTCAGAGACAGAATTGTGGCAAGGCACAGATCTGGCCAAGGTTACAAAAAAATTTCTGCTGCACTTAAGGTTCCTAAGAGCACAGTGGCCTCCATAATCCTTAAATGGAAGACGTTTGGGACGAACAGAACCCTTCCTAGAGCTGGCCGTCCGGCCAAACTGAGCTATCGGGGGAGAAGAGCCTTGGTGAGAGAGGTAAAGAAGAACCCAAAGATCACTGTGGCTGAGCTCCAGACATGCAGTCGGGAGATGGGAGAAAGTTGTAGAAAGTCAACCATCACTGCAGCCCTCCATCAGTCGGGGCTTTATGGCAGAGTGGCCCGACGGAAGCCTCTCCTCAGTGCAAGACACATGAAAGCCCGCATGGAGTTTGCTAAAAAAACACCTGAAGACTCCAAGATGGTGAGAAATAAGATTCTCCGGTCTGATGAGACCAAAATAGAACTTTTTGGCTTTAATTCTAAGCGGTATGTGTGGAGAAAACCAGGCACTGCTCATCGCCTGTCCAATAGAGTCCCAACAGTGAAGCATGGTGGTGGCAGCGTCATGCTGTGAGGGTGTTTTTCAGCTGCAGGGACAGGACGACTGGTTGCAATCGAGGGAAAGATGAATGCGGCCAAGTACAGGGATATCCTGGATGAAAACCTTCTCCAGAGTGCTCAGGACCTCAGACTGGGCCGAAGGTTTACCTTCCAACAAGACAATGACCCTAAAAATGGCTGTCCACCAACGTTTACCATCTAACCTGATCTGCAAGGAGGAATGGCAGAGGATCCCCAAATCCAGGTGTGAAAAACTTGTTGTCATCTTTCCCAAAAAGACTCATGGCTGTATTAGATCAAAAGGGTGCTTCTACTAAATACTGAGCAAAGGGTCTGAATACTTAGGACCATGTGATATTTCAGTTTTTCTTTTTTAGTAAATCTGAAAGAATGTCAACAATTCTATGTTTTTTTTCTGTCAATATGGGGTGCTGTGTGTACATTAATGAGGAAAAAAATGAACTTAAATGTTTTTAGCAAATGGCTGCAATATTACAAAGAGTGAAAAATTTAAGGGGGTCTGAATACTTTCCGTACCCACTGTATATATATATATGTATATATGCTCCCCCGCAGTACATCAATTTTTTCTGATGTCAAATGACACATTTCTACCAAAGCTCTCCTCTATGAGAAAACCTGATACTACAATCTACATTGATCTGCTGATGTTTTCACACTGTGGAAAAACTATTAATATACAATCAGATTACTTTTCTATTTTAATGAGTAAAGTAATGCATTACAAGTAACGCTCATTACGCAATCACATTATTTTTTATGCAATTTGCTAATTATTCTAATAACAAATTTATTTACAGCCAAAAAAGAACAACAATCAGAGTAATAGTAAATTGTAGCTGAAATATAGTTATTTACATGATGTCCAATTTAGTAGACGATTAATCAGAATGTCATCCCAATCAAAATACTTGGACAATTTAACAATGATATGACTTCTTAGATGTTACTTTCTGTTTTTTTTTTTTTTTTTTTTACCTGCAAGAGTCTCCTAGGATAGAAGGAATGGATATTCTGGATCAACCTGACCATTTCTTGGTTTGGAGAAAGAAATCCACATACAACAGCTTGCCACTTGGTGGCAGTGTATAGGATGAGGCACTAGTGTCCGCTGTAGTGTTTGATATGCAACTGTGCAATCAAAACCCATGCATATACAAGAAATGGCAGCTGTCTACTGTAGCAACTCTATGTGTGAAAGAGTTAAAGGTGCCATCGAACGTTTTTTTTTACAAGATGTAATATAAGTCTAAGGTGTCCCCTGAATGTGTCTGTTATTTTCAGCTCAAAATACCCCATAGATTTTTTTAATTAATTTTTTTTAACTGCCTATTTTGGGGCATCATTAACTATGCACCAATTCATGCTGCGGCCCCTTTAAATGCTCACGCTCCCCTCCCCCGGAGCTCACGCTTGCTTTGAACAGCATAAACAAAGTTCACACAGCTAATATAACCCTCAAAATGGATCTTTACAAAGTGTTCGTCATGCAGCATGTCTAATCGCGTAAGTACAGTGTTTATTTGAATATCTACATTTGATTGTGAATGAGTTTGAGGCTGTACGCTCTGTGGCTAATGGCTAATGCTACACTGTTGGAGTTCATGAAGTTGTGTTTATGAATTATACAGACTGCAAGTGTTTAAAAATGAAAATAGCGACGGCTCTTGTCTCCGTGAATACAGTAAGAAATGATGGTAACTTTAACCACATTTAACAGTACATTAGTAACATGCTAACGAAACGTTTAGAAAGACAATTTACAAATATCACTAAAAATATCATGTTATCATGGATCATGTCAGTTATTATCGCTCCATCTGCCATTTTTCACTGTTGTCCTTGCTTTCTTACCTAGTTTGATGATTCATCTGTGCACAGATCCAGACGTTAATACTGGCTGCCCTTGTCTAATGCCTTTGAACATGAGCTGGCATATGCAAATATTAGGGGAGTACATATTAATGATCCCGACTGTTATGTAACAGTCGGTGTTATGTTGAGATTCGCCTGTTCTTCGGAGGTCTTTTAAACAAATGAGATTTATATAAGAAGGAGGAAACAATCGTGTTTGAGACTCACTGAATGTCATTTCCATGTACTGAACTCTTGTTATTTTACTATGCCGAGGAAAATTAAATTTTTAATTCTAGGACACCTTTAAAAAATAAAATGCTGATATTTATGCAGTTAGAATCAGGGCCGTTTCTAGACTTTTTGGCACCCTAGGCAAGATTCCTATTAAGATTGCCCCCCCCCCCCCCATTTTTGTGAGTCAATTCTACTAGCTCTCTGCATGTTATATATTTACAAAAATATTTATAAGAACCCATGCATGAAAAAAAGATGATGAAAAAAAAATTTTAAACATATATTTCAGAGCAAACTGAAACTCTTAAGCTAGTTAAAATTGTATTCTACTCACAAAAATGATAGTTAATAAAATAAACTACATGAAACTGTTATTAGTTTAACTCTAAATACAATCTAATGAAGATGGTATTTTGGTGTTCATGTAGCCTACAGAAATAAAATATTTTTAAGAATGTTTTTTTTTCTCCAAAGTTAAAAAATGTGTTGAATAACAATACACCACTCATTTATGTTCTATAATTGTTTTAGCTTCTCTTTCTACAGTAGCATCTGCCTTGTGTTTCTCCAAAAATGTGTTGAGTGCACCTTATGATTGTTTGTAGAATTAATATAAAACTCTCCAGCAGAAACAGATTCTCGTGATCTACACACCCAAATCACAATGCCTGTCTGTCTGTGACTTCAACTGCACACAGCATGAAGAAATGTATATATTTGATGTTTTTAAGTTATTTCTTGATATGCACTGAATTCATGTAAACTAATTTTTATTTATTTATTTTTTGTTTGTTTTTCTGTTGAAGCTATGTTCGTTTGGCAGGTCCACGCTGGTTGTCAAACTTGTCATAGTTATGGTACTATCACTTGGTCAATTTACACTAAACAGCCATCTCTGATAATGATTTTTTTATTCAACTTTATTATGCTATAAATTAATATTCCGTTGCTGAAATGAGCATGACGTGGTAAACCTGTCCTGTGTTAATATGCAGTGTCATGTTTTGCTCGTGATGATGGAGCAACTTGTATAGAACAGAACAATTAATCAATTAGTAACATACCTGCATATTTCGCTTTCTTTTTCTCACCCTCTTTCTGAAACTAAAACACTTAATCCACTAAGCATGGATAACGACGTTCCCTGCCGCCTTCTACGTCTCATTTCTCTATTCTCTTATTAACAGCAGCGGTTGAATCTGAGAGCTCACTTAACATCCCGATGCGATCCACTAGCCTATCACCAGGAGACTTGTCACTCAGATAATCGCAAGTAACGTTAGCCTAATCATAATGCCTCAAAATAGCAAAAGTACGAAATAATAATATTAGTAATAATAATAATAATAAAAATACAATAAATAAATAAAAAATCTTGGAGGGGCGGGGGCTCTCACTGGCGCCCCCCAGCTGTTTGCGCCCTAGGCGACCGCCTTGCTTGCCTATGCCTAGAAACGGCACTGGTTAGAATAAGTAAATATAAAG
This sequence comes from Chanodichthys erythropterus, assembly GCF_024489055.1. Lineage (NCBI taxonomy): Eukaryota > Metazoa > Chordata > Actinopteri > Cypriniformes > Xenocyprididae > Chanodichthys > Chanodichthys erythropterus. The sequence continues at coordinate 14,220,994 of NC_090230.1, forward strand.
GAAATCAATGCTAAGACAAATGAAGAAAGTAGTTGTAAACAGTATGCACAATTTTGGGGGGCAATTTATAACTTTATGAAGGCATTTGTTTTACTTAAAAGTACAATATGTAATAATTTTGTCCGCTAGAAGCCTATTCAAAACAGAAGTGTAGCTTGATGATGCCAAGTTTTAGAGCAGAATCTTGGGATGTGGTCTCTGAAATTTTACCAGCGGCGCGTTCTCATCTCTCATCTCCCCGACGCCTCCTCCTCCTGTCACTCGTTTCAGTTACAGCGCAGGATTGCAGGTATTGCACATAATTTTAATCATACCCGCAGGTTTGTGGAGAGCGCATTATTGTATCGCGAGAGCACATTCATGTAATGGCCGAAAACGACACGAGCTCTCAAATAAACAAGTGAACTGCCTCTCCACTGAGCGCGCTATGGAAGTAAAATAATGCCAAATGTTTTTGAAATAAAAAGCTTGTTGAATTGCACTATTTGAAAAAAATATGCATTACATTAGCTGTACTTGCATTTAGATGCACTGTATTTTTAAGGCTTGCATTTTTATGGGCTGAAATTCAACATGGTCGTATATTTAGGCTGTGAATATTTCAATTAAAAATATTTCACACACATTTTCATTATTAAAAATTCAATAATTCATATTCACATTTTAGATTTCACTTCCAAAATATTCATTCTGTTTAAAAATACAACCTATAAAATTCAACTAGCAATTTTCAGTCCTTTTATTTCGCTTTACAAATTCGCTTCCACAAATTCAGTGGCTCAAATTCGGCAGAAAATTCAACATTTCACATCCGGGAACTGCAGGAAGAGCAGTAGAGTGGCGATGCATCATCTCTATCTGCTGTTGGTCTTCTTCACCAGCAGGTGCCGCTAGCGGCTGTTTAAGACGAGATCACGGCTAGTAAGTCATCATTCATTCATAAAAACAGATTTACAGAAATGGAGCAAGCGGTAAGTGAATGTGTGATGATTATCAGGGCCAGTATAAATGCAGAAAAGCTGATAAAGACACAAAAGCTGCATTTATGTTTAATTCAGTGTATTTACGCTTACTTTCCCAGTGTAGCTACAGCTTTCTCTCCAGTGAACAAGATAACGTTATTGCCCGATGCTGGTGTACAGATCAAACGTTAAATCTGAGATAGACATATATTTCTCTCTGTTGTTTAGTTTCCTTAACTTTGTATCGCAGCGCTGTGTTGTAATACTAGGGCTTCCCTCATCCGTCATAGCTGCCATCAGGACATATAAACTCTTAACACAGCTTAATGGACTCGTACAGTGATATAAAAGACCAAACTCGCACCTCATTTGTGATGTAGGTTAGACTATATAGGCTCCAAGAAAGCAGATACTGGCATTAAGTTGATTTGACGCTGAACGTTTGATTATGATATTCGCAAATTTAGGGACTGTCTCTAAAGTTACAACATTATATATTCACGTTTCTACCTTCAATAGCATTTAAAGAGAATGACTTAGTCACAAAACCAACTGTAAATTGTTCATCTAGGTGTCAGGTATAATGCAAACCTTTTAGATTTTTGATGTTTATTAAAATAAAAGGTAACACTTTATATTAAATAGTTGATATGAACGAACAATGAACTGCACTTCTACAGCACTTACTAATCTTTGTTAATGTTAATTCCAGCATTTACTAATACATTATTAAAATCAAGAGTTGTATTTGTCAACTTTAGTTAATACACAGTGAAGTAACATGAACAATGAACTGCTGTATTTTTATTAACGTTAACAAAGATTAACAAATACAACAACAAATGTGTTGCTCATGGATAGTTCACATTAGTTAATACATTATGAACCTTACTGTAAAGTGTTTCCAAATAATCTGTCAAGTAATATGTAAAGATTGCTATGTATTTCACTACTGTATTGGATCATACAAAAAAATGCCATAATTTAAAGCTCAATAGCATTTGATGAGAATGATTTACAATCACCAAAACTACCTGTGAAGTGTTCATCTATAGGTGCCAGGTCGAAGAGTGATGCACCCTTCTCTCTCTCTCTCTCTCTCTCTCTCACACACACACACACACACACACACACACACACATATTCAAACACACTCAACTCAAAGTACATGCACATATACTTTTTCTTTTTTTTACACATTCATCACACAATTAGTTCTACTTAGTTAATTTTATTTCTAAATTTAATTTAAAATTTGTATAAGCAGGATAATCTATGATCAGGTAAAATAAAAAATGAACAAAGTAAAAAAAAAATTGTGTGATGAACGTGTAAAAAAGAAAAAAAAAAGAAATAGTATATATGCATGTACTTTGAGTGGGGTGTGTTTGAATATGTATATGTGCATGTGTGTCTACAAGAGTTTGGTAGAAGGTAGAAACGTGAATACAGAATGTCGTAACTTTAGAGACGGTCCCTAAATTTGCGAATATCATAATCAAACGTTCAGCGTCAAATCAACTTTATGCCAGTATCTGCTTTCTTGGAGCCTATATAGTCTAACCTACATCACAAATGAGGTGCGAGTTTGGTCTTTTATATCACTGTACGAGTCCATTAAGCTGTGTTAAGAGTTTATATGTCCTGATGGCAGCTATGACGGATGAGGGAAGCCCTAGTATTACAACACAGCGCTGCGATACAAAGTTAAGGAAACTAAACAACAGAGAGAAATATATGTCTATCTCAGATTTAACGTTTGATCTATACACCAGCATCGGGCAATAACGTTATCTTGTTCACTGTAGAGAAAGCTGTAGCTACACAGGGAAAGTAAGCGTAAATACACTGAATTAAACATAAATGCAGCTTTTGTGTCTTTATCAGCTTTTCTGCATTTATACTGGCCCTGATAATCATCACACATTCACTTACCGCTTGCTCTAATTCTGTAAATCCGTTTTTATGAATGAATGACTTACTAGCGTTGCTTTGGTCTTCCTAAACAGCCGCTAGCGGCACCTGCTGGTGAAGAAGACTAACAGCAGATAGAGATGATGCATCGGCACTCTACTGCTCTTCCTGCAGTTCCCGGATGTGAAATGTTGAATTTTCTGCCGAATTTGAGCCACTGAATTTGTGGAAGCGAATTTGTAAAGTGAAATAAAATGGACTGAAAATTGCTAGTCGAATTTTATAGGTTGTATTTTTAAACAGAATAAATATCTTGGAAGTGAAATTTGAAATGTGAATATGAATTATTGAATTTTTAATAATGAAAATGTGTGTGAAATATTTTTAATTGAAATATTCACAGCTTAAATATACGACTGTGTTGAATTTCATCCCATAAAAATGCAAGCCTTAAAAATACAGTGCATCTAAATGCAAGTACGGCTAATGTAATGCATATTTTTTTTTCAGTTAGAGCAATTCAACAAGCTTTTTATTTCAAAAACATTTGGCATTAATTTACTTCCATAGCGCGCGCTCTGTGTAGTGTGCAATCGCGAATCTCTCCGTGCTCTTAAATTAAACGTTGTCAAAAATTATCAAACAATCATAATAGACTTCCATGCCTGGCCGATGAAAATGCTACAGTCTCAAAAGTGGATCTTTAATTTCTTTACAATGTAGCCTAGATGTGTGTTTCAGAATAGGGCATTTATATGATTTTTACATAATAAATAACCTAGTCTGTGTAACTGCATCACTATACAAACATTATAGGTCAAACCATTCTGATGCTTTTTATCTAAATAACATATGGCTCTTAAAAGGGTTAGTTTAACTAAAAAATGAAGTTTTTGTCATTAATTACTCACCCTCATGTCATTTCAAACCCGTAAGACCTTCATTCATCTTCAGAACACAAATGAAGATATTTTTGATAAAATCCGCTTTCTGACCCCAGACTGCAACGCAATTGCAACTTTTGCAGGTCCAGAAAGATAGTAAAGACATTGTTAAAATAGCCCATGTGACTACAGTGGTTCAACCTTAATGTTATAAAGCGACCAGAATACTTTTTGTGTGCAAAAAAACTAAAATAACGACTTTATTAAACAATTTACTTCCTCCGTGTCACTCTCTGACGGTGTTCGTGTGAGCACCACAGCGCATGTGATGCTGACGCAGAATCCGGCCAATAAAATGAGCTGACTGTGTTCACTACGTCAACAGTGTCAGAGACTGACATGGAAGAGAATAAATTGTTGAATAAAGTGGTCTTTTTTGTTTATTTTGTGCACAAAAAGTATTCCGGTCGCTTCATAACATTAGGGTTGACCCATTGTTGTCACATGACTGTTTTAACTATGTCTTTACTACCTTTCTGGGCCATAAAAAGTGGTAATAACGTTGCAGTCTATGGAGGGTCAGAAAGAGCTCAGATTTCATCAAAAAGATCTGAATTTGTGTTCTGAAGATGAACGAAGGTCTTATGAATGTGGAACAACACGAGAGTGAGTAATTAATGATAGAATTTTCATTTTTGGGTGAACTAACCCTTTAAGATACAGCGCATATAAAAATTCAGTGTTGTTATATTTCATATCCCTCAACTGAATTGAGGTAATTTGTTTTTGTTCCTGTTTTATTACTGACTGTTTTCTTGTCTTTTTTTGTAAATTCAATTCAGTTTGAAATCAAGCTTTCGTGTGCTGCATGTGAGCTACTGCAACAAAGTTACCCTACTGTAAAGACACAAATACACAGAGTGAGCAAATATTTAAGTGAAATTATTGTAACGGTAATTGATCAATGTTATTGGTATTTAAAATGATACTGAATATTGATCATTTGTATTGTATTGAAGTTAGAAATTCCAGTATTGTGACCACTAATTCATGCACTTCATGAATAAGGTGAAAGTGCTTTGTTAAAAAGTAGCTACTTTCTACTGATTGATTGAATATTGTTTGGCAATTCATTAAATATCGCCGGCTAAAAAGTAACTAGTAATTTTAGTACTTTGAGTAGTTTTTGAGAAGAGTAATTTGTACTTTTTCTTGAGTACTTTTTTGACACCAGTACTTTTACTTGTAATTGAGTATTATTTCAGCAATGTAACAGTACTTGTACTTGAGTATAAATTTTTAGTACTCTTTCCACCACTGCATGAAGCAGAGCAGGACTGAGTGTTGTGGGAGCTGAACGAGGCGCTGGAGCGATTGAGCAATACACGCCTCACGAGCAGCAGAACTTTTATTATGCCACAGTCCCCGGCGCTATTCGGCTTTTCTGGTCATGAGAATGAGGTAACACAGCTCTGTTTATTATATTAGATACATTTGAGAGTGTTGAAAATTATGTTATAACGTTACTCTGTGCGTTTGTTCGGTTTTAGAATATATTAAATATCGGATGGCTTGTGTTGATAAATGGCATGCAATTCATTTTAAAACATATTGTATGATGGAGAAAATGCTGTATTACTGTTACTAAAAATAAAGCGTTTTTCTCTGAGGCATGGTAAAGCATGGTTCTTACCAAAAATTAAGAAAATTAGATTTAAACAATAAGACTAAACGTGTTGAGCTATATAACAACAATTAGTTTTCTGTCTATAAATATATCAAAACAGCTGTTCCCTTGTCTATTAAAACATGTAAATATTAAAGCATCTTTGGTGTTTCCATGGTTTCTACAAAATAAAACCAGAAACCGAGGATAACACAGGTATGACGCAATTGACAGGCGACTCCTCACACGTCCCGGAGCCTTCATTAAAAATGGCAATTTTCTCACGATTTACAAATAGTTGGAAACATTTGGGATATTGTAAGTACTGAAGTGAACAAATTATATAACACTGGCCTAGTGGTTTTTTGATATTTTACTGCAAAAATATTACATATTGCACCTTTAAACCATATGAAAGACACAGTATGCTGTCCACCTATATATCAGATACTTCAAACTTATACTAATGAAAAACAGTATATTAGTATAATGAATATATTATTGCAACCATAATGACGTTTTTGTAACTTTTTAAGGCATTTTCATGGGTTGGCAAAGCCAAAACTCACATCAGATGTGTCTATAGAGGCCTCTTCTGACAGAAAGTGTGTATTACAGCATAAAGACCACGCTATGAAATTGTGCCCCCTGTAGGATTATGTGTGGAAATTAAACTTGTGCTGCGTCCCAATCAGGGGCCGATCAGGCAACTGGATATGAATATCTCTGCAATTCAAAGCATCCTAATGTGTATACTAAGATTTCAGCATTTTTTTTCAGTGGATCGAAAATATAATTGAAAAATAAAAACTGACTTTAATCAAAAATGTTTCCAAATGTTTTACAGATTTTTCCCACCTCTTGTTCTAATAAAGTATTGTGTTGTAAGAACAATAAGTCAAATGGTCCTCAATGTTACAACCTAATAAAATTGCAGTAACATCCTGTCTAGATGTATTATGCAAACAAAATATAATTTTTCTTCCACACATGTATTTCCTGAGCTCCCATAAAGTTAATCGAGAGGGAAGGTATTTGTACTGCACTTGTGCACACCTTACTCCTGCAGTTTGAGAACAATATCACAGACCTTAAGATACGTTTTGTAGCCATTATACATTTTATTTTTTATATGGAGTTTCAATGATTAATAATAAAGACAACAATTAGTACTTCATGTCAAAAGGCTGACAGCTTCTGGTCTGCTGCTACAAATATAAAACTTATCATGCTTAAAAGCCTCATAACTGTTTGTTGTCGGCCGGCCCAAGTATATATATATATACAAGCATATTCGTGTTTCATGTATTGCATGCAAGTGTTAATTTTGACACCATGCATACTCTACTTTTTGTTGCTGTTATCTGACACTTGAGGTTGGAGCTCATGAGCTGAATAGCAGATCTTGCTACAATGGGTGTGAAGTTTTACTGCATATAAATAGTCTAATACAAAATTGCTTAATCTTTTGCTCTGCATGCCATTTCAAAAAAGACCACAAATTTATCTAGAAAAAAATGCTTCAAATGGCTCCAAAGCCCACTCCAGTGCAATGTAAGCATAGCAGGAAATACATTAGACTGAATATGTAAAATAATCTTGTCAACGCAGTTAGGGTCATGTGACCTGTTTATCATTGCATATGCAAACCTCAATTAGGATAGTAAGTATCTTGAGCACTAAGTATTTTTTAAAAGATACAGAGAACTGTTTACATGTGTGCGCCCTCTAGCGATGTAGCCTGTAAAAACCTATGTACATTTCTTAGGAGTTTCATTAAGTTCAAACTAAGCAGAAACATCTTTTTTTTTTTTTCATCTTATGAGAAAAAATAAAACTCTACTTTGAATGGCTAGATTTACATGCTTCTACTTTACATTCAAAGCTCTGTGCACCATCAGCATGTTTAATCATCTCATCGTCAAGCCACAAAGATTATCTAATCGTATTATCAGAGTTAATGACACCACAAACTGAAAGAAAAAACTTACTGGAAGCTCAGTGTCTCCACCCACCTTTTATATATATTTATACTACACTGTAAAATCCAATAAGTAAACCTTACTTTAAAAAAAGCATGCAAACCGATTGCCTTGAAAAAACAAGTAAGGTGAAATAGGAATAGTAAAATGCCTGTCTAGTATTGTACACTTACAAGAGAGTTCCAGTAACTTAAAACAAATTTGTATTGTATACTTAATCATTTACTTTAGATGTACTTGTCTTAGTATAGACTACTCAGAATTACTATTTTAAACAACTAAAACATTTCAAGTAAAATACACTTTGTGAGTATTCCTAACTCATTTATGCAAGATTCGCTGAGGTGATGTTTGCATTCACTCGAAAATAAAGTACATAAGTGTACCTTTAGGGGTACAATGGTACAAATTTGTACCCTTGTGATTTGTACTTTAAGCAACCAGTTTTGTACCTTTGGTGACAATTTTGTACCTTTATTTAACAGTACAAAAACTGACCCTTCAAAAAGGGTACAAAACTGGCTTTGACAGCGTACAATCGTTGAATATAATGAGATATATATATTTTACACACACATACACACTGAATTAAAATCAGAATTTATTAAATCCTTTTCATTTTCACATTTTACAACATTTTAAACACATTTTTAAACATTCCATACGAGTCCATCTTACCGGGTGTTAAAAAGTAACACTGAAGCAGTGTTCAAGTTAATTATATAATTGATTGACGATTGAGTGATGATTGACAATTAGTGGTGACACCTGATGTTAATAAGCAGAATCACTGAAGGAAAGAGAGAAAAAAGGTGTTAATTAATGTTTTATAGAATGTTTCATTTCAAGCCACCATGAAAGAGGTCAGTGTTTGCTTTATTTGGGCTCTTGACTCTTTACCTTATATTATTAATTTTTCTCTGGCTGCTCCAACTTTGTATTTGTAAAGCACATTTGTTATGGTCAGAGAAAATATGATCTGGTCACAATATAATTTGATGATGGTATAATTATCATGTGATGGCCTGACGTCGCTTAGAGTCTAAATCTCTGACTGTGTGCTTGGTGTGTATAGGTTTAGTATTAATGATTGTAGTCCTGTGATGTTACAGCTTGAGATCCAACAATAGTATGACCTTTTTCTGTTTTTTACGAATAACACATTGTACACTGAATCTTCAATGTTTAAACACACACTCAAGAACGGTGACGATAAATAAATACAAAATACTGACAAACAGATCAACTCTGAACATCACAAAACAAGCTACTGTCACAACAAAACAACAGAAAAATAAAAGCAAACATGATCAACCTACAAAAATTACAGGACAATTCAGCTGCATAATTTATTCATGCAGCAATGTATGATGGGAGTTATGGATGAGTTTTGATTGGTGGCTCCCATCATGCACTGCAACATGAAGCACTGTTTGATTGTCACCATTGTTGAGGGTCATATGCTGATTCTTGATGTCTGTGTGTGTTTAAGAAAAAAACCTTCAGATTATAAAAGCTCTGCTGGATCTCAAGCCGTAACAGATTTACTATAAAGGTGTAATGTCTATATCACCAGTTAATACTGAATATCACCAATGAATCTGGCCATTTCACAATGATAAAGCAAAACTATTATGATTGTGCTTCCCAAAGCATTGTGAATCTAAGTTGATCAACTTTGGCTCACTGCACTTTTGGGACACACAGGCCAGGTCATAGTTTCTCTGGCCATAACAAATGAAAATTATGAAAACTGTGGTTTAATCTTATGGAAGATAGATATATTTGTTATTAATTATGAATTTTGACAAATGTTGTGAATTGCATACAGTGTAATTGTAACGGGTCATCACATGAAGTGGGATCCATAAGCAGGCTTTTATTAACAGATCTCATGGTCATACAGGCAATAGTGGACCATCAGCGGACTTGAGCAGTGATACAAGAAAGGTGGGAGAGATACGGAAATGGTTAGGTAATGCCAGACGGAATGAAACAGGTGTAATTTGATGTGTTATTTGAAATGGGCCTACGTACCTTGGGCTAAGTCTCGGGTTGACAACCAAACCCACTGACCAGGTTGGTATTCAGGACCAGGACGACGATGACGATCAACTTGTTCTCTGAAATGGCGGACAGCACGCTGGAGATGGGTATGAGCTTGGTTCCATGTGGCTTCACTCCTGTTCATCCAGTCGTTGATGTTAAGAGCTTGGCAGAAGGATGACCAGAGGGGAGAGGTAAATTGTGGTCCGAGACTATATCTTCGGGAAGACCGTAGATCCGAAAGACCCAGTTGCATAGATGTTCGGCGGTTTGCATGGCGGTAGGTAGTTTGGACAGAGGAATGAGGCGGCAGGCTTTGGAAAATTGGTCTACAACAGTCAGTATGGTGGTGAAGTTGTTGGAAGATGGAAGGTCGGTGACAAAGTCTATAGCTATGTGGGAACAGGGACGTTGAGGCAGGGGTAACGGCTGTAAAAGTCCAGCAGGAGCTAGATGTGAGGGTTTGTGCATGTTGCAGGTGTGGCATTGCTTAATGAATTGAGTAGGGTTTGATAAGGGTTGGCCACCAAAACCGGTTCTGTAATAGTTGGACTGTGGCTGTGATACCTGGGTGACCATATGCTGGTAGGCTATGGACTTGTTCCATGACACGGAGGCGGAAGTGTTCAGGGACAAAGACTTTCTCTGGTGGACATTCGTGAGGAACTTCGACCTGACTGTTAGCTTGTTCCAACTCAATTATAATATCCCACTGAATGGGAGCGACCACAAGTGTTGATGGAAATTATGGTTTCGGGCTGACTGTCAACTTGTTCTCCCTCATGCTGCCTGGAGAGGGCGTCAGCTTTGGTGTTCTTTGAGCCAGGGTGGTAGGTTACAGTGAAGTTAAAACGGTTAAAGAAGAGTGACCAACGGGCTTGCCTTGGGTTGAGTCTCTTGGCAGTTCTGAGTTATTCAAGGTTTTTGTGGTCTGTTAAGACAATGAAAGGATGCGTGGCTCCCTCTATCCAGTGGCGCCATTCCTCAAACGTGACCTTCATAGCCAGCAGTTTGCGATCTCCCACATCATAATTCCTCTCAGCGGTATTGAGCTTATGGGAGTGATAAGCACATGGATATAGCTTGGGGGGATTACCTTGTCTTTGTGAGAGGACGGCCCCGAGGCCAGAATTGGAGGCATCCACCTCTACCACGAAGGGGATGTCCGGATCTGGATGACATAATATGGGGGCTGTAGTGAAGCGTTCTTTCAACATCTGGAATGCAGGAGTACAGCACGAACCTGCTGGATGTGTTCTTCGAGGGTGTCAGAGTAAATCAGTATATCATTGATGTAAACTATTACAAACTTGTTCAACATGTCCCTCAAGACGCCGTTTATGAAAGCCTGGAAGACAGACGGACTGTTGACCAGCCCGAACGGCATGACAAGATATTCATAGTGTCCGGTAGCAGTAGAGAAAGCAGTTTTCCACTCATCTCCCTCTCGTATGCGGATGAAGTTGTAGGCGCTGCGGAGATCGAGTTTGGTGAAGTACTCAGCGGTGTGTAGTTGTTCTAGTGCAGCGGGTACCAGGGGAAGTGGGTATCTAAACTTGATGGTTATATCATTCAGACCTCGATAGTCGATGCAGGGCCGTAGATCACCATCCTTCTTGTGCACGAAGAAGAAACCAGCAGAAGCAGGGGACGTAGAAGGACAGATTAACCCCTTCGCCAGTTCCTCCTCAATGTATTTCCTCATAGCCTCTGACTCGGGTTGAGTGGAAAGATGCGACCCTTGGGTGGCGTTGAGTGTGGAATGAGATCGATAGCGCAGTCATATGGTCGGTGTGGTGGAAGATGAGAAGCGCGCACCTTGCTGAAAGCCACAGCCAGATCGCTGTACTCAACAGGTAGATTCAACGGGTAGATTGTAGATTTTGTAATTTGAGCCTCTCCAAGAGATTTGCGGGTTATGACTGCGTAGCCAAGGTAATCCCAAGATGACAGATGTTGTAGATGTGGGCAGGATGAAGAAATAGATGGTTTCAGTGTGTAGCACACCTGTCTTCATGATGAGTGGTTGGCTGAGAGCAGTGATGCGTCCGGTGCCCAGTGGATGGCCGTGTACCGCCTCCACTGTTAGAGAGGAAGAGCATTCAGTTAAAGCAATGAGGTGGAGTTGAGCAAAACCTTGAGCGAGCGTGCGAAAAGTGAGTGCGTATTCCGCTGCTGTCTTCCTCCCCTGGGTAAGTTCCAGAAGACTCACCTGCCCCTTTACCCTCGCTGGGGTGATCGACAACCTCTCTGAAATTCTGCATGAAAGCCTAAAATGACAGAAAGGCTGATCCATTCTCTCTCCATACCGCCATAATCCATTCCGGGGATTCCCCAGAGATGGCGTCTCTGCCGCATGTGTTATGGCAGCCTCAGCAGGAGTTGGTGGTGCCACAGGAGCGGTGGTGTGGAGATTTTGCAAGGCTTCACCAGTTCCTCCGTGAGATAGGTAAGACAATTCAACTGGTGCTGATGAGCGGAGAGTTGGCTGGCCTGAGCTGACATCATAGCACACATATGAGAGAAAGCCGCTGGATCTTGGTTTGGCGAAGTCTTCTGTAACGGGTCATCACACAAAGTGGGATACATAAGCAGGCTTTTATTAACAGATCTCGTGGTCATACAGGCAATGATCAAACAGGGGCAAACAGGTATAGCAGAGGTGAGACAGAATCGTGGTCTTAGAACAGGCAGTGGATCAGGGCAGGCGGATATCAATCACAAGTCCAATAAACAGCAAACATTCCAATGGCAGGCAGCAGAGGATCGTAAACGGGGATCAGTCAGGTTCAACAACAGGCAGACAGTCAGAATAACAAATGCTCAGAAATGTACACCGTGGCAATACAAGACTTTGTGATGATGGTGAGGTTGAGTAAAGCTTATATAGTCCCAGTAATGCACAGCAGCTGGGTGTGGTAATCAGCGCCAAGGTACAGGGCTTGTGGGAAATGTAGTGTGTGTGTGTATGAGTGTCAGTATTTGGGTGATGGTGCCCTCTGATGGCCAGAGGAGGGAATCATGGGGTTCGTCTCTGTGACAGTAATGATTGTCAATGAAAAATTAAGCAGCATAGGCCTAATGACTAATATATTTAATTCAAATAAATAAATATGTTCATTCTGATCTCTTTCATCAGGTCTCACACACACTGCAGCATTGCAGTTACTAGTTAAGTGATGAAATAATCATGTATGTTTACAAGCCATGGCTTTCTCAGATTAATTCTGTACACAGCAATCATTAGAATATCTATTCTCCTGTCTCTGGAAAGGTTCAGATTTTGAAATGATCCTGCGAATGCTTATTTTAACAGGCGTTTATTGTGTTAACAGCACATTGAAAATATACATAACCGGAAGAATCGATGCACTGCTTCTACGAGCACTTCCGGTAATATATTCCGCTATGATAAAGGTCTATTTGCATACCCATCCTAAACAGTAGGCTATGCGAAATTAGAATTAGACTTTTCTTCATATTTTAGTGCTCATGAATGTCATGGAACCTAATTCCATAAAGTCTAATTAACTATTTTAATAACATTTTGTACTGTAGCCTATATAAATTATATACATAGAAAAGTGTCTCAGGGTATTACAAAAGTGGCCACAAGGATTATATAAGAACACAAGAATTAGCAAGAATTGCTGCCACCTGACAGCTACTTTACATTCAAGGCTCCGTGCAGCATAATCGTCAAGCCACAAAGATTATCAAATTTTATTATCAGAGTTACTGACGCAACAAACTGAAAGAAAACAAACTTACTAGAAGCTCAGTGTTTCCACCCACTTTTTTATATTTATACTGTGTTTAACCAGCAAGAGCTCATCGATCGTCATCATCATGACCATCATCATCTTTCTGCTCCTGCACGTGACCTTCAATGGTGAGACAGTTATTCTAATAACCCAAGTTAATATAAATCAGTGAGGAGGAAACATAATAACTAACAATATATTTTTCTCAGTTCGTGTGAGTGTGGGTATAGTGAACAGCAGAGAAGCAAAACCTCACTCTAGACCTTACATGGTTTCTGTCCAAGCGAAGGAGCAACATATCTGCAGTGGATTCCTAATTTCTGATAGATTTGTCATGACTACTGCACACTGCAGATACGCGTAAGTCCTTGTTTCATCTGCAATCTTGAGTTATTTAATTATATTATTGTTATTAACTTAAATTAGCTTAAAATTAATAAATGAAACCTACATTATTATTAATTATCATTTAATAATAATACACCAGCTAATTATATAATTAATAAATAATTAATTATTTAAAATAAATGATTTAAGATAAGCTAATTAAATAGTATTGATAATAATAATAATTAATTCATATTAATCACATATAATATACATTTTTACACACACATATACATATATGTATATGTGAATGTATATATACAGTCAAACCAAACATTATTCAGACACTATATAATTTTTGATATATTTTTTACTAGTGGGCGCAGGACACTATAGTTTATTTATGTAAGTGAGGATAGCAAAATAAAGTAAACTGTGACATACCCAAAATTCTTCATACAGTTGACTACCAGTAAAATTGATAAAAAAAAAAAAATAAAAATTAAAAAATTGATTTTGATATAACTCTTTTTGTAAAAAAAATTGTCCGTTCAGCGCAGGACTTGAAAGAGAACTCAGTATTTGCACACTGTCTGAAATAAGCGTGTGTGCGCGCTTCGGTTGAGTGCACACAAATATTTTCACAACGCACAAGTTCTCTTTCGCGTCTTGCTATTGTATGTTTAAATTAGCAAGGCTTAATGAGTTTAGTTAAACACAGATAGCAACGTGTGTTGTTCAGGTCTCACCTGCGCTCGCGCGCTGGCTGTCAACACTCAGGCGATGACGGCGTAACGTAAGTGACTACTCATATTCGAGCATATGGCACTCGCCATATGGTAAACCAAGTTTACAAAGAGTGACTGTTTTGTCCACGCTTTTTGATAATTGCAGTTGTAATGTATTAGGGAGCCAGAATGCGCATCCATTGACTCTGTCTGTTTTACACGTTGCTTTAAAAAAAAAAAAAAAAAAAAAAAAAAAAATATATATATATATATATATATATATATATATATATATATATATATATATATATATATATATATATACATGTAGTAATTCTGTAGCTATCAAAACCAAGTCAGTCTCATCAAGTTAGTGTTTTAAGCATTTCTACATTCGTTCCAAAATAATAAGTAAAGGCAATGATAATTTTAACAATATATTTTATTTGTGTATTGATGTTTTTCTTTTTAATTGTCATCTAGGCTATTTCGGATCATCAGTTATGCTCCCACCCAGCTAACAGGGAACGTTTCCATAACTTTCACTAACGTTATGTTAAAGTTTTGTAAATGTTAGAATAAAACATTTCTAAAATAATGTTTCAAGAACATTCTTATAATGTTTTCATAGTTAAAATACATTTTCATAAAGTTGAGAGGAAACATTCTTAGAACAACATTGCTGGAACATTCTTACCATTCTGTACCATTGCTTATGACTCAGTTAAAACAGTAGAGTTGTGACGTTCGTGAACGAACCGATTCTTTTGAACGGCTCATAAACATGAACGATGGGAGCCGAGTCGCGGCTGGAGGGGAGCCGTTCTTTCTGTCGTTCTTTTTTCCTATGCGTGTTTCACACAGATGCACACAAATGAGCTCCTCCGCGAGACAGAACAGTTATAGGGGGAGGGGCGCACCCAGCGCAGGCCAACCCTTTATAGCGTGATGATATTAGTTATTAGTTGTGCACGCATCCTTCACGTGAGTACTCCAGTGGAAAAAAACCCTGCGTTCCTCTGTCATTGGGTAGGAGCGGAGCCATGACGTGTGCACGCTGCCGTCACATGCTTACTCCAGTTAAAAAAAAAATGTTCTTTTGTGATACTGTTCTTGTATTGAAATTTTTCACTAAAAGCTGTTTTGCACAGACATTCATTGCAGCCCACTTTGTTATTGTTCATTGACTTGAAGGGGCTGATGTCCTATTTGCAAAGTTTACAGTAGTAATAGTATGTAGTATGTAGACATTTCCATTTTATTTATTCTAATTTTATCTACTTTAAATATTTTTTGTTTTCTATCAAAATGTTCTTGTGTGATAACAATGTTCTTGTGTGGAAGTGTTTGTAGTAAAAGCTGTTTTGCACAGAAATTCATTGCAGCCGGCTTTGTTTTTGATGTTTATTTGTGAGTAGGTATTGTATGAATAACATAAGTCAACGTAGCTTTACACACACACACACACACACACACACACACACACACACACACACACACACACACTTTGTACTAAAGGTAAATCCAAAATAGTGATGTCACTGTCTAAGCAGAGGGATTTGTGCAACCCTATGGAATATAGTCCACACATGACAAATGAGGTAATAATCAATATTTCAGAATAATTCAAACTCAGATAGTGGTGTGTGATATCCGAGTTTTAATTATTTGACTACAAATCTCACCTCATCATTCCTCCCAGTGATTATTTCCAGGATAAACTGAGATGCCCCCAAGCTGGCTTCTTAAAACTGACTAAATATTTAAAAAGAGCCAAAAGAGCCGTTCCATTGAACGGCTCTTTGAAAGGAACGGATCGCGAAGATCCGGATCCCCTCAAAGAGCCATAAATCCCATCACTATAAAACAGCCCAAACAAATTTTAACATAATAAGTCAAGGGACAAGAGCCCAACTAAAGCAAACACTGATCTCCATGATGGTGGCTTAAAAATTGTGATTTTTCTCCTTTGGTGATTCTGCTTGTTCGTCTATATCGGATGTCCAGAAGACGTCAAAAAAAGATGTCATAAAAACTTTCATTCTGGCCCCTCAGTGGACGTCTTTCCAACCTGAGACAAGACCTCAAAAAGACATCTTCTGGACGTAATTTGCTATGATGTTCTCATAATGTTGAATGAGAACGTTCTCATAACAACGTTCTTGTAACGTCTTTATCATGTTATTTGTACTTGACGATGTTCTCATAATGTTGAATGAGAACGTTCTCATAACAACGTTCTTGAAACGTCTTTATCACGTTATTCGTACTTGACTGATGTTCTCATAATGTTGATCAAAAACGTTCTCATAACCAGAGGTGGGTAATCCAGGGGTCAAAGAGTAAAAGTCCTGCCATATTTTTATTCCATCCACTGAAGCATTAATGAGATAAATAACTTTGCTTTTCTGGTTGGTTTTAATGCAGTTAAAACTGCCCAAATAAAATCTAATATTAAATAATCAAGGGTCAAGAGCTCAACTAAAACAAACCCTGACCTCGATGATGGTAACTTAAAAATTGTGATTTTCTCCTCTGGTGATTCTGCTTGTTATCATCAGGTGTCTTCAATAATGCTCAATCATCACTCAATTAATCACTTAATTATCTCATTAATGCTTCAGTGGGTGGAATAAAAATATGGCAGGACTTTTACTCTTTGACCCCTGGATTACCCACCTCTGCTCATAACAACGTTCTGGAAACGTCTTTATCACATTATTTGTACTTGACTGATGTTCTCATAATGTTGAATGAGAACGTTCTCATAACAACGTTCTGGAAACGTCTTTATCACGTTATTTGTACTTGACTGATGTTCTCATAATGTTGAATGAGAACGTTCTCATAACAACGTTCTGGAAACGTCTTTATCACGTTATTTGTACTTAACTGATGTTCTCATAATGTTGAATGAGAACGTTCTCATAACAACGTTCTGGAAACGTCTTTATCACGTTATTTGTACTTAACTGATGTTCTCATAATGTTGAATGAGAACGTTCTCATAACAACGTTCTTGTAACGTCTTTATCACATTATTTGTACTTGACTGATGTTCTCATAATGTTGAATGAGAACGTTCTCATAACAACGTTCTGGAAACGTCTTTATCACATTATTTGTACTTAACTGATGTTCTCATAATGTTGAATGAGAACGTTCTCATAACAACGTTCTTGAAACGTCTTTATCACGTTATTTGTACTTAACTGATGTTCTCATAATGTTGAATGAGAACGTTCTCATAACAACGTTCTTGTAACGTCTTTATCACATTATTTGTACTTGACTGATGTTCTCATAATGTTGAATGAGAACGTTCTCATAACAACGTTCTGGAAACGTCTTTATCACATTATTTGTACTTAACTGATGTTCTCATAATGTTGAATGAGAACGTTCTCATAACAACGTTCTTGAAACGTCTTTATCACGTTATTTGTACTTAACTGATGTTCTCATAATGTTGAATGAGAACGTTCTCATAACAACGTTCTGGAAACATCTTTATCACGTTATTTGTACTTAACTGATGTTCTCATAATGTTGAATGAGAACGTTCTCATAACAACGTTCTTGAAACGTCTTTATCACGTTATTTGTACTTAACTGATGTTCTCATAATGTTGAATGAGAACGTTCTCATAACAACGTTCTTGAAACATCTTTATCACATTATTTGTACTTGACTGATGTTCTCATAATGTTGAATGAGAACGTTCTCATAACAACGTTCTGGAAACATCTTTATCACGTTATTTGTACTTAACGTCTCGGTTACGTATGTAACCCTCGTTCCCTGAAGGAGGGAACGGAGACGTACGTCAGTAGTGACCGACGAATTGGGATATCGCTTAGAGAGCCCTATCATCTTCGTGTAAACTAAAACAAGCCAATGGAATTGGCGTGCGATATTTGCATAATGCGCACCGCCCCCGACAGGTGTATATAAACAGGAAGCAGATGCAATCGCACTCTGTTTTTCGCTGAGGAGACAACTGGTGTCCGCGCTACAGCGAGGGTACAGAAACTGTGGCGATGGGACGTACGTCTCCGTTCCCTCCTTCAGGGAACGAGGGTTACATACGTAACCGAGACGTTCTCTTTCAGTCGGTCACGTTCGACGTACGTCAGTAGTGACCGACGAATTGGGATCCCAACTAAAGCGCCACAGTTACAAAACCCCTTCCAGTGCCCAGCGCAAGCTCAGCCGCCCATAGCACCGGCTGGCGGTGAAGGGGGCGAGCTTACACCGAGAGAGTCTACTGCTGTCTAACCACTACCCACTAAGTAAACTAGACACACTGGGGAAGCGAACCCATAAGGGACGCTGCGGAGACCACTACCTACCCAATGGGGGAGGAGTTTACGTGGGAATACACACATGGACTGGCCCGGGGGGCAGTACACATATGGAGTCCCTGGGATGGCTCCACCTGGTAGGGGGAGACTCATCTGACAGGTGACAGCAGAGCTGGCTCTGCTAAGGGAAAGACACGGACTCGGCCCGTAGGGAGTTTTAAACCATGGAAAATACACATATGGGACCGCTCACGTAGAGGGGTCACGACATATGGGCCCCAGCCAACAGACAGCGTCAGCGACGGATGTAGGCCTGGCATCAGACACTCCGCAATGTCCGTGCCGAAGGGGGAGGCGGAGGAACTCGACAGGGTTCGCCAAGCGGGGAACACGACTGGAGTGAAGTATGCACGTATCCGGCCAGTGGCGGGAATGGCATTGCAAGCCGACACTTAGAGTGGCACGCCCTGGGATTCGTACGCCAAGGCGATGGCATCCACTATCCAGTGGGCCATCCTCTGCTTGGAGACAGCCTTTCCCTTCTGCTGGCCTCCGTAACAGATGAAGAGCTGATCTGAGGTCCTGAAGCTTCGCGTTCTGTCCACGTAAACGCGCAGAGCGCGGACGGGACAGAGCAAGGCTAGGGCTGGGTCTGCCTCCTCCGAGGGCAGCGCTTGCAGGTTCACTACCTGATCTCTGAAGGGAGTGGTAGGAACCTTGGGCACGTATCCAGGCAGGGGTCTCAGGATGACGTGAGAAACACCGGGCCTGAATTCTAGGCACGTTTCGTCGACCGAAAATGCATGCAGATCCCCTACCCTCTTCAGGGAAGCCAATGCAACCAGAAGAACCGTCTTAAGAGACATTAGTTTCAGGTCGACTGACTGCAAAGGTTCAAAGGGATGACCCCGGAGAGCTGTGAGAACCAGGGTCAAATCCCAAAAGGGTACGGAGGAAGGGCGAGGAGGATTGAGTCTCCTGGCCCCCCTCAGGAATCTGACGATCAGATCGTGTTTCCCCAGGGACTTACCCTCAACTGCATGGTGATGTGCGGCAATAGCGGCAACATACACCTTGAGGGTGGAGGGAGACAGCCTTCGCTCCAACCTATCTTGCAGAAAGGAAAGCACGGATCCGACCGAACATGATCGGGGGTCCTCTCGGCGAGAGGCGCACCATTCGACGAACAGGTTCCACTTCAGCGCATAGAGATTCCTAGTGGAAGGAGCTCTAGCGGAAGTGATGGTGTCTACGACCGCTTGCGGGAGATCACTCAGAACCTCCGCATCCCGTCCAGGGACTACACGTGGAGGTTCCACAGATCGGGACGCGGGTGCCACAGGGTGCCCCGTCTCTGAGTCAGGGGGTCCTTCCTCAGAGGAATCGGCCAGGGAGGAGCTGTCGCGAGGAGAATGAGGTCTGAGAACCAGGTCCGAGTGGGCCAGTACGGAGCCACTAACAGAACCTGCTCCCCGTCCTCCCTGACCTTGCACATGAGTTGTGCGAGAAGGCTCACTGGGGGAAACGCATGCTTGCGCAGACCCGGGGGCCAGCTGTGTGCCAGGGCATCCGTGCCGAGCGTGTCGCCGGTCAGGGAATAAAACCAGTGGCAGAGGCCAGTTTCCGGGGAGGCAAACAGGACTACCTGGGCCTCGCCGAAACGCTGCCAATCAGCTGGACCGCCTGGGGGTGGAGCCGCCACTCGCCCGCAAGTAGATGCTGCCGTGACAGCTCGTCGGCTGCACGGTTGAGCACACCTGAGACACGAGTGGCCCGAAGGGACCTCAGATCCTTCTGACTCCACAACAAGAGATGGTGGGAGAGTTGCGACATGCGACGGAAGCGTAGACCACCTTGACGGTTGGTGTACGCAACGGCCGCA
Source organism: Chanodichthys erythropterus (assembly GCF_024489055.1). NCBI lineage: Eukaryota > Metazoa > Chordata > Actinopteri > Cypriniformes > Xenocyprididae > Chanodichthys > Chanodichthys erythropterus. The sequence goes on from NC_090230.1 coordinate 14,241,454, forward strand.
GTGCTTTGTGAGCGGACTAGAACGTGCTTGCCTGACAACAGCTTCTTGAAGCGGGCCAGCGCAAGACGAACCGCTAGCAACTCGAGGCAATTGGTATGCCAATGCAGCTGAGGCCCCGTCCAAAGACCTGTACTGCATGCCCGTTGTACGTGGCCCCCCATCCCGTGGCAGAGACATCTGTGGAGACCACAGCGTGCCTGGACACTCGTTCGAGGGGTACTCCGGCCCACAGGAACGAAGGGTCCAACCACCGGACAAGGGTGCGACGGCAGCTCGGTGTCACGGAGACACGGAGCGTGCCGCACTGCCACGTCCATCTCGGGACCCGGCCGCGGAGCCAGTGTTGAAGCGGTCTCATATGAAGCAATCCGAGCGGCGTTACCGCGGCTGCAGATGCCATATGCCACGTCTGCGACCGGCACCCTGCTGTTTGGCTGGTGTAGGCTGCTGCTTTGCCAACTTAGCAGGGGCGGAGGAAGACGCAGGCGGGCACCCTCGGTGACGAGCGGGCTGAGGCTGAGCCACGGGCGGCTGGGTGGAGGCAGCAGCGGACCGCCGTGGCATGACATGTCTGATAGCCTCAGCCTGCTTCTGTGCAGCGGAGAACTGTTGGGCACAGCTCTCCACCGCGTCGCCGAAAAGGCCGACCGGAGACACGGGGGAATCCAGGAACCGATGTTTGTCTGTCTCCCTCATGTCTGCCAAGGTCAGCCAGAGGTGGCGTTGCTGGGCTACCAGAGTAGACATCGCCTGGCCAACAGAACGCGCTGTCACCTTCGTTGCCCGGAGGGCAAGGTCAGTGGCAGCGCGCAGCTCCCCAAGCAGCTGTTGGTCAGGACCTTCCTGGGGCATCTGCGACAGCGCTTTTGCCTGATAGACCAGCAAAAGGGCCATCGCGTGCAGGGCAGAGGCAGCCTGCCCACAGGCACTGTAAACTTTCTCAGTCAGACCGGCTGAGAATTCACAGGCCTGGGACGGGAGACGCGGCTCACCGCGCCAGCCAGCGGCCCTTGGACACAACTGCGTCGCAACAGACCGCTCGACTGGCGGGATCCTCGCGTACCCCCTGGCTAGCCCGCCGTCCAGGGAGGTGAAGGCGGACGAGGGACCAGGCCCTGTATGAGCCCCATGCAGAGCTTGCCAAGACCTGGTCACCTCATCGTGTACTTCCGGGAAGAAAGGCATTGGGGCGGGACGCTGGATTTGACCAGCGCGACCCCCCCCCAAGTACCAATCGTCCAACCGAGATGGGCCGGGACAGGGTGGAGGGTTCCACTCAAGCCCGACGCCCAAACACGAGATGCAACGATTGTGCCCATCAGCAGGGACCAGGGAACGACCGCACCCATTAACGCACAGACGAAATGACATACTGTCAGGGTTCGTCTGTAAAGCTCTTTTAGAAGGGGAAGTCAACTCACTCGTGCTGAAGCACCCAGGGAGCGACGCGATGTGTCAGGTACACCACTCCCTGACACACCGAGGAACCGGCCCAAATCGCTACACACGCACACACTCTTTGTGTTGCTGTGAAAACAGCAGTTTTCGAGCTTATAGCTCAGCTCCTCGGAGACTCGCGACCTCGCTGAACGTGCCCTTTCACCAGCACTGAAAGCTCGCTGTAAATCCTCTTCTGAGGCAATGTTTTAGAATAAAACAAACGAAGAAAGGAATCTTCTGAACAGGACACCAGTGAATGGCTCCGAAGCGAAAGACAGAGTGCGATTGCATCTGCTTCCTATTTATATACACCTGTCGGGGGCGGTGCGCATTATGCAAATATCGCACGCCAATTCCATTGGCTTGTTTTAGTTTACACGAAGATGATAGGGCTCTCTAAGCGATATCCCAATTCGTCGGTCACTACTGACGTACGTCGAACGTGACCGACTGAAAGGGAACTGATGTTCTCATAATGTTGAATGAGAACGTTCTCATAACAACGTTCTTGAAACGTCTTTATCACGTTATTTGTACTTAACTGATGTTCTCATAATGTTGAATGAGAACGTTCTCATAACAACGTTCTTGAAACGTCTTTATCACGTTATTTGTACTTGACTGATGTTCTCATAATGTTGAACAAGAACGTTCTCATAACAACGTTCTGGAAACATCTTTATCACGTTATTTGTACTTGACTGATGTTCTCACAATGTTGAATGGGAACGTTCTCATAACAACGTTCTTGAAACGTCTTTATCACGTTATTTGTACTTGACTGATGTTCTCATAATGTTGAATGACGTTCTGGAAACGTCTTTATCTCATTATCCCTCTACCGCACGCATTATGATAAATCTATAAAAAAAAAATATTTGACTCTTTTTCTTTTCTTAGAATGGCTTAACTTAAAGTGCTGTAAAAAAAATTTGGAAAAAAATATTATTTTAAGGTACTTTATGACATGTTGCCATATGGCAACAACGTACAATAGTGGAAAAACTTAAAATAAGTGTAAGTGTATAAAGTTCATATTTTTCCTCAGAAATGTTGTTTGTATTGAATCAATTAGTGCTATAATAAGTTTTAGCAGTAATTATAAACAATACCTTATACTTATTTTCCAACATCTTGTGTTTTTCCATTCTCTTTTGCTGAATAATGCTTTATATTCTTTAAATTTCACCTTTTTTCTGTATGAAACTTCAAAAAGCATTTTTTTTTTTCCAAAGGTGAGACACATGTAGACATCACATTTGGTGCTCTTCACACTTACAATACACTTACAGCCACTTGCACCTGCCTTTTTGAGACACCATGGTAGGACAGTGGTTGGTCTGGGCCAGTATGGCTGTGATGGCAGATCTCTGATGTTGATTTAATCCATAATACAAATGCCACGGCAGTCCTTAACATATGACTAATCAACATTATATCACTAGCATTAATGTTTTTATTGTTATAGCTTAACAGACTGCAGCTGATCTTTGCTAGCTATCTAACCTATTATAATAATGTCATTCCATTATTGCGCAGTGTTGCCATATGGCAACACAGACATTTTCTCGATTTACCAAAAAATAATTTCATAAAAACATTTTTGAGTGGTGAATATGTCATCATACCTTACCTGAGATGATGTTAACATTTTTTTTGTGAATGTGACATGGGCAGGTCCTTGTTTGTTACTGACGTTTTAGTTTTCTTTCAGCAACTACTGACAAGAGATGGCAGTCTGTCAGATATCGCGTCACAGAAAAAAAATGCATGTCATGTGACTTAACCAAAGCACATCATTGGCTAAATTAAGGTCTTCTAGGGCTAGGAGGGGCAGATTTCTCTTGTGCCCCTCCAAAATCCCCAGGATACTCGTTGTACTCGTTTTCAGGATACAAGATGTAAAAAATATATCAACACTAAATTAGTTACATACGCAAATTACTAGAAACATTGTGCGGTTGTATTTTTCATCCTTTTACAGTTCTCCCTCACAGACATGCTCAGCACTTCAGGTGCTCACACCATGCTAGAGCTGCCATAATTACAAGATTTCAACTTGTAAAAAGCATTCATGTCCTCATCCACATCCTTTTTCTAAGAAGTTTTCCAAGACTATTGCACACCTTATCTGATCACTTCTCAAGACAGCCATTGCCAATACATGATGACATGCAGCTCCTTCATAAATGCGTTCTAGTCTCTATTTAAACATGCACACACCGTTAATACATTGATACGCGATCATGGAACACTTGAGAATTTAGCTTGGAATTTTAAAATTGTGATTTCCAAGTCAAGAAAAATTAAATAGAAAAAAAAAATATATATATATAGATGTAACTATTATAGTAAAATATAAAATAGTTTTGCTCAGTTATGTTCAGCTCTAGAATATTCTATCAGCATCTGCAAAATATCAGTAATTTAAAAAATAAATAAGTGAGATCAAAATTTTTTTTTTTTTCTTATTTAGCACTGCAACAAAAATGTATTATTATGAGATGTTTACATATAGTCCACAATATATAATATCTCCCTTTACACAAATTAAGCAGTTCAAAAGTTTACATACACTTATTCTCAGTACTGTGTGTCATTAATTTACGACTGTTTTTATAATTTTCTTTATGATAAGATCCATGTTTGGGACTCTCCTCATACCCAACTGTTACAAATGGTGAAAACATTTACTGATACTCCAGAAGGAAACATTGCATTAAAATTCTGGCGGTATAAACATTTGCACAGGATGGTTTATTTATTTATTTATTTATTTATTTATTTATTTATGTATTTGATAGGGACAGTGTGTGTTAATGGACAGACAGAGTACATGAATGTAAACACACCGGATTCTAGCCGAAGGCTAATTTCCATCCGTTGTCCCAGGTTGGGGGGTAAATTGTTTTTATTTTGTCTTCTGGAAAATGTTTTATGAAGCTTTTTTAGGATAGAACTAAAAAAAAGTAGATTTTTTAATAAAATAAGAACTTCCAGTTTTATTCCAGTCAGAATTTCCAGTCATCCTGTTCATAGGTTTAAAACCCACTGGCTCTCTTATTGTGTTGTGTTGTCTTGGGCATCAGTAAATGTTTGCAGCTTTTGATCATCCAGGTAACAACACACACTATTAAGAATCAAGCGTATAAACCTTTGAACTGGACCTTTTATGTAAATTCAGTTATTATTATGTCTTGTGGTTTTTATAGCCAAAATAACTGAGCACAACTCTGAAACAAAAATATAGGGGGGAAAAACACAAAAAAGGAAAGAATCATGAACCAGGTCTTCTGATGCTTTAAATTTCTTCAATGAACCAAGTTGTCTTCTTCCACTTTTAAATTTTACCATTCTTAAAGATTTAGAGTAAATCCAAAATTCTTTCTGAAAAACAGAAAACAATGGCTTTGTTTTAAGGAACTTACAGTAAATTAATATAACATGAATATAACATTTTCCCAAAATGAAAAGATTGTTCAGTAGAAATTGAATGTGTACATCTTCCATTATTATACCAAAAGTTATGTCATTTTTAGAAAATTTTTGTATTAATTGTAATTTTAAGCTATTCGTATTAGACCAAAAGTCTCTAAACAGTCTAATTAAACAGTTGTATTAACTAAACATTCAAAAATCAAATGTAGCCTACTGTTGTTTCAATTTCAGAATCACAGAAAGTACTTTTGTATTAAATCTGAAGCTGTTATTAATCTGAAAAAATCTGAAAAATGTAGTGTGTGGGGGGGGGGGGAATTAAGATAAAATATATGAAAAATACAGCGTTTTCAAAAAAACGAAGCATTAAGACATGTTATACTGTGCCCCAAAAACACAATCAAGCCTAGAAAAAAAACACGTAACCACCCCTTTAAAATTTTGCTGTTTTTCTGTGACTTTTTAGTAGCTTGTTTTTTAATGTTCAGAGTTGATCTGTTGATCAGAACATGTTGCTTGTCATTGTTGTTGAGATTCATACGCTGATTCTTGATGTCTGTGTGTGCCTCAATCATAATGCTCAATCATCACTCAATTAATCACTTATTTATGTCATTAATGCTTCAGTGGATGAGATAAAAATATGGCAGGACTTTTACTTTCTGACCCCTGGAATGTCCACCTCTGAATGTTGTTTCTGTTATCTGAGTTTTGTGTGTCACCATTGTGCTGAAGGGTAGCACCTGAGCTTCAGTCAGTGATGATCCAGAAACACTGATGCTCTGCTGCATGTAGCTTTATTTAAAGACAGTAACTGTGTAGTTGCTGATGCAGTGATACAGTTGTTATATAATACGTGTGTTCTGTGTTCTGTTTTTTTTTTTTTTTTTTTTTTTGTAAGACATTTTAGAAAAATTAGTTTTTGTTTGAGCAGATACTTTTATTAATCAACTTTTTTGACAAGGGCAGCAGGGGTGTTCCCTAAAAAAATAAAAATAAAATATGGTTCTTTAAATGTTCTGTGAAGGTCCGCCAAATAACGTTCCCCAAACTTTAAAAGAACTCCACATCATGACCGTCTCTGAACGTTGTGGGAACATTACTAGACAACGTCCTTAACACCAGTGGGGATGTTTTGAGAATGTTCTGGGAACTTAAAATTTCTAGCGGGGCCGGGTGTTTTGAACGTTCAGAAAATAACGTTTTCATAACATTTCCAAAATGATAGAATGGAATGTTCCTCTAATGTTCACATAAACCAAGAAAAAACATTCTTAAAAACAGTTAATTTGATCGTTCCAAAAATATTACAAAATAACGTTTTTATAACATTTCCAAAATGATAGATTGGAATGTTCCTCTAACGTTTACATAAACCAAGAAAAAACATTCTCGATACATTAAAAAAACTGGACGTTTTGAACGTTTAGAAAACATTCCAAAATTACGTTTTCATAACTTAAGGAAAATGTTAACAAAACGTTCTGACAACTCCTTTTTGTTAGCTGGGCAAACACCGTCTGTCACAGACACAAAGATGTAGGCTATTTTTAATTTCACCAAGCTGATTGCACTAAAAAAACAAACAAAAAAACAAACAAACTCGCAGTCATCATGCTTTCAGTCCATTTTAAGTTTGATTTTGACATAAAGCGATGATAACTGGGTGATTTGTTTACTTACTTTTAAATTAGTCTTCCCACTGACGCCATTATTTGTTCATTCAACATGCAAGTCAGCAAGAGGCAGGATTTATCGCACAAACCAATCACACACACACACACACACACACACACACACACATACACAAACACACATAGATTATGGGCTGAAAATACTAACTTGACCATAGAATCCTTCACATCTTAGCCACCCAAAATCGGCGATTTTCACTGCCAAATCAGAAGCGCAATAGAACAGTTTTTTAAATGAAGTCACCAGTAAACTGTATAGCTGCAACAGTAAATGTTGTATTGTATTGTCTTATATATGTTTTATTTTAGTAAAATTATTTTAGGAGTAATAGTAATAATATCTAGATCTGAATTGAAATAGGCTATATATATATATATATATATATATATATAGCTATGGAACAAAATTAAGAGACCACTCCAAGTACAGAAATCAATGTTAAGTGGTCTCTTATTTTTTTCCATAGCTGTATATATTAGTCAAAATTTATTCAGACACCTTCAACACTTACTACAATTTATTCACTATAGATTTTTTTTTTTTAAAATATGACAAGAACTAAACTGTGTTTAAACGAGAATAAACTGTGTCAGAAAAAAATTAATCTTGATAATGTCAGATAACACTTAATCAAAACATGGTCAGGTCAAAGTGTCTGAATAATTTTTGGTTTTAATTTTTTATCAGTTTTACTGGTAGTCCAATGTATGAAGAATTGTTGGGTATAATAATTTTGCTATCCTCACTTAATTAAACTATTTTGCTATCCTCACTTACATAAATTAACTATAGTGTCCTGCACACACTAAAAAAATATTAAAAATTATATCTATTGTCTGAATAATTTTTGGTTTGACTATATATATATATTCCAGATGTTACTGCTAAATATAACTTGTTTCTTTTTAACAGTTTTCCAGTTCTGACAGTTGTGCTAGGTGCACATGACCTACAACAAAAGAATTTGGACCGAATCAATGTGGATTTCTACCATGAGCATCCGGATTATACCAGTGGATCCTTTCATAATGACATTATGATTTTGAGGGTAACAAACTGCACTTATTTTAGTTGTTTTAAATATTTGTCTTAGGAAACAGTGGTTCAAACACTGATCTATATAAATTAGAACACAATGAGCAATCCAGTAATTTACATAGATCAGTGGGTACAAACCTGTTTGTTTTACAGTGGTATGCGAAACTTTGGGAACCCCTTGCAGAATCCGTGAAAATGTGAATAAATTTAACAAAATAAGAGAGATCATACAAAATGCATGTTATTTTTTTATTTGTCCTGAATAAGATATTTTACATAAAAGATGTTTACATATAATCCACAAGACAAAAAAGTAGCGGGAACCCTTGATTCTTAATACTGTGTGTGGTTACCTGGATGATCTATGACTGTTTTATATTTTGTGATGGTTGTTCATGAGTCCCTTGTTTGTCCTGAGCAGTTAAACTGAGCTCTGTTCTTCAGAAAAATCCTCCATGTCCTGTTTTCAAGGATTTTTTGCATATTTGAGCCCTTTCCAGCAGTGACTGTATGATTTTGTATGATTTTTTTTTATTTTGAGTCTTTTCACACTGAGGACAATTGAGAGACTCAAACACAACAAGGTTCAAACATTCACTGATGCTCCAGAAGGAAACACGATGCATTAAGAGCCGGGGGGTGAAAACTTTTGAACAGGATGAAGATGTCCAAATTTTATTTTTATTTTTATTTATTTAGTACTTCCCTTCAGAAGCAACAGAAGATACTTGCATGTTCCCCGGAAGACAAATTAAGTACAATTTACCTTGATCTTTAAATTCAAAAAGTTTTCACCTCCTGACTCTTTGTAACGAAGCGGGACTGAGGTGGAGATCCATTTGCAAGCTTTTATTACAAAAGTAAGCGTGGTCGTACAGGCAGGGTAAATTAGGAGCAAACGGGTACAGCAGAGGGTTAGGCAGAATCGTAGTCAGGGCACAGGCAGTAGATCGAGGCAGGCGGATATCATTCACAGAACAGTATAACAGACAAGGGTCAGGACAGGCAGCAACGGGTCAATACACAGGAACAGGCAAGATCAAACACAGGCAGACAGGATACAAGGTACGCTCAGAATTGTCACTAGGAATCAAGACTTCGCGGTGAGGTGGTGTGTGTGACAGTCCTTTATAGTCCTGGTAATGAGTGGCAGCTGGGTGTGGTGATTAGTGTGGAGTGATTGTGAAGTGAGTGCAGGTGATGAGCAATGGAGGATCATGGGAAATGTAGTCCGGGATGTGACAGGAACAGACGTGATCGTGACACTCTTAATGCACCATGTTTCCTTCTGGAGCATCAGTGAATGTTTGAACGTTTTTTAATAGTTGTGTTTGAGTCCATCAATTGACGTCAATTATCCTTGTGAAAAGATGAATCTCAAAATCATACAGCCACTGCTGTACACGGTTCAAATATGCAAAAGATGCTTGAAAACTGAAGAATCTGCAGGACATGGAGGATTTTTCTGAAGAACAGAGCTCAGTTTAACTGCTCAGGACAAACAAGGGAAACATGAACAACCATCACAAAACAAAAAACAGTCATAGATCATCAGGTAACCACACACAGTTTTAAGAATCAAGGGTTCCCACACTTTTGAATGAAGATATTTTAATAAATTCAGCTATTTTTTTGTCTTGTGGATTATATGTAAACATCTTTTATGTAAAATATCTCAGGACAGTACTAAATAAAAAATAACATCCATTTTGTATGATCTCTCTTATTTTGTTAAAATTAATCACATTTTCACAGATTCTGTAAGGGGTTCCCAAACTTTCGCATACCACTGTATATTACACTTCTCACCCCCATCTGGAAGATGATCAAATCTTTCTATTAATGATGATGCCATTTTTGGTTTACAGCTAGAAAAACATGTCAAACAAAACAACATCAAGTGGATATCCATACCAATGAAAGAAGATGATATCGAGGCAGATACTGTTTGTAGTGTCGCAGGATGGGGAAGTTTAAAAACAAATGGGACAGGAAACAACCACCTCATGGAGACAGATGTGGCAGTCATGAATAACATGAAATGTGAAAATAAATGGGGGGAAAAAGAATATTCAGCTTCACAGATGATGTGTGTATATGGCAATGGAGGAAGCTGTGATGTATGTAAAAAACACAATAACAGAGTAATCAAATCTTTATGTGTCTTTATGTGTTAAGTTACAAATTGTGACAAATCATGACTTATGTGTTGATCTGTGTTTCTTAACAGGGGGATTCTGGAGGTCCTTTGGTTTGTGGAGACATTGCAGTCGGTGTATCATCCTTCGGGGACCCTGAGCAGTGTAATTCACTTAAACTACCTGAAGTTTATATTAAGATTTCAGCATATCTTCCATGGATAAAGAGCCTTTTTTGTTATTTGAATTAATTGCAGATAAAGTCAGGTGATTTCTGTTTTTTTAAAGTTGAGTTTATTTGCTGCCAAATCTTCATTCGATAAACATAATAATAATTATTGTAATATACATAAAAATGTGCTGTTGCCTTTTTCTCAATAAAAAAACACAATAAAACAAAATAAAAATTACAGCATAAATGTTACAAAATCATCTGGTCATAGCTATGTGGATGTGTTCACACAAGCTTTGCACTTCACCGGCATCATGAGATATTCTATATTAGTTTGATTATAGAGTATATTTGAGACTATAGATGGAATTAATACCTTTTCATTGTATGACAGATTGACATTGTCCTGAACAATGTATAAGTATTTGTTTCATGTGTCATAAAACAGAAAAGAGGCTCTTTCACACATCATATTCTTTTGATTTTCCTCACACAAACATCCCAAGTCCTTCACATAAAAATCAGTCTACAGGCTTTCATGGACAACTGAAGTCAGGGAAGTTCTCATTTTTTAAAGCACATGAAAATTCTTACATATAGTCCCTTTAAAGACATTTGAATCCTGGGGGAAAATGTAGCACAGTTTCCACAAAAATATTACATTGCACAAATGTTTTCAACATTAAAAACTAGAAAAACAAAAACAAATAAGAGACTTCTTATATCTAAGAATCTTCCCAATCTCGAATTTTGAGCCAAAATTTTGAACAGCAGTGTAGTTTTTGGTCTATACACTACAAACATTTATTGCAAAAATTCATACATATGGTGTGAATATAAGAAGTTACAAAACATTGAAATGAACATTGCCCTTAAGAAAAAGGAGTGTACTTCAAGTATACTTAAGTAATATTCAAGTATATAGTATACTATATTTTTAATTATAATGATATATGGTGCAACAATACCCTCATATCATGATTCGATACATATCATGATATTGAACTCACAATACACTATTGCATTATCTCATGCAATTATCTCACTGCAACACAGCGTCATTGTTACTTTTACTCTGTAGTGTGGACACTTGAGGATGCTCCTGCGGGGTTGAAAGGTGTAAGCCTTAGTTCAATTAAGGCATTTAAGTAGCTTTTATAAATATACCCTAGAAAAAACATTACTCTTGTGCATCTTGAGACAAAACAATGGCATTGACATATTATAAGATATGTTAGTGCAAGTTGCATTCAGTTAAAACAGCTCAAACATGCATTTAGACAGGGGAAATATGTAATAGAATCATGCTTGTGTTTGATTCCACACAAACATTATAAAACATAAAATAAAGTCCAGGCCTGGTCCTCTCTCGTCCTTCACTGTCGTCGCTCCTCCTTTTATGCTCCCGGAGCTCCTCCGTGAGAGACTCAAGGCCGGTGCGCCTCCCAGGTGAAGCTCATTAACACTCGCGCCACCGGCCTTGCGCCGTTCCCTCACGGCTCTCACCCGCCCTGGTTGCCACATACCCCCATCACCCCTCGCAGGCCGGGGGTACTCCTGCGACTGCGCTTACTCCCCCCCGGGGGCCTGTCTCGGCAACCACAGCACCTGGGGGTAAGGACAGACGAGACGAGAGAAAGGAGACGGAAGCAAGGGGAGCGACAGGACGAGAGAGGGGGGAGAGAAAAAAAAAAAAGACACACTGCCGCTCAGTCCTCAGCCTGCAGAGAGGCTCTTCCTCGCGGTGTCATGCGATGGCACTGGACGCTCGGTGGACGGCCCGATCCTCGACCGCCTCCTGGCGACCGGCGATGGCTCCTCCGGTTGAGGGCAGCCGGCAGCGAGTCCGCCGTCCCCTGCTCCTCCCCTTCATGGCGGACAATAGCAGGCTCCGGCCCACGGCGAATGGCGGTGACTCCTCCGCTCCCTCTTGGACGGCAGCCACCCCACCTCATCCCAGGGGCACGGCACCGAGCTCTTCGTCCCACCTGTCACTATGCTCCAGCACCACCACCTTGGGCAGCCTCTCGTGGTCTTCACACTCCCGCGCTGCCTGAACTCCACAGCACCGCGATCCCCCTCAGCAGCGAGGGCTCTCTGACAGCATGTCCCTTCTTCCTTCCGGGTTTCGGCACCAATGTAAATATGGGAAGAAGGAGGCGGGAACCGGTGAACATTCAACAAAACTTTAATTCCAAAATAAACAAAGAACAAAACGAAATTAATGCCGGCAGACCCTCACGGACGTCTGCCAGCCACACAAACATAATAAAACATAAAATAAAGTCCAGGCCTGGTCCTCTCTCGTCCTTCACTGTCGTCGCTCCTCCTTTTATGCCTCCGGAGCTCCTCCGTGAGAGACTCGAGGCCGGCGTGCCTCGCAGGTGATGCTCATTATCACTTGCGTCACCGGCCTCACGCCGTTCCCTCACGGCTCTCGCCCGCCCTGCTTGTCACAGTATACTTAAGTGCAATTTTAAGTATATTTCTGAGAAGTACATAAACTATATTTGAGAAGTAAAAAAAATATATAAAAAGTGAAAAAAGTACATTTCTATAATGTACTTAAAGTGCTATTTTCACACACTTTTTTTGTACTTAATATACTAAAATATCTTCTTTACTTCTTATGATAATATTACATTTAATAAAATGTATTTAGATACCACTTATAGTACATTTGAACCCATAGTGTAAGTGGTAACTAATATATTTTTTAAATACAGAGATAGTAAATTAAAAGCACATTTTAGTTCATAATTCATGGTGTCTCAGAATAGCACAGTTGAGTACACTTAGATGTTCTTAAGATTATCTTAAGAACTACTAAAGAAGAATTTTTAGTATATTAAGTACAAAATTAGTGCTCGCGAATAGAGCACCTTAAGTAGCAGTGTACTTTTTTTTACCTGGGTACTTTTTGTTTAAAAGAAGTATATTAATAGCACACTTGAATAAACTTTTTCGTAATTGGGGAAATGCTATTTTACACTTAGAATGTTCATTCTGAGTATTCCTTGCTGATAAGATCTGCTATCTCTCTTTTTTATTTCATTAGTTTAAGATTATAGTACTGTTTCCTGTTTACATCATGTGCAGCCAATATCTTGAGATTGTAGTCTGATATGGATTTTCTGCCTGATCTGGGTTTTTTTTTTTTATTATACATTTTAAGATATGTTAATTCTGTTCAGTTAATTTAAAATCATGCTTGCTTTAATCACAAGCGAGAGTATTTCATGTGCAAATTCAACTGTTTTTGCTATTGACAGACAGTTGTGGAGCTTATGAGCTTGGCCGTGCCACACAACTGTGACTGTTCAACCACATCCACCCTGGCCATGGTGAAAATTTTCACCGCAAGCTTTTTTCTTTTGATGCTGTCAAAAATAGTAAAATAGTATTTATTTTTATTATTATTATTATTATTTTAGTTGCATGCACTGTAATACAATTCTCAATTTTCCATCTACACTTTCTGTAGGAATTTTAGCACCAGAGAAGCAGTAATATAACAGTACAATAAATATATTAAGGTCAGTGATTATATAGCACAGAAGCCAACCCCCACTCCAGACCTTACATGGTTTCTCTTCAGAGGAACTGGCAGCATGTCTGTGGTGGATTCCTAATTTCCGACGAGTTTATCTTTACTGCAGCAGCACAATGTTGAAAGAAGTAGTGTATTGTTTGGAAATGTCCATCATGGCATTTAATATACTCTAAAAGAAAAAGATTATTATATTAATACAATCTATTTAATATTAACAGATCAGAGATTTTGACAGTTGTGGATGGTGCACATGACCTAAAAAATAAGACATCGGGATGATGTCCTACTACCAGCATCCAGACTTTACTGTGGAACCTGTTATAAATGACATTATGCTTTAAGGGTAACAATCTGTACTCATTTCAAAATGATATCATATTAGAGAAAATATTTATACAATAACATTTATCTTTAAAAATAAATATGGGATATATTACTTGTAAGCAAGAGATACAGTTGGTCAGTCATTATCGCAAAATAAACTGGCCAAGTGTATGCTGTATTTAGCACAGCTGTAAATTATTTTATAATCTTACATTTACAGTAACTTAAAACTTCTGCGAAGGAAAAAAATAGCCCATGACTACAATGTACAAAACTATTGACATTGACAAACAAACATTGCAGCAATTGATACTAAAATCCACTGAGGTAATTTCCACTTCAGTCAATAATAAGACGAACGATGGCGGCAGTTGTGTTTGTGACAGAGGCATCCCTAGTAAAAAAAAGTATGCTAAGTATACTTAGAGCAAGACTAATTATTATTATATTTCAAGTGTGTTAATGATTAGTTAACTTAAAGTGTGCTATTTTGAAACAACTAATTTTGTACTAAGTATACTTTAGTTGTAATTAAGTTGTATTAAAACACAACTTTAAGTATATTTATTGTACTTTTGTGTGCTTAATTGAAACTACTTCAAGTATACTTAGTACACTTTAAGTATATGCCTGTGTAGGGACTACATGCTTGATAATGATATTAAAGTGTACTTAATTTGTGTTATTACTTATAAGTATATTTTATTTGTGTTATAAATATACATTGTGTTATAAGTACTTTATTTGTGTTATGAGTATACTTTTATTTGTGTTATATAAGTACACTTTATTTTTGATTTTACATTACAAAATAATTACTAGTGTCTTCAGAACACACAAGCAATATACAATGAATATATTATTTTACAGGTAATAGTATATACTGCTCAGTACCTTTGGCTTATTCCAAATACTAAAAAAATACACACTTTGCAGTAAATAACAATACACTTTGTTATTACTTATACTTTGTTTAATATAGTCAACATGTAAAGTGGATCAAAAACCATCTTATCTTCTTCTTATGACAACTTTGCTGAACTTTTTTGATCTACTTCAAATGTTGATTACTGTACTTTGAATTACACAATCTCACACAATACAGTATTATAATTGTGCTACTATTTACATACAGTTTAACACATTTTCCCAAAGTTGAATGCATTTGTTTTCAAGGCCATTAAAATAAATAAAATGTAACAACATCACTAATGAAGAGACTGTCATGATCATGAGTTGGAGTGCCTCGTTTAGCCACCAGAGGGCACTCCAACATGGACTATTGTTCACCTTTAACTACATTACCCATAAGATTGGGCAGGTTAGATTACCTCCAGCACCCCCTCCAGTCCATCAGTCCGCTCCAGAGCCCGCTATGGCCCATCAGTTCGCTCCCGAATCCACAGAGGAGGTGGGCGCTGAGTCTCCGCTTCCCACACGTAAAAAGAGGAAGAGGAGGAGGAAGGCTTCCATCCCTCAAGATCTGGAGGCCCCCCCAGAATCCGCTCCAGCCAATGAGTCCGCCCTAGCCAGTAAGTCTGCTCCAGCCAGTGAGTCCACTCCAGAGCCCGCTCCAGCCAGTGAGTCCACTCCAGCCAGTGAGTCCGCTCCAGCCAGTGAGTCCACTCCAGCCAGTGAGTCCACTCCAGAGTCCGCTCCAGCCAGTGAGTCCGCTCCTGCCCCGCATGCTCTCCCTGTCAGTCCTGTGATGTCCAAGACGGCTGTCATTACTTTTTATGTTTTGGCGGTCTTGCATTTCTGGAGGAGGCACTCAGGTGTTTTTGACCAGTCTGCCAGCCCAAGCCTGCTGCTGTCTCAGAGCAGCCCCAGCCTGAGTCCGCTTCCGTCTCAGAGCAGCCCCAGCCTGAGCCCGCTGCCGTCCCAGAGCAGCCTGCTCTCCCTGAGCCGGCCACGGAGGCCGTCACCGAGCTGCCCGCTCTCCCTGATATGGCCACAGAGCACCCTTGGCCAGCCCTGCCACTGCCGCTGCCCAAGCATCTGGCCCTGCCGCTGTCCCTCAGGCCGTCTGTCCTGTCGCCACCATCCAAGCCTTCTGTCCTGCTGCCGTCGCCCAGGCTTTCTGCCCTGCTGCCACTGCCCCGGCCGTCTGAACCGCTGAAACCCGCCTGGTCAGTGCCACCCTGGCATTCAGCCGGGACTCCAGACCTGCTGGAACCCGCCTGGTCTGTTCCTCCAGCTCCGCCCTGGCATTCAGCCAGGACCCCGACCTTCTTAGAGCCCCCGTGGTCTGTTCCTCTGGCTCCTCCCTGGCCTTCAGTCAGGGGCTCTGGTCCTGGCCCACCATCCCTCCCCCTGGTCCTCCTCCAGTCCACCTCCCTCCTGAGAGTTGTGTTGTTGTTGTCTCATGGAGCGTCTGGTAGCCGCTCCGTAAGGAGGGGGTACTGTCATGATCATGAGTTGGAGTGCCCCGTTTAGCCACAAGAGGGCACTCCAACATGGACTATTGTTCACTTTTAACTACATTACCTATAACTCACCTCCTGGACTCATTATCCTTGTTTCATTGCACCCAGCTGTTTTGTGTTTGCTCATTAGTTTCTGTCTATTTAGTCTCAGTTGTTTCTGTCTTTGGTTGTGGTTTGTTAATGTATTGTTACATGCACGTTTTGTATCTCTGGCCTTTTGTTTTGTGGACTGTTTTCTGTGGAGTTTGACCTTTGCCTGCCTGATTACGACTTTGGATTTCCCAATAAATGCTGCGCTTGGATCCTAACATCTTGTCTTTGTGCATTCCGTGACAGAGACATATTTCATTGACAAATCCAATGGTTTTTATTTAAACTTAACATAGATTAAGCAAAACTTACCATGTTTTTGATTAAAGAAAATAAAAAATTATTGGTCCAATGGTGACCCTTTATACACAAATACAAATTACACAATATATTCCATTTTCTGATGAGCTTCTCATGATTGTGTCTGATGGCCGCTTACACAGAGGCAGTGACTGCAGAAACTCGTAAAGAACAGCACCTGTTAACAGAATGTACAAAAGATAGAAGGTCAGACAGCATGATCAACTCTTTATTCGCATTTACAATAGTCTGTCTGAATCCTATATTGAACCAATAATATTTCTGAACAGTAAATGAGGATTAGCAGCAGGGACTGTATCAGTATGGCATGTCGATATTGTTTTCGATATTGTTTTCAAGCATACAGTACTTTATGAATTAATATCGTACAGAATACGGGCCGATTTGACCAATCATATGAACGGGGCGTTTTGGTGCTGCATACAAACATGTGCCATAAACCACCACACACAAACTCAAAAAGGTGATATCAAGCTGAAATATTGCTCTCCGTTTGTTAAAGGTGCCCTAGCATAGTTTACCTCAGCATAGTTGAATAAGTGTTCAGTACATGGAAATGGCATACAGTGAGTCTCAAACACCATTGTTTCCTACTTCTTATGTAAATCTCATTTGTTTAAAAGACCTTCGAAGAACAGGCGAATCTCAACATAACACCGACTGTTATGTAACAGTCGGGATCATTAATATGTACGCCCCCAATATTTGCATATGCCAGCTCATGTTCAAGGCCTTACCCAAGGGCAGCCAGTATTAACGTCTGGATGTGCACAGCTGAATTATCAGACTAGGTAAGCAAGCAAGGACAATAGCGAAAAATGGCAGATGGAGCAATAATAACTGACATGATCCATGATATCATGATATTTTTAGTGATATTTGTAAATTGTCTTTCTAAATGTTTCATTAGCATGTTGCTAATGTACTGTTAAATGTGGTTAAAGTTACCATCGTTTCTTACTGTATTCAGGGAGACAAGACTGTCGTTATTTTCATTTTTAAAAAACACTTGCAGTCTGTATAATTCATAAACACAACTTCATTTTTTTATAAATCTCTCCAACAGTGTGTAATGTTAGCTTTAGCCTGTTAGCCACGGAACACTATCAAACTCATTCAGAATCAAATGTAAACATTCAAATAAATACCATACTTACACGATTAGACATGCTGTATGATGAAAACATTGTAAAGATCCATTTTGAGGGTTATATTAGCTGTGTGAACATTATTTATGCTGTTTAAGGCCAGCACGAGCTCTTGGGGCGTGGAGCACGAGAATTAAAGGGGCCGCAGCCTGAAGCGGCGCATATTTAATGATGCCCCAAAATAGGTAGTTAAAAAAATGAATAAAAAAAAATCTATGGGGTATTTAGAGCTGAAACTTCACAGACACATTCAGGGGACACCTTAGATTTATATTACATCTTTTGAAAACACGTTCTACGGCACCTTTAAAGCAAAAAAAAAAAAAAAAAAAAAAAAGTTTGTTAACTGGTTAGACAGACTACAACTTACCTCCAAATAGCAGCACTTTTCTCCAGTTCTTTCAGGATCGCGTAGGCAATTAAATTCCTAGCCAGTTGTCGCCATCAAGGTCAGTCTGCAATGTCACTTGATTGAACTGGTCAGAATTCCCAAGGTTACTTCTGCTGCTGGTGTGTTGTTTAATATAGATTTATGTGTACGATTGTAAAATGATTCTGCCAGTGTAAACTTAATAACCATTTACACATATTTGGAAATTGTATAGGCTACACTGCATATATTAAATGGGCTTTTTAATGCATTAATCATACTGAAATAAATAAGCACAAGTAATAAAATGAATTCCAAGGATGAATAAGTAAACTTAAAAAATATACTCAAATTTAACTTTAGATACACTATCTTCAGGATATTAAATAATGTATTTTTTAAATATACTTTCAGTGCATTGTTACAATGATCATTTTCAGCACAGTTAAAGTATATCTCAAATGTATTTTTATAAAGTGCAAATAAATACACTTTTAAAAAATAAACTTAACTTACACTTCAAATATATTTTTCTAAAATATATTTTTTAGAAAATATACTAAAGTACAATTATTTTAAAGTGTGTTAAAAGTTGTATTGTGAAAATATGATGCTAATATACTTTTTATTTATTTGAAGATAATACATTTTTGTTAGTATATTTGCAATGTACTATAGAAAAAGGGAATATTTAAAATACAATAAAGTATACTTTTTTCACTATAGGGATGGCTCTGGTTTGTGATAAGAGAGATGTAAAAACAAATCTCAGAATCTCACCTGCATCCACCGTCTGCCTATAAACCTGTGTGTTTCACTCACTTCTCTGTCCTGCCAATTGCCCTGTCCAAATACCCACACTTGCCATCTTGGCCACTTGAGAGCTTGTGCACACGACAGGAAGAAAGTGTACAAGACTGTCCCATGTCTTTAAAAAATGCCCAAGTGCAGTGCCCTAAATGCACACTAAACCCACACTATCTTAAATACTGCTTCTGAGCAGTCATGCATTATGTTCGGGAACTCACATGTGGACTTATGAAACGTCATCAGTTGCTTGTTTTTTTTTTGTTTGTTTTTTTTTTTGCTGTGGTAGTCTGCAAAGCTCTTGTAAATAACTGAAATAATTTGGAGAACTGACATGGAACTTTAATGTGGCGAAGAACATTTTTTTTTCAATGTGTCGACCAATCAGAATCAAGCATTTTAGAGAGCTGTAGTATAAGCTAGGTTTTATTGGTATGTGCTGATTAAGTTGATATAGAATGCCTTTCAGCCGTAAGGACATAATTGTAAGAATAGTCCTTGTATATCCTGGATCAAAATGATAGATTTTGGCCTTTTTGTAATGATATTGTTTTTAAGGGTTACAAACTACATACCAGCTGTATTCTGAGCTGTAAAATATCAGTACCAAAATGCATGCATACATGCCTAATTCTTATCTATCATTAGACTGAATGCAAGACCGGAAATATTAACTGGAACATTATCTTTTCATCACTCTGTTACTCATACTGCAAGAAGAACAAATACTTCAGTAACTCCACCCCCATTTACAGTATATTTATAGTGTTTTGTCATGAGAAATCAGTGTCATCTTCATCATGACCATCATCATCTCTCTGCTCCTGCTGGCCTCTCTGCTGCCACACCTGACCTTCACTGGTGAGACTGGTGATTATATAACAGTATATTATGATGATTTTTAAGATGATGTTTAATTTTATGTGCTGAATAAGTTGACTGACAGCACTATCTCTCTCTCTCTCTCAGCTCATGTGAATGTTGGTATAGTGAACGGCACAGAAGCCAAACCTCACTCCAGACCTTACATGGTTTCTCTTCAGAAGAACAGGAATCATATCTGTGGTGGATTCCTCATTTCTGATGAGTTTGTCTTGACTGCCGCACATTGCTGGAATGGGTAAGAGCTTGTTTAGAAATCAGTTTTGACTGACAGAATGATTGCAGTGCAACCACACAGT
This sequence comes from Chanodichthys erythropterus, assembly GCF_024489055.1. Lineage (NCBI taxonomy): Eukaryota > Metazoa > Chordata > Actinopteri > Cypriniformes > Xenocyprididae > Chanodichthys > Chanodichthys erythropterus. The sequence goes on from NC_090230.1 coordinate 14,261,595, forward strand.
GTATCATATGACATAAATGACCATCATGACTTTCTCTTTTAACAGAAAAGAGGTTCTGACGGTTGTGGTTGGTGCTCATGACTTAAGCAAGAGTTCAGATCGCATCGATGTGCTGTCCTACGAACTGCATCCAGAAAATTTATTCAATCCTTATCGGAATGACATCATGCTTTTGAAGGTGACAACCTGTAATATTTTTAGTTTTTAGTTTCTGAGCAGGAAACAGTATCTTAATTGTGACACTTACATTTCTTTTGCAACTACTTGCTGTAAGAAATAACAGAAAGGATTAAATTATTTTCTAACATACAGAAAAATGCCAAAAAAAAAGTATGTGTCCTAAGTAGTGTCCTACTTTTTTGTTGATGTTGTTTTTGTTTTTGCTATGTGTAGGGGGAAAAGGGGAAAAAAGGGTAAAATGCTGAATATCTGAAAAATCATTGATAAATTCATTGTTATTTCTATACACAGCAGAAAAAATAGTGTAGGAAACAGGCTTTTTAAAAGTGCTCCTGTAATGCTGTTTTTAAGGTTGCTAATTTTGTTTTGGAGGTCTCCTTTTACATATATCAAAAACACTTTAATTTTCTCATAATATACATGGCACATCACATTTCTCAGAGTGTGAAAATGTTTCGTTCAAAGATTTTCTCTTTAAACTCCTTTCCGTGAGTCTTCTCCACTCTGATTGGTCAAACGCCTACAGTAGTATGCTGTGATTACCATATCTGAATATCAACTCTGGGGGCTTCCTCAGTACTTTTACATTGTGATACAAGCAGTATAGCAAAACAGGGGCACTTTATGAGGCACTTAAAGTAAAATATGCATAAAATATGCAAGAAAATTCACCTCGGCCTTCACAAACAGCAGTATAATCAACTGAAGTTTTGATGATTAAATCTTTAATTATTAACGGTTGTGTTTCTGAATTACAGCTACAGGAAAAAGTCGAACTAAACAATGTTAAATCGATATCCTTGCCAAAGAAAGGAGAAGACGTGGGAACAGATACTGTCTGTAGTGTTGCCGGCTGGGGATCACAGACGATTAATGGCCCACCTAGTAATCGTCTAATGGAGGCAAATGTGTATATAATGAACAACAGAGAATGTAGCAATAAATGGGGAAATAACTACTACAAAGAATCACAGATGATGTGCACATATGGCCATGGTGGATTCTGCAATGTATGTACAAAGATGATTCACATACTTTAATAGTTAAGTTAATTTATGAACAAGTTTAAACTGATACAGTATGCACTTTAGTGATGTGTTGATCTCTGTTTCTTCACAGTACGATTCAGGAGGTCCTTTGGTTTGTGGAAACACTGCAGTTGGTGTCACATCATTTGCATATGAAAAGCTCTGCAATTCACCTGACTATCCTAATGTGTATACTAAGATTTCACCATATCTTGAATGGATCGACAACATAATTAGAAATGTGAAGTGAGTTAAGTTCTTAAATTCTTACGTATGTAACTTTCAATAAAGTATCACATGGCAAGCATTATTTATTCAAAGAGTCCTCATTGTCAACCATATATAATGACAATATTACATGGGAGGCACAAAAGTCATTTCACATTAGTTCACCTGGTGGCCATCTTGGTTACACCTTCAATTTTAATTTATTCAAGTATGGCTCATATCCATTTAAATGAGGAAAGATTAAACACTGCAAAACTGTTGGTCAATATTAGGTATAAAATCAGACGAATATGGTATAAAACTCAGTTTCTTCAGCTCAAAGTGTTACAGTTATGGTTGTATACAAACGCACGACAAGGAAGATTCAAGAATAAGTCTTCTAATAAATCCACAGGCAAGGAAATCCACAAACTGGTAAACGGGAACCACAACCACACATACTGTAGCACAAATGATACCAGACAATACTGAACTGAAAACACAGGGCTTAAAAATGAGCAGAAAAACGAGGTGGGTGATTGAACAGCTCGTGGTAATAAAGAAGGTGATCAGTAATTAAGTAGGTACTAACTAACTACGTACAAGTGAAATGAAGTATACTTTGCAAGGCTGTGTGTTCGACTGTGCTATACACATAAAAAAAAAAAAAAAAAAAAAGATTATATCCAGGGCAATTGGATATCCAATTCACCTGAGCATCCTAATGTGTATACTAAGATTTCAGCATATCTTCAGTGGATCCATGAACAAATTTGAAACGTTGTGTCTACATGGAATTATAAAAAAGGAAGAAATGATAATAAACCTTCCATAAACCTTCTTTAAGTAAACATATCATATGGTAAGCATCAGTTATAGTCAAGGTGTTTTCATTGTCACCATATATAATTCAGGCAACATCCTCACTGTCCAGTCATGCATGCAGACTCCCATTGCATGGAGAAAAACTTAAATACCCCAAAACGCTAGCTAAAAATTACAGTAATAAAAAAAAACAATAAAAAAAAAACATTAAAACAGGAATAATATCATTGTGCTGCTTCATAAAAATTTATTCATATTTTATTTTATAAATAAAACCGTTTTTCAGACAGGTCAAAATAAATAATAATAATAATAATAATAATAATAATAATATAAAAACATTCCTGGAAAAACCGCCATGATTTGAGTTGTAAAATAAAGAGCTTTGTAAAATCTTCCAACAAAAGTTTTTAAAAAACTGGCAAGTCTTAGAGATCTAACCACAGATAGTGTGTCAGTTTTACTAAGCTCTCAACTGATTTCTCACCTCTCAGAATTTACAATAAATATTAGACATGGATTACATCACACATGAGACAGATTAGTCTACTACCATAAAGAACGCAAATATAACACCTATATTTTCCACTTCAGTGCAAAGTCAGACCCACAGGAAGCTGTGAAAGAGGAAGTACGAGCACTACTAAGGGTCTAAACTAGACCACTTTATGGTAAATACCATCATCAACACTGAGGAGAACTTCAGCACTATAGAGAAACCTTCTCAGAACAGGATCATGATCTTCTCTGTGCTTTTGCTAGTCACGCTGCTACCATATCCAACCCTTCCATGTAAGTCTGATGGAAAATAATGAACTTCTATTGCATTACGTTTTCTACATTTACCATAAATGTGCACTTTTGATGTTATGTAATTATTAGCAGTGCTCTCACTGACTTCATCTTAAAGTCCATTTAATTCTAGTCTATTTCTCATTTAACCAGCATACGTTAATTTCTCTCTCAGCATCTGTGAATGTGGGTATAGTGAACGGCGCAGAAGCCAGGCCTCATTCAAGACCCTACATGGTTTCGATACAGAGAAATAATGAACACATATGCGGTGGCTTCCTTGTGTCTGAACAGTTTGTCATGACGGCTGCACACTGCTTTACAGAGTACGTTTTTTGATCGGTTCAGTAAAATTTCATTGTGAGTCAAAGACTCCCAGACTGCTGCAAAAGGGTCTTCACTTGGTGTGACTACTTTCGAAATAACGCAACCTAGTGCATACCCAACTTCTAGGCAGTCCGCCAATTATTGTTTGAACCCAAAATGTATTTTACTTAAACTAAAGCTAAAATTGAGCTATTTGTTTGTAACTTTACAATGGAAGCATCAAAACAAAGTTTGTTAATAAAATAATATGGTTATAAAAGCATTTTTTTATAGATCAGCCCTGAAATGCAAAACTCAGTTTTGATCATACCAATAAAATACATGGTTTTCTTTCTAATCTTTCTCATGACAGAGGAGAGAAGCTAACAGTTGTGGTTGGAGCTCATGATCACAATCATGGTTCTAGTCGTATGGCTGTCAATTTCTACCTCATCCACCCTGCATTTGAGTCTGAAAGTCTGCTAAATGTCATCATGCTACTTCAGGTAAATGACTCGGCTAGGTTTTGCATGGCAAAATGCAAGAAAACAATTGTTAACCATGCAAAGAATTAAGAGAAAAGTATCCTGAATGTCCTGATCCCCTAGGCTTTGTTCAAATTGTTCACAAATTCAATTTGGTTTCAGATCTGATTTATAGGACTGACAGTTAATTTTACATGTGATGAAATTAATTCAGTGATGTCAATATCTGGTGTATCTACATTGTTGGCCATACTAATGATGCAAGCAATATACAACAACTTGAAACCTGATCTGACCGTTTAGAGTCTAAGAGACTGAGACAGGGATGGACTGGGACCAAAAATCGGCCCTGGCTTTTTGGCCCAGACCGGCCCACCACCACATAAGATCACAAATACCACCCGTCCTTCCGCTTATATATATAAAATTTATTCTACTTATTTATTTATTTTTAGTTGTTTACAACCAAGTCACCAAAATACGATGAATACACACTGAGCATAACCTAACACACAACAGTAAATCTATTAGCCTTATTACAGTTTACTTATTCTTATCACAATGTTAATTGTTGTTGGTGTGGGTTACTTATATCCAACAAGCTATGGTAAACAAGCTAGGTAACATTATAATCTCTGAAATAGCGGAGTAATCGGAAATAGCGGAAAAAAAATCAGTCAAATTCATCAGTTATCATCTTTTTGTTGTTGTTGTTGTTATGACTAATTACTCAGCACCATCAGCGTTAAAGAGAAAATAATCACTTCACCCGATGTTTTTGAATAAAATAGCCTTGACAGCCGACTTACTGGAACTCATCTATCTGTAGAACTGTTCTCTCCCGCCGGCGCCGCCGGACTTCTACAGAATCTAAGCACAAGCGAGTGTGACGTGCGCGGTGGACCAAACCACTGTGAGGCAAGGGAGGGGTGACTCAAAATGTTTAATAAACTTAAAACGCCCGTTTGCGTTTGTATTGCTTTACTACTTACATAATTATTTTAGGTTTATATAATTTATGCACAATACTTAGCGTGGTTATTAATTATATTTTTTATATTGCGTGCAGGCAGAAATCTTATAGATGGTGCTGTTCAAAGATATGATTGAGCCAGTCCAGTGTCAATCAAGAAAACAACCAATGGGCCGCTAAGCTACATGTTTCATGAGCCGCGTCTGTCAGAAGGAAAAAAATAGCCTATGTGATATTTTTGACTAAAGTGTTTTGGGCCAGCAGCCCAGTGTCAAATGAAAAAGCATTGGGCCGCCGATCTAGGCCTACCACTTTTCATGGTCATGTTTTTTTTTTTTTTTTTTTGGCGGTCGGCAACCGTCGGCCCCAAAAAGCACGTCGGCCCACCGGGAAAGTGCCCGGTATGCCAGATGGCCAGTCCGCCCGTGGACTGAGATGTATTCTGGATTTAGATCAGAAAACCACATATCGATGTGGTTCAAATAGGGATTGTAAACATCATTAATTTAGTATGTTTGTTTGTTTATTTGGTTGTTTTGCTTCAAATTACAAAAAAAAAAAAAAAAACTGATTTAAGATATGTCTGAAAAAATATTTTTGTCTGAACAAAGCCTTAGAGATGTGATCGTAGAACTGGAATAAAAACTGCAGTCTCAAGCAATCATTTGGATAATTATACTTAAATTATAAAATACTAGCATGCCTGAAAGTATATACCTGAAAGAATACGATGAATTTTGTCATCCTGTTTTTATTATGAAATTTTTTCAGCTTTAACCGTTGAATTATGTGCTGTAGCTACATGTAAAGGTCAAAAAGAGCAAAAAAGTCAACTGGATCTCCATACCAAAGAAAGATAAGGACATCAAGGCCAATGCCAAATGCAGTGTTGCAGGATGGGGAAGAAAAAACACCAATGGTACAGCGAGTGCTAAACTTATGGAGGTGGATGTCACAATCATTGATAAAAAAGCATGTCAGAAGTACTGGAGGGAAACATTCTCCACCTCAAGGATGGTGTGTGCAGGTGGTCGTGGAGGATTCTGTCAAGTACAAAGTATATTCTAGAAAAATCAAAAATAGTATAGCTGTTCAATTTTATTCACAGCCTGTAACTTTTTCCACTTCTCAGGGTGATTCTGGAGGACCTTTGGTGTGCAACAAAGTTGCCGTTGGTGTGGGGGGGGGCAATCTCATCACATGTGGTCAGACAATCTGTGAGAAACACTCTACAGGTGCTGGTCATATAATCAGAATATCATCAAAAAGTTTATTTATTTCACTAATTCCATTCAAAAAGTGAAACTTGTATATTATATTCATTCATTACACACAGACTGATATATTTCAAATGTTTATTTCTTTTAATTTTGATGATTATAACTGACAACTAAGGAAAATCCCAAATTCAGTATCTCAGAAAATTAGAATATTGTGAAAAGGTTCAATATTGAAGACACCTGGTGCCACACTCTAATCAGCTAATTAACTCAAAACACCTGCAAAGGCCTTTAAATGGTCTCTCAGTCTAGTTCTGTAGGCTACACAATCAAGGGGAAGACTGCTGACTTGACAGTTGTCCAAAAGACGACCATTGACACCTTGCACAAGGAGGGCAAGACACAAAGGTCATTGAAAAAGAGGCTGGCTGTTCACAGAGCTCTGTGTCCAAGCACATTAAAAGAGAGGTGAAGGGAAGGAAAAGATGTGGTAGAAAAAAGTGTACAAGCAATAGGGATAACCGCACCCTGGAGGGGATTGTGAAACAAAACCCATTCAAAAATGTGGGGGAGATTCACAAAGAGTGGACTGCAGCTGCAGTCAGTGCTTCAAGAACCACTACGCACAGACGTATGCAAGACATGGGTTTCAGATGTTGCATTCCTTGTGTCATGCCACTCTTGAACAACAGACAGCGTCTTGCTTGGGCTAAAGACAAAAAGGACTGGACTGCTGCTGAGTGGTCCAAAGTTATGTTCTCTGATGAAAGTCAATTTTGCATTTCCTTTGGAAATCAGGGTCCCAGAGTCTGGAGGAAGAGAGGACACACAATCCATGTTGCTTGATGTCCAGTGTAAAGTTTCCACAGTCAGTGATGTTTTGGGGTGCCATGTCATCTGCTGGTGTTGGTCCACTGTGTTTTCTAAGGTCCAAGGTCAACGCAGCCGTATACCAGGAAGTTTTAGAGCACTTCATGCTTCTTACTGCTGACCAACTTTATGGAGATGCAGATTTAATTTTCCAATAGGACTTGGCACCTGCACACAGTGCCAAAGCTACTAGTACCTGGTTTAAGGACCATGGTATCCCTGTTCTTAATTGGCCAGCAAGCTCGCCTGACCTCAACCCCATTGAAAATCTATGGGGTATTGTGAAGAGGAAGATGTGATATGCCAGACCCAGGGATGGGCAATAATACATCAAAATGTATTTTAAAATAAAATACCAAATACCTTAGGCTACGTCCACACGAAGCCGGAGCTTACCCTAAGCCAATCTTTTTTTTCCTTGTCTCAAAAAATATCTGCGTCCACACAAACCCACTGAAACGACTCAAAATGATGTAGTATACATGCCAGACCATTATGTGGCACTGTAATTCTGTCACAGAAATGCACTTAAAGCAGTGAACAAGACTTGGAGCATGTGCATAAACCTTGCGCACTGAATACAAACTATATCAAAGCTTAGAAATAACGCTTTATTTTGGCTCAGTAGCTTCTGCAGCATGAACGCAAGCATGTAGAGTCTGCTATTGCTGTTGTTGGTGCTGTTTTGTGGTGTTAGCGCGTTTGACTTGGGTCGACAAGTGGGGTGATGACATCATCGTTTCAGAAAACATATGCATTGCCCCGTCCACACGATAACGCAAAGACGGCGTTTTCAAATTTTCCGCTGCTGTCGAGCAGTGTGTCGCACTCGTCTCTCATTAGTAATCGCTCCAGTGGGCTCTTTACTGCTCTCACAGCATTCGGCCCTGCTCTGCTTCATACTACAGTAATGTTAATAATCTCTCCATGAACATGATTTCTGAGTCCTGTCCCGATTCTTTTCCACCGGCTGTAGACGTGAAGACAACACATCCCATGATTCAGTGAAATCAAGGTGTCATCGAGCTTCACCTTTGTTTTGAATTAGCGATCTTTAGAGGTGAAAATTTACATATTGTGGCTTTAACAGAACAAATATTCACATATCCCTGTGATCTCCCAGATATAGTTTTAAAGTAACCAACAGTATAATGTTTGCAAATGACTCCTAATTTAATGTATCCTAATTTATTTACTTGGTGTTTGGTAATGAAGGGCCTACTTTGCATCAGCAACACTGACTCAATGACAACAACTCATTTATAAGAAGACAACTGATGGCACCTGTATTCATAGCAACTAGTTTTTAACCAATTAATCATTTGATTGTTAATCATAAATATAGGGTGCTGCTGCTCTGTATAATTGTTTTCAAGAACATTATGTAAATTGGTAAACTATTTAGCCTAGTCTACCAAAATGAACAACAAAACTTAACATGAACTGATAAAAATTATAGCAATTCATGCTAAAATTGATGGAAAGCTGGCAGCCTGTTTTTTGACCACCTTCTTCCATAATGGATCAATTTTCTGTTCTGATCGCAACAAGTCTCTGCAAACTATTAAGATAGGCACCAATCAGAGGCCATAATTTTATGATGTCATCATGTAGACTTCTTACAAATTATTTTACAGTATTTTAAAAATACAAAAATACAAAACACTAAAGTATACAAAATACAAAGTCATTTTCATCAACCCTATCTACAAATTACAAAATACTATTTTGTATTTGAAATACATGTATCATAAATACTGCCCATCCCTGGCCAGACCCAACAATGCAGAAGAGCCACTATCAGAGTTCTGGGCTCTCATAACACCTGAGCAGTGCCACAGACTGATCCACTCCATGCCATGCCGCATTGCTGCGGTAATTCAGGCAAAAGGAGCCCCATCTAAGTATTGAGTGCTGTACATGCTCATACTTTTCATGTTCATACTTTTCAGTTGACCAAGATTTCTAAAAATCCTTTCTTTGTATTGGTCTTAAGTAATATTCTAATTTTCTGAGATACTGAATTTGGGATTTTCATTAGTTGTCAGTTATAATCATCAAAATTAAAAGAAATAATCTTTTCCATTTTTAAATGGAATTAGTGAAATAAATCTTTTTGATGATATTATAATTATATGACCAGCACCTGTATATCAGATACTTAAAACTCATACTACACTAGTAATAAAGAAATACAGTATATAGGTATAATTAATATTATAAAAAAAAAAAAAATAAAAAAAAAAATACATCCATATTGACTTTTTTTGTCACTTTTTGTGGCATTTTCATGGTTCGGCAAAGCCAAAAACTCACATAAGATGTGTTTATAGAGGCCTCTTCTGACAGAAAGTGTGTATTACAACACAAAGACCACGCTATGAAATTGTGCCCCCTGTAGGATCATGTGTGGAAATGAAACTTGTGCTGCGTCCCATTCGCACTAAAATTAGACTTTTCTTCAAATTTTAGTGCTGATGTATGTCATGGAGCCTTTAAATCAGTCTTAATCATCTATTTTAATGATATATTGTACATATTACCAACATAGAAAAGTGTCTCAGGGTATTAGAAAAGTGGCCATTGCATGAACTTAAGTGCCTTAAAGAAACTTTGGACCTTGCTTTTTTCCACACACCAGTGTCATTATTGGTGCTTGCCAGATGAGCTTCTTAAACATGATGGTAACAAGTTTTGTTTTTATACATAAGACCACAAGGATTTGAAAAAAAATTCCCAAGGTGTTGACATCACAAAAAGAGAAAGTCCCCACAAACAGTTATACTCTGCTTCTTCTGCAGACATTCAGTGTTTGTCGTCTTCATCATGATCACCATCATCTCTCTGCTCCTGCTGGCCTCTCTGCTGCCACACCTGACCTTTGCTGGTGAGACTGGTTATAACAGCATAGCCTACTGGTTTTTAATAATAATTCATTGGTGCTGAATAAGTTACTTATAGCAGCATCTCTTTCATCTCATGTGGGTATAGTGATCAATGGCAAGGAGGCCATCCCCCACTCCAGACCTTACATGGTTTCTCTTCAGAAAAACTCTCAACATACCTGCGGCGGATTCCTAATTTCTAATGAGTTTGTCTTGACTGCTGCACATTGTGGAAAGTAAGACTGTACTTCTGAGTTTAATGAATTTTCAATTTAATTCAATTTGCATTTATTTTTATAGCGCTTTTCACAATGCATATCGTTTCAAAGCAGCTTTACAGAAAAATGCACGTTTCTACATTACGGTTTAGAGTAATCTGTTATCAGCGGTGACTGTGTCCAAGTAATGTCCATATGTCAAAAATGAAAAGTGCTAAATAATACAAGTCATGCAGTTAGCTAACATTATGTATTCAGTAAGGCAGAAACAATGATCTCATTAAAGCAACTACAAGCTGTGATCATGACTGCAATACAATATAACGTTATATAGAAAATTTGGCAGTGGTGCATGTTGATTCAGAGTTGGCATCATCGAAGTTCTCGCAGGGGTTCGCGCCATCTATAGTAGAACTTTTTCACCACGTGGTAACTCGGTTCGGTTCGGCTCGCTTACTTTCGGTTTGCTTTTCCCACTACAGTTAGTAGATCGTTGTAGTTGCGCTGCCTCTACTGTCATGACCCCGCACCTAGTTTACTAACCACTATACATCCATTTCTTTTTTCAAGTTGCGTGCGACGGTAGTTTAAAACAAATCGTTTCGCGAACAAATTATACTGCTGTGGCTGCTACTCACTATTTAAATCTAGCTAGCGGGTGTATAAATCCAATGATGCTGTTAGTGACGAATGACGATTCTCTCTGACCAATCGATCTGCAGTGTTTACACATATGTAGAATTGGTACGGTGTTCTGAGATTTTCGGTTTAAAAACAAAACAACATTATCTGGATTTCCGGTTGGTGACAAATGCTGAAAATGTTGCTGAAACTACATTTTCTTTTCATGGTTTCTGTTTGGTTCAACTGCACAGTAAAACCAAGCATCCCAGAAGACCTAAATGAGTTCGGTTGGATTATGGGCTAGCCTACTGATTTTCTAACAGGAAAAAAATAAATAAATATTGTTAAATACATGCAACTGCCATTTAAATGATGTATTGCTACTTCTGTTACCTTATGAAGATTTAAAACTGGGTCATTCCTCTGGAAATGAAAGAAATAATGTCCAAAAAGTGGCCTATTTTGCAACCCTTTGTAATTCTCTGCCATCTATTCTTTTGATCATGTGTCACTTGTGTAGCTGTATATACAATGATGATCATTACTGATATAAATGGACAATTTATTTTGTTACACAGCAAACATTCATTATTCGGCATGAATTCAGGTTGATTGGGAAACATTTTCACCAGTCATCTCAATGGCAAAAAGTGTTGGATCAAAACATATATCACAAATTGTGGAATAAGGATGGGATTATGGCCTTGATTTGCTTTTGATTACTGGATGCTTGGTATAATGTGTGATAGAGTGAATATGATGTTTGAGACAGTAATGACATTTTGTTTTTCTACAAAAAGATGGGCCATGGACATGCCAACAACAAACTTTAGTCCCTTAATGTACGAAAATATGACACATAAGAAAACTATTATCAGATCAAAAATGAAATTTTTACCACTCTTTGATTTTTAATGAAAATTTTTTATTTATTTAAAACTATTTTTTATAACAACAAAAAAACATGTATCTTACAGTGCCCCCCAAATTATTTGTGCAAATGTATTTGCATTAAAGTACTATTCAAATGTCTGTAATCACTGTAGTTTTATTTTTAAAGAAATTAATTCCACAAGGATTAATTTTATTCAACAAGGATTAAATCGATTTTTTTTAAAAAAAAGAAGAAAACGATTAATCATGATTAATCACATAAAAAAATAAAAGTTTGAGTTTGCATAATATGTGTGAGTACTGTGTGAAATTAGTATGTATATATAAATACACACAAATGAATATATATATTTAAGAGAAGTGTGTTATGTACTATATTTTTAAAACAAATTAAAATAATATATAAATATAAATTATATTAAATTATATTAAAATACATTAAAATAGGCAAAAACAGATTTGAACAGACAAATAAATGCAGCCTTGGTGAGCCTAAACAAAGAATTTTATTAATACTATACTGTTGAACAGCAATACATCATATATATCAAAATTAACAAGAATTTAAGAACAATACCAGAATAGATATTAATCCTCATAAACATTTATACAGGTTTATTTCAGTTGTTATAGGCAGTGATGTACTCAATGATAACAACTAACAAAAGACAGAGTTTTAAAACATCGTAAGGTACAAATAAGGAAGATAACAATGAGCTCAACTCATTGTAGACGATAGCTGAAGGTTGTTCTGCTGTTACACATAGTGTCATACAGTGTCATCTGCTGTTACACATAGTGTCATACAGTTACAGACAACTGCACAAAACGTACATAGGCCTACTAATGAAAACATTATAAACTGTTAGGCATAAGTCAGCCGTGACTAAATATAGTTACCCTTATGGAATAATCAACTGAGATATTCATGTATGCTCTGCCTTCGGAAATCGAAAATCTCAGAAACCGAGGCTGAATCCCAAATGGCAGACTTCTATGTACTTTCGCCCTGCATTCCATTCGGAAGGGCTCATCCCTATGCCCTAATCCCTTCAAAGGGTTTACCGCCAGAGTGAGAGCTTCAAAGGGATGAAGCTCTAGAAGAAGTGATGGTGTCTACGACCGACTGGGATAGATCACTTAGAACCTCCACGTCCCATCCAGGAACAAGACACAGAGCTTCCAGAGGCCTGGACGTGGGTGCCATAGGGTGCCCCGTCCCTGAGTCAGAAGGTCCTTCCTCAAAGGAATGGGCCAAGGAGGTGCTGTCGTGAGGAGCGAGGTCCGAGTGGGCTAATATGGAGCCACTAGCAAGACTTGCTCCTTGTCCTCCTTGACTTTGCACAGGAGGCGAGCTTACACCAAGAGAGTCTACTGATGTTCCGCAAGACCCACTACTGTAAGACTTAGACAACACTGGGGAAGCGAACCCATAGGGGATGCTGCGGAGGCCACAACCTACCCTATAGATAGGGGGAGATCTGACAGGTGACAGCAGAGCTGGCTCTGCTAAGGGAAAGAAACAGGCACAACATATGGCACCCAGCCAAACATCAATGTCAGAGACGGACGGTTGGCCTGGCATCAGACACTCCACAATGTCCGAGTTGCAAGGGGAGGCGGAGGAACTCGACAGGGTTCACCAAGCAGGGAACTCTACTGGAGCAAATGGATGCACTTATCCAGGGGGCGGGAGTGGCATAGCAAGCCGACACTATAATTGGTTCTTCGCATTACCGGCTACTGGAAGCGGGAAGATGCTGGTTCCACACGAAGGCTATAGAATCTAGTTGGGTGATGCCCAGCCCGCAGCTCTTTAGATATCTGTCAGCGAGGCTCTGTGCGTCAGCACCCAAGAAGAGGCAACTCCTCTAGTCTAGTGAGCTCTTAACCCAAGCGGGCAAGGCACGCCTTGGGGCTGATAAGCCATGGCAATGGCATTCACTATCCAGTGGGCCATCCTCTGCTTGGAGACAGCCTTTCCCTTCTGCTGGCCTCCGTAACAGACAAAGAGCTGATCTGAGGTCCTAAAGCTTCGCATTCTATCCACGTACAGAGTGCGGACGGGACAGAGCAAAGCCAGGGCTGGGTCTGCCTTCTCTGAAGGTAGCACTTGTAGGTTCACTATCTGATCTCTGAAGGGAGTGGTGGAACCTTGGGCACATATCCAGGCCAGGGTCTCATGATAAAGTGAGAGTCACCGAAAGGTCCAAAGGTCTGAACGCGGGTGCCATAGGGTGCCCCATCTCTGAGTCAGAAGGTCCTTCCTCAGAGGAATGGGCCAAGGAGGTACCGTCGCAAGGAGCGTCAGTTCCAAAAACCTGGTCTGAGTGGGCCAATACGGAGCCACTAGCAAGACCTGCTCCTCTTAACGGTTGCAGTGCTGTCCGAGTGGACCAGAACGTGCTTGTCTGACAGCACCTCTTTGAAGCGGCCCAGTGCAAGATGTACTGCTAGCAACTCGAGGCAACTGATATGCCAATGATGTTGAGGCCTCTTCCACAGACCTGACACTGCATGCCCCTTGTACCTGGCTCCTCACCCGGTGGCAGAGGCATCTGTGGAGACCACAGCATGCCTGGACATTTGTTCGAGGGGAACTCCTGCCCGCAGGAATGAAGGGTCCGACCACTGAGTGAGGGTACGATGGCAGTTCGGTGTCAGGGGGAAATGGAACATACCGCATTGTAAAGCTGCCTCATATTAAGCAATTAGAGTGGCATGAAATAGTTTCAGTGGGGCCGCTGTCCTGCGCTTGAGCGAACTTAGGCAGTTCAACACTGACTGGACATGCTCCTCTGTGTTCGCACAACTGCTCCCGCAAACTGGCCAGAATGAGCCAGTCGTCGAGGTAGTTGAGAATACGAATGCCCTGTTCCTTGAGCGGTACAATGGCCACCTCCGCACCTTGGTAAAGCCGCGGGGTAGGACTTTGTACTGATATGCCCGACCCTCAACCCTTTGGCCTGATAAACCTGTAGCAGGGCCATGGCATGCAAGGCAGAGGCGGTCTGTCCGCAGGCTTTGTTAGCTTTCTCCGTCAGGCTTGACGAGAATTTACAGGCCCGGGATGGGAGACGCGGTTCACCGCGCCAGCCAGCGGCTGTTGGACACCGTTGCATCGCGATGGCTTGCTCGACTGGGGGATCCCAGCATACCCCTTAGCCTCCCCCCATCCAGAGTGGTGAAGGCAGAAGAGGGACCAGGCCTGGCACGAACGCTATACGGCGTTCTCCAAGACTTGGTCACCTCTTCATGCACTTCCAGACAGAATGGTACTGGGGCGTGACATTGAGGACCAGTGCGGGCCGCCCTGAGAAACCAATCGTCCAGCCAAGAAGGTTTGGGATGCAGTGGAGGATTCCAGATGAGCCCAACCTTTTTGGCGGCCCGGGAAAGCATAGCTGTCAACTCAGGATCAGCCTCGGGCAGTACTAAGGTCCCAGAGGGAGGTAGCGCAGCCGAGTCTTCATCTCCCGTGGACTCAAGCTCACCTTCCGGTGCCGCAATCAGCATCTGTTTCTCCGCAGGTGCACCGAAGGAAACGGATGGTTGCTCGACAGAGGGACCAGCACGATCCTCCAGCAACACCACAGGCTGCAGTGTTATTGAGGGAATAGGGGCAGCCCTAACTGTGATCCTCAGGTCACCCTTCCTACACGCTGACGCGCCAGAGCCAGAGAAAATGGCCGAATGGGGCATAGGGGAGGGGACCCCTGCTCCCTGGGAACCAAGGAACAAGAGTCTAGACCTCAACACTGAGATAGTTTCGCTCTGTGAAAGCTTGTGGCTTCGCTGTAGCATGACAAAACAAAGGCTTTTCAATAACAGGTTGGCTCCAAAGCGAAAGACAGAGTACAGAGTTACATCCACTTTCATATTTATATGCGCCTTGTGGGGGCGGTGCGCATTATGCAAATATCGCACGCCAATTCCATTGGCTTGTTTAGTTTCACTCAAAGTTGATACACTCTAAAAACTCCTGGGTTATTTCTTTAACCCATTTTCTGGATTATTTGTGTTGGGTTAAAATTATGGGTTATTTTTTCAGTGAGTAACCATTTTCTGGGTTATAGGGCTAATATTTTGACCCAATTCCTGGGTTGTTTAGGTTTCTGGGTTATTTTTCAAAGAGTAACCCATGTTCTGGGTTAACGCCCCTTCCCCCCGCCCCCCGCTGTTGTTCTGGAATTTTCTCACAGCAGTCGTTTGAAATAACCGTCACTTGAACTTGAACGCACTCGATCCGTTTTGGTCTGGGCTTCTTCGGTGCAACTTTGTCGCGTATTCAAGGTAAGCAAGTATTTTCAGTGTCAATGTAATGTAAACTTTTCTGTGTCCATGTCCCCGTTGCTAGTTTAGCACCATTTGTTGAAAAAATGACCATGGCTTACCGTGGTAATTCTGTAGTGAGCATGTAGCCACCTGCGGATATCGCGACAACATCTAACTAGTTTAAAGTCTGTGTAAAGTCAAAATAAATATGTGTTTTGAGTTTTAAATAAGAAAGTGTTATTAACTTCCCAGCCAAATTTGAATGATTAAAAATAACGATAAGTTCATGAAATTAGGTGTCAAAATGGTTGAAATGCTTTTTACACATCATTGAGAAACTTATGACCTATTTAATGTGTTTAGAAGAAAATGGCTGAATTTACTTTACACGGTCTTTAAATTCTATTTTTCATAAACTGTGCTGTACTTATCTCATTGTTATAATACTGGTAATAATACGATAAGTACAGTGCAGCTAGTGGCGACTTCATGCTGCGTTAAGGGGGTCAAACACCGGACGAGAAGCGCCGCGCTGTGCCGCGTCTTGGACAACTCGAGGTATCGTGTACTTTCTCAGTTTATGGCCAGCAATATTGCTATGTTTTAGGACATTGTGGAATTAAGATAATGTCAGTACTATGTTATGATTGTACTGTATAATTAAATACAACCGTTGTTGAGTCTGCAGTCTGAACACTTTACCTCAGAGCGTCCGTTAACTGAATGAATTGAGAATATATCCTGAAAATCCAATAACATAAGCAATTTTTATTCATGCAGCTGATTTCTGTAAATGAATGTAAAACTAACTTTATATTGCAGCACATGGTGAAGTCAGTATATACATTAACGACGATTTGAGACAAATAAGTGTAAATTTAATATAAATCTATGTACATGGCGCGCTGTGGCGCTGCAGGATTTTGAACAAGGTCCTGAACCGTTGCTGGGCGCAACGGTTAAAAAATATGCTTAGACAAATCCAAATTAAACCCTGTGGCTCGTGACGACACATTAATGTCCTAAGACACGAAACGATCGGTTTGTGCGAGAAACCTAAGCGATTGCTGAATGCAGTTGGACATAGTGGTGTTTTATAAGTAAAAAATGATATAAATAATTTTCGGTTTCTCGCACAAACGTGTCTTAGGACATCAATGTGTCGTCACGAGCCACAGGGTTTAATTTGGATTTGTCTAAGCATATTTTTTGACTCTTATAAATTGTGTTACCATTCACTCGCATTATAAGACTGACAGACGGCAGCGGTTGGAGTTAAAAATCATCATTTGTGTTTGACTGAAGAAACAAAGTCACCTACATCTTGGATGCCCTGGGGGTAAGCAGATAAACATCAAATTTTCATTTTTGGGTAAACTATCCCTTTAACTGCCCTCATATCATTTCTCTATACCTAAATATTTTTCTTTAATATGGCTTAAATGTGTCAGTGCAAGATTTTGTGACAGTCACAACTTCTTCGACAGTGGGGAATGTTACCCATTCAGTGTTATGTGCTTATAATAATAACCCTTATAGTTAAAATATTCTTGTGCCTTGTCTTTAAGCTGTTATGCATAATAATGAGCCAGATATTCACCTTTGCATTAATGTCATTATTACACTTGTTAATGAAAGAAAAGATGTACAGTATAGACTGTCATTCACACAAAATGGGTAATGCTGCAAAAGAACCACATTTGTTAACTAGCAAATTGGGCCACGTTTTTTTTTTGTTTTTTTTTAACAAAAAAACAAAAACAACAACAACAACATCATTCCCTTAAAAGTGATTATTTGTTAGCTTGATAATCAAAGAGTGTCCGGTGAGTGGTTCACAAGTGTCTCGACTTATTAACAATACTCATGTTGTCTTGTTTTCTGTCTTTCAGGTGAAGACAGAGATGAGGAGGCATTTCTTCTCTTACATGAGGACACTATCAAAACTCTTGTCCCTCAAGTTCAATCCAGTTATTGAATGTTGTCAAATGTTTGAGAGAATGAGTTGTTTATTTTTCTATTTTTTCTAATGTCTAATGTTATTACAGTGTGACCTAAAATAAATAGGTCCAAGTGTGTAGAGTTTATGTAGAGTTTAATTTAATTTAATGCAATAAAAATGTAAAAGTGCTTGAAGTGTGTAAGTGCCTGAAGTTTTATTTTCTGAAATAAGGCATACTGGCATAATAACCCAAGTTAGGTTATTTTTGACCTTTGACCTTTGGTTAAAAAGGGACCTACTAATTTCTGGGTTATTTCAACCCAGATATTGGGGTTGTTCTTTTGACCCAGAAGTTGGGTTATATTAACTACAATTTTGGGTTATTTTAACCCAAAATTTGGGTTAGGTATTTAACCCAGAAGTTGGGTCAAAAAGAATAACCCATTTTTCTGGGTTGAAATAACCCAGAAATTAGTTGGTCCCTTTTTAACCCAGGATTTTATTTTTGACCCAGGAGTTTTTAGTGTGTAGGGCTCTCTGGCGATATCCGTATTCATCGGTCACTACTGATGTACTTCGAATGTGACTGACTGAAAGGGAACTGAAGTTAAGATTGTTTCCATTAACAGAACAGAAGAGCTGACAGTTGTGGTTGGTGCACATGACCTACGAAAAGGAGCTGTCCACATTAAAGTGAAGTTCTATTACAGACATCAGGATTATAGTGAAGAAACTTTGCAGAATGACATCATGCTTTTGAGGGTAACAAACTGCATTTATACCAGTTGTTCAAAATGATTTAAACACATGCCTGTTAACACTAATACTGTTTTTGGATTGCAGCTAGAGAAAAAAGTCGAAAATAATGAAAATGTCAAATGGATTTCCATACCAAAGACAAAAGGAGACATCAATGCAGATTCTGATTGCAGTGTTGCAGGCTGGGGAATGTTTAGTAATGGCACTTCAAGCCCAGTCCTAATGGAAACGAACGTAATGATGAATAACAAAATATGTGAAAATATATGGAAATCAGAGTTCTCAGCTGCACAAATGATTTGTGTATATGGCAAAGGAGGAACCTGTAAGGTATGTAAAAAAAGTTTATTAAAAAAATGAATAATGATAATATTAGTAATAAACAAATAAAATAAAAGAACAATAAATAAACTAATTATTTCAATTTATATAATACTTTACAATGCATTAAGTAGTTTCAATGTGCTGAAGAGAGAAAGGTGATAACTGGATTTTTATGACACACTAATCCTTGTTTCTTAACAGGGGGATTCAGGAGGTCCTTTGGTTTGTGGAGACGCTGCTGTTGGGGTCACGTCTTTTGGAAATCTCTGCAATTCACCTGAGCATCATAATGTGTATACTAAGATTTCAGCCTATCTTCCATGGATCAAAAATATAACTGAAAAAAATAATTGACTTTATAATAATAAAAAAAGATGTGTAGTACTAGTGCTTAATCAAAAATGTTTCCAAATGTTTCACAGATTTTTCCCACATCTCATTCTAATAAAGTATCATGTTTTAAGAACAATAAGTGAAATGGTCCTCAATGTTACAACCTCATGAAATTGCAGTAAAATCCTGTCTAGATGCAGTATGCAAACAAAATATAATTTTTCTTCCTCATACTTATTTTCTGAACTCCTATAAAGTTAATCAAGAGGGAAGGTATTTGTACTGCACTTGTGCACTACCTTATATTCAAGTATATTTGTGTTTCATATATTGCATGCAAATATTGTGACACTATGCATATTCTTTTAACAGTTTTTTTTTTTGTTGTTGTCTGACACTTGAGGTTGGAGCTTATGAGCAGATCTTGCTACAATGGGTGTGAAATTGCTTAATCTTTGCTTTGCACGCTATTTCAAGAAAGACCACACATTTATCTTGAAATAAATGTTTCAAATGGCTCTGCTCGAGTGCAATGTAAGCATAGCAGGAAATAATCTGAATATGTAAAATAAACAGTCAATGCAGTTATGGTCATGTGACCTGTTTATCATTGCATATGCAAACTCTTTCACTTGGACTGAATTATGATAGTAAATCGTTTGAGCTCTAAGAAAGGAAGCTCAGTGTCTCCGCCCATCTTTTTAAAATTTATACCATGTTTAGCCAGAAAGAGCTCATCGATCATCATCATCATCATGACCATCATCATCTCTCTGCTCCTGCTGGCCTCTCTGCTGCCACACCTGACCTTCACTGGTGAGACTGACTGAACAAAATACTAAAAAAAAAAAACTACCAAGTTAATATAAATCAGTGAGGAAGAAATATAATAACTAACAATATCTCTTTTCTCAGCTCGTGTGAATGTGGGTATAATGAACGGCACAGAAGCAAAACCTCACTCCAGACCTTACATGGTTTCTGTCCAAGCGAAGGAGCAACATATCTGTGGTGGATTCCTCATTTCTGATAGATTTGTCATGACTGCTGCACACTGCAGATACATGTAAGACTACTAATATATATATATATATATATATATATATATATATATATATATATATATATATATATATATATATATACACACACACACACTGTTACAGATCCCTTGTTTCCCTGGACTCCATTTCCCAGAATCCTCCTGTTCTCCTCACCTGCACACACTTCCCTCGTCAGTTCCTCATCATCACGGATCACCTGCACCTGGACTCTATTGTTAGCACTCCTATATATTGCACTCACTCCCTTCACTCCTTGTCCGTTCTCTGTTGTGTTAAGCGTATGTTTGATGTCTCCTTGCCTATGTTCATTAAAGTATTGTCTATTTGTGGAAATCCGTGATCTGCCTCATCTCTACACCACCATACCGTAACAGAAGAACGGACCATAAACGTTGGATTTTCACAGAAAAAAAAAAAAATGGAGACTTTCCCCAGCTCCCTGGATCCAGCTCCTCCAACGCCTCTCACCCTGACAGCCAGCGATCGCCTTATCGGGCTCCTGCAGGTAGGACGTTCGCTGGAGAGGTATGTGGAGGAGTTCGTTGAGCTTGCTTATTTGTCTGACTGGCCTGAAGCAGTTTTGATCTCCCTGTTTTTGGATGGATTGGATGACGACACTATCCGTTTTGATGAACCTGTTTTTTGTTTCTCCTTAAGCGAAACTATCAATTTAATTTTGTGGTTAAATGGCTCCAAATTCTTTGTGGAAGAGGTTCAGGATCAGTGTTGTCGTCCGGTCCATCCAGAAACACGGTTGGCCGGGCCAGTCAGTCAACCTCCGGCTTCCTCCGCACACCTTTCCAGCGAACTCCCTGCCTGCCCCAGGCTGGACCCATATTCCGCTACTGGGCCCAGTAAGCGGAGGAGGAGGAAGAAAGCGGCCCCATTGTCTCCAGAGCCCGCTCCAGTATCTCCAGAGCCCGCTCCAGTATCTCCAGAGCCCGCTCCAGTGTCTCCAGAGCCCGCTCCAGTGTCTCCAGAGCCCGCTCCAGTATCTCCAGAGCCCGCTCCAGTATCTCCAGAGCCAGCTCCAGTATCTCCAGAGCCAGCTCCAGTCCCCACAGAGCCAGCTCCAGTGCCTGTGGGGATTTTAATTGTATTTGAGGGGATGAAATGGCCCTCAACCCCAGTCTCCTCCGAGCCAAGTTCTCCAGTCTCCGCCGAGCCAAGTTCTCCAGTCTCCTCCGAGCCAAGTTCTCCAGTCTCCTCCGAGCCAAGTTCTCCAGTCTCCTCCGAGCCAAGTTCTCCAGTCTCCTCCGAGCCAAGTTCTCCAGTCTCCTCCGAGCCAAGTTCTCCAGTCTCCTCCGAGCCAAGTTCTCCAGTCTCCTCCGAGCCAAGTTCTCCAGTCTCCTCCGAGCCAAGTTCTCCAGTCTCCTCCGAGCCAAGTTCTCCAGTCTCCTCCGAGCCAAGTTCTCCAGTCTCCTCCGAGCCAAGTTCTCCAGTCTCCTCCGAGCCAAGTTCTCCAGTCTCCTCCGAGCCAAGTTCTCCAGTCTCCTCCGAGCCAAGTTCTCCAGTCTCCTCCGAGCCAAGTTCTCCAGTCTCCTCCGAGCCAAGTTCTCCAGTCTCCTCCGAGCCAAGTTCTCCAGTCTCCTCCGAGCCAAGTTCTCCAGTCTCCTCCGAGCCAAGTTCTCCAGTCTCCTCCGAGCCAAGTTGAGCGGGCTCTGGAGACACTGGAGCGGGCTCTGGAGACACTGGAGCGGGCTCTGGAGACACTGGAGCGGGCTCTGGAGATACTGGAGCGGGCTCTGGAGATACTGGAGCGGGCTCTGGAGACAATGGGGCCGCTTTCTTCCTCCTCCTCCGCTTACTGGGCCCAGTAGCGGAATATGGGTCCAGCCTGGGGCAGGCAGGGAGTTCGCTGGAAAGGTGTGCGGAGGAAGCCGGAGGTTGACTGACTGGCCCGGCCAACCGTGTTTCTGGATGGACCGGACGACAACACTGATCCTGAACCTCTTCCACAAAGAATTTGGAGCCATTTAACCACAAAATTAAATTGATAGTTTCGCTTAAGGAGAAACAAAAAACAGGTTCATCAAAACGGATAGTGTCGTCATCCAATCCATCCAAAAACAGGGAGATCAAAACTGCTTCAGGCCAGTCAGACAAATAAGCAAGCTCAACGAACTCCTCCACATACC
Source organism: Chanodichthys erythropterus (assembly GCF_024489055.1). Classification (NCBI taxonomy): domain Eukaryota; kingdom Metazoa; phylum Chordata; class Actinopteri; order Cypriniformes; family Xenocyprididae; genus Chanodichthys; species Chanodichthys erythropterus. The sequence continues at coordinate 14,283,937 of NC_090230.1, forward strand.
TCTCCAGCGAACGTCCTACCTGCAGGAGCCCGATAAGGCGATCGCTGGCTGTCAGGGTGAGAGGCGTTGGAGGAGCTGGATCCAGGGAGCTGGGGAAAGTCTCCAGTCTCCGCCTCCGAGCAAGCAGCGCCAGTCTCCGCCTCCGAGCAAGCAGCGCCAGTCTCCGCCTCCGAGCAAGCAGCGCCAGTCTCCGCCTCCGAGCAAGCAGCGCCAGTCTCCGCCTCCGAGCAAGCAGCGCCAGTCTCCGCCTCCGAGCAAGCAGCGCCAGTCTCCGCCTCCGAGCAAGCAGCGCCAGTCTCCGCCTCCGAGCAAGCAGCGCCAGTCTCCGCCTCCGAGCAAGCAGCGCCAGTCTCCGCCTCCGAGCAAGCAGCGCCAGTCTCCGCCCCCGAGCAAGCAGCGCCAGTCTCCGCCTCCGAGCAAGCAGCGCCAGTCTCCGCCTCCGAGCAAGCAGCGCCAGTCTCCGCCTCCGAGCAAGCAGCGCCAGTCTCCGCCTCCGAGCAAGCAGCGCCAGTCTCCGCCTCCGAGCAAGCAGCGCCAGTCTCCGCCTCCGAGCAAGCAGCGCCAGTCTCCGCCGCCGAGCCCTCAGCTCCAGCCGCCGCCGCCGAGCCCTCAGCTCCAGCCGCCGCCGAGCCAGCCCCTATTATGAACTTTGTGGTTGAAACAACATACAGCCCTAAGACTGTTTACCCTCCCTGCCTCCCTCTCCCACCTCCATCCATTTGTGTTTGTACTGAACCTCCACCTCAAGCCCCCTCGCCCAGATCTCCACCTCGGACCTCTGGGCGATTACCTACACCCTGGCTCCAACCTCCCTCTGCTCCACCGTTGCCCATCAGTCCTCCAGCCTCACAAGTCTCCATCCTGCCCCCGTTCACACCTTGGTCCCTCGTCAGCCTGCCCTCCCCTCTGGACTGCACTCCTCCGTCTCCGCTCCGTCCCTCCATCCCTCGTTTCCAGTTGGCTTCCTCACTCCCCCTGGTGTTCACTTTGTTGTCTGTCGTCTGTGTTCAACTGCGGCCTTCTGGAGCCCCGGCTGCGCTTCGGTCGGCGGAGCCATGGATTCCGCCATCTCCCGCCGGTCCTTCTGCGCCGACTGGGCTTGACGGCGTGAGGACGTCAGCTCCTGACCCGCCATGGCGGCCCGCTGCACCTGACCCGCCATGTCTGCCCGCTGCACCTGACCCGCCATGTCTGCCCGCTGCATGTCTGCCCGCTGCACCTGACCCGCCATGGCTGCCCGCTGCACCTGACCCGCCATAGCTGCCCACGGCTCCTGACCCTCCATGGCCGCCTTCGGCTCCTGATCCACCATGGCTGCCCACGGCTCCTGACCCGCCATGGTTTTTGGACCTGCCCTGGAGACCTCCACTCCAGTCTACTCCTCCCCCTGCTCCGGTTTGAGGTCTCCAGGGCGCCCGCCCCCCTCCCGGTTGTTACATCTACGGCGCGAGGACGCGCCTACCGGGAGGGGGAGGTACTGTTACAGATCCCTTGTTTCCCTGGACTCCATTTCCCAGAATCCTCCTGTTCTCCTCACCTGCACACACTTCCCTCGTCAGTTCCTCATCACGGATCACCTGCACCTGGACTCTATTGTTAGCACTCCTATATATTGCACTCACTCCCTTCACTCCTTGTCCGTTCTCTGTTGTGTTAAGCGTATGTTTGATGTCTCCTTGCCTATGTTCATTAAAGTATTGTCTATTTGTGGAAATCCGTGATCTGCCTCATCTCTACACCACCATACCGTAACACACACACACTAATAACCAGCTAATTATATAATTAATAAATAATTATTAAATTATTTAAAATTAAATATATATATATATTTTTTAAATTAGTTTATATTACATATATTGTTGACATTTAATTTAAAAATACATATACACTTCATGAAAATGACTACAGTACAATTATGCACTATTCTATCAAATATTCATCATGACTTTGGCAACCAAACCACCACACATACAGACATTATTGCTAAATATAACTTGTTTCTTTTTAACAGTTTTCCAGTTCTGACAGTTGTGCTAGGTGCACATGACCTACAAGAAAAGAATTTGGACCGACTCAATGTGGATTTCTACCATGAGCATCCGAACTATACCAGTGGATCCTTTCATAATGACATTTTTCTTTTGAAGGTAAGAAACTGCACTTGAACTTTAATGCACTTAAATTGTTCTTAATAATATTTGTTTCAGGAAATAGTGGTCTGGTCTGTTTTATATTACACTTCTGGAGGATGATCAAATCTTTCTATTAATGATGATGCTGTTTTTGGTTTACAGCTAGAAAAAACATGTGGAACCAAACAACAATATCAAGTGGATATCCATACCAATGAAAGAAGATGATATTGAAGCAGATACTGTTTGTAGTGTCGCAGGATGGGGAAGTTTAAAAACAAATGGGAAAGGAAACAACCACCTCATGGAGACAGATGTGGCAGTCATGAATAACATGAAATGTGAAAGTAAATGGGGGGAAAAAGAATATTCAGCTTCACAGATGATGTGTGTATATGGCAATGGAGGAAGCTGTGATGTATGTAAAAAACACAATAACAGAGTAACCAAATCATTATGTGTCAGTGAAGTTACAAATTATGACAACTCATGACTTATGTGTTGATCTGTGTTTCTTAACAGGGGGATTCTGGAGGTCCTTTGGTTTGTGGAGCCATTGCAGTCGGTGTAACATCCTTTGGGGACCCTGAGCAGTGTAATTCACTTAAACTACCTGAAGTTTATATTAAGATTTCAGCATATCTTCCATGGATAAAGAGCATTATTGGAAATATTAATTGAATTAATTGCAGATTAAATGGGGTGATTTTTTTTGTGAAAGTTTAGTTGTTTTTCATAACATAAACATTCATAAACATAATAAACATTGTAATATGCATAAATATGTGCTTTGTGCTGTCCTCTCAATAAAAAAATAAACAAAATAAAAATGACAGTGGTGCGACAACAGCAGTAAGAAAGCATCTGATCATACAGATATTTTGTACTGTATATATATTGCCTACATAGAAATGTATCTCAGGGCATTACAAAAGTGGCCATTGTGTGAACCTTAAAGAGATATTGGACCTTTTTTTTTTTTTCCACACACCAGTGTCATTATTGGTGCTTGCCAGATGAGGTGCTTACTAATAGTAACAACTTTTTTGTTTTGGACATACGACCACAAGGATTAGCAAGAAATTACTCAAGGTGTTACTGACATCACAAAATGAGAAACAGAGTCTCCACCCACTCAAACATTTATACTCTGCTTCTTCTGAAGACACATCATCTTCAACAGCATATTATACTGGTTTTTAAGAATAATTAATTGGGATGTGCTGAATAAGTTACTGATATCATCTCTTTCAGCTCATGTGGATATAGTGAATGGCAAGGAAGCCATTCCTCATTTCTGATGAGTTTCTGTTAAACGCGGCACATTGCCGAAACATGTAAGACTGTAGTTTTGTCTGAGCTAAAATCATGCACGTTTCTACATTACAATTTAGAGTAATCTGTTATCAGTGGTGACTGTGTCCAAGTAATGTCCATATGTCAAAAATGTAAAGTGCTAAAATAATACAAGTCATGAAGTTAGTTAACATCATGTATTCAGTTGACAGCAATGATCTCATTAAAGCAATTATTACAAGTTGTGATCATGATTACAACATTAGCAGTGGTGGTGTAAGTTGATTCAGAGTTGGCATCATCTGAAGTTCTCACAGGGGTTGGTGTAAAAATGGCCACACACCGGTTATATTCATGTGCCTTAGTTTTCCTTGCGTTACAGTAAAGTCAACACACACACACATAAAAAAAACAGCATCTCTTCAGTGTACTGAGTTTGTGGTGACAATAAATGGGTTATTCCCACATACCTGATCATCTGTGGTAAAGTCTCTAACCGGACACTCTGTAGTGGGTCTGTTATCAGACAGCAAATTCACATAATCAAAGAAGAGCTACCAATAGCCACTCATTTTTACAGTTGGTGCCATATGTTGTTGGGTCATCTGAAATCTTTATAAGAAGTTTAAAGGGTACATAACACACACAGTTTCAGCCAATCTCATGTTAATCTTAGACCCAGATAGCAACATTGTGTCTGCCTAGATCCGGCCCACATCTGGCACATGTGCAATGATGATCTGGCCCACATGACGCACTGAATTACTGCCCTTTTGTGGGACACTTCTGTTTGCCAGATCTGGGCCGCAAGCAGGCCACAGCAATGCCACATGTCAGCCAAGTCTGTACAAAGAATTCCACCCTTTATTACATAATAAAGTGCCATGCTCGAAAAAAACCTGTCCAAAATCTGTATGAAATCTGAAGAGTATTTTTGGCACAGAAATACTCCGTCATACGTCCAACTCGTTTTTTTTTTTTTTTTTTTTTTTTTTTTTAACTTTGGCCATGTTTAGCATGATAATCCAACTCTTTAACCATGTAAATAATTCAGAATGCATGAAATAGCATTAGACCCCCCCCCCCATTTAAAACTAAAATCTTATTTAAATGGTTTCATCATTCCTTCACAATCTTTTCTGAAAGAATAAAGAAACCTAAAAGCTGAAGTTAAGATTAATGTTTCTGTAAACAGAACAGAAGAGCTGACAGTTGTAGTTGGTGCACATGACCTACGAAAAATAAATGAAGGAGCTGTCCGCACTGAAGTCCTACTACAGACATCTGGATTACAGTGAAGAACCTTTTTGAAATGACACCATGCATTTGACGGTAACAGACTGCATTTATACCAGTTGCTCAAAATGATACCTGCTCATTTAAACACATGCCTATTAACACTAAATCAGTTTTTGGATTGCAGCTAGAGAAAAAAGTCGAAAATAATAAAAATGTCAAATGGATTTCTATACCAAAGACAAAAGGAGACATCGATGCAGATTCTGATTGCAGTGTTGCAGGCTGGGGATGTTTATCAACTAATGGCACTTCAAGCCCAGTCCTAATGGAAACGAACGTGAAGATCATGAATAACAAAATATTTGGAAATGGACGTTCTTCTCAGCAGCACAAATGATGTGTGTATATGGCAAAGGAGGGACCTGTAAGGTATGTAAAAAGGTTTCTGAAAATTTAATGATAATATTAGTAATTAACAAATACAATAATAGAACAATAAATAAACACATTTCAATTTATATAACACTTACAATGCATGAAGTAGTCTCAATGTGCTGAAGAGAGAAAGGTGATAACTGGATTTTTAGTGACGCACTGATTCTTGATTCTTAATGGGATTCAGGAGGTCCTTTGGTTTGTGGAGAAACTGCTGTTGGGGTCGCATCTTTTGGAAATCTCTGCAATTCACCTGAGCATCCTACCCTACTGTGTATACTAAGATTTCTGCACACTTTCAATGGATCAAAAATATAATTGAAAAAAATAATCGACTTTATAATAATAAAAAAATATGTGTAGTACTAGTGCTTAATAAAAACCGTTTCCAAATGTTTAGCAAATTTTTTCCCACATCTTGTTCTAATAAAGTGTCATGTTTTAAGAAAAATAAATCAGTGGTCATCAATGTTACAACCTCATAAAACTACAGTAACTTCCTGTCTAGATGCATTATGCAAACTAATGACAGGATGTTACTGCAATTAAATAAATGTGAGGAAGAAAATTTATATTTTTATTGCAGCAAAAAAAAAAAAAAAAATCACAGACATTATAGACACCTTAAAGGTGCTAAAGAGGATGTTTTGTTTTATACATTTTTGCAAAATTACTTGAAACTGTATTTACTAACTGATAAAAGACTATTTATTAGGTGCACTGAAAGGAATAATATTAATATACATCATCTCTGCATGAGGTAGGGCCTAAAAAACATCAGCCAATCGTTTACGTGATCATCACTGGCTTGTCAATCACTGCCATGACGTTCCTTGTGAGAGACGAGTGCGGCTGCGTGCTCCAGTAACTTTCCACACTCCACAGGCGCCGCATGCAATGTTTTTGTCAGGAGACAGGAGTAACAACTGCAGATTATGAGTTACCTGCGGTGAGTCCGACATAATGAATCCACTAACACGATACAGAGAATGCCAGTGATAAACACTCGTGTTCCAATACTCATGCACGAGTTTTGGGAGGCATTTTTGGGAAACTCACTAACAGTCTTTGGTTTCTCAGTCGATGAAAAGATCCTCTTTAGCACCTTTAACTTAAATTTTGTAGCCATTATAAATTTTATTTTTGATTTGGATTTTTTGTTGTTGTTGTACACTTGAGGTTGGAGCTTATGAGCAGATCTTGCTACAATGGGTGTGAGGTTTTATTACATCTAAATAATGCAAAATTGCTTCATCTTTTGCTCTGCATGCTATTTCAAGAAAGACCACAAATTTATCTAGGAAAAAAAAAATGCTTCAAATGGCTCTGCTCCATTGCAATGTAAAATAAACTTGTCAATGTAGTTAGGGTCATGTGACCTGTTTATCATTGCATAGGCAAACCTGAATTAGAATAGAAAGTCTCTTGAGCACTAAGCATTTTTTAAAAGATACAGAGAACTGTTTACATGTGTGCGCCCTCTAGCGATGTAGCCTGTAAAAACCTATGTACATTTCTTAGGAGTTTCAATAAGTTCAAACTAAGCAGAAACATCTTTTTTTTTTCATCTTATGAGAAAAAATGAAACTCTACTTTGAATGGCTAGATTTACATGCTTCTACTTTACATTCAAAGCTCTGTGCACCATCAGCATGTTTAATCATCTCATCGTCAAGCCACAAAGATTATCTAATTGTATTATCAGAGTTAATGACACCACAAACTGAAAGAAAAAACTTACTGGAAGCTCAGTGTCTCCACCCACCTTTTATATATATTTATACCATGTTTAGCCAGCAAGAGCTCATCGATCGTCTTCTTCATCATGACCATCATCATCTTTCTGCTCCTGCTGGCCTCTCTGCTGCCACACCTGACCTTCACTGGTGAGACTGACAGAACAAAATACTAATAAATACTAATAAAGTTAATATGAATCAGTGAGTAGGAAACATAATAACCAACAATATCTCTCTCAGCTCGTGTGAATGTGGGTATAATGAACGGCAAAGAAGCAAAACCTCACTCCAGACCTTACATGGTTTCTGTCCAAGTGAAGGAGCAACATATCTGCGGTGGATTCCTCATTTCTGATAGATTTGTCATGACTGCTGCACACTGCAGAAACATGTAAGACCTTGTTTCATCTGCAATCTTGAGTTATTCAATTACATTATTGTTATTAACTTAAATTAGCTTAAAATTAATAAATGAAACCTACATTATTATTAATTATTGATCAGTATAATACTTTTATTATTATAATATTATTCATAATTTAATAATAATACGCAAGCTAATTGTAGTTAATAAATAATTATTAAATTTATTAAATTATTTAAAATTATTTATACACTTCATGAAAATGACTACAGTACAATCATATACTGTACTGTAAAATATTCATCCTGACTTCAGCAACCAAACCACCACACCTACAGATGTTATGCTAAATATAACTTGTTTCTTTTAACAGTTCATTTCCAGTTCTGACAGTTGTGCTAGGTGCACATGACCTACAAGAAAAGAATTGGGACCGACTCAATGTGGATTTCTACCATGAGCATCCAGATTATACCAATGGATCCTTTCATAATGACATTATGCTTTTGAAGGTAACAAACTGCACTTATTTAAATTGTTCTTAATAATATTTGTTTCAGGAAATAGTGGTCTGGTCTGTTTTATATTACACTTCTCACCCCCATTTGAAAGATGATCAAATCTTTCTATTAATGATGATGCCGTTTTTGGTTTACAGCTTGAAAGACATGTGGAACAAAACAACATTATCAAGAATATATCCATACCAATGAAAGAAGATGATATCGAGGCAGATACTGTTTGTAGTGTCGCAGGATGGGGAAGTTTAAAAACAAATGGGAAAGGAAACAACCGCCTCATGGAGACAGATGTGGCAGTCATGAATAACATGAAATGTGAAAGTAAATGGGGGAAAACAGACTATTCAGCTTCACAGATGATGTGTGTATATGGCAATGGAGGAAGCTGTGATGTATGTAAAAAACACAATAACAGAGTAACCAAATCATTATGTGTCAGTGAAGTTACAAATTATGACAACTCATGACTTATGTGTTGTTCTGTGTTTCTTAACAGGGGGATTCTGGAGGTCCTTTGGTTTGTGGAGACATTGCAGTCGGTGTAACATCCTTCGGGGACCCTGAGCAGTGTAATTCTTTTAAACTACCTGAAGTTTATATTAAGATTTCAGCATATCTTCCATGGATAAAGAGCATTATTGGAAATATTAATTGAATTAATTGCAGATTAAATGGGGTGATTTTTGTTTTTTGAAAGTTTAGTTGTTTTCCCCCCAAATCTTCATTCAATAAACATAATAAACATTGTAATATGCATAAATATGTGCTTTGTGTTTTTTTTTTTTTTCTCAATGAAGGAATAAACAAACTAAATAGAAATGACAGTGGTGGTGAGAGAATAGATTCTAGAGTATATTTGAGACTATAGTTTAAATTAATACCTTTACATTGCATGACAGATTGACATTATCCTGAACATTGTATAAGCATTTGTTTCATGAGTCATAAAACAGAAATAGGCTTCTAGAAAATGTCATATCCTTTTGATTTTCCTGGCAAAAACGTCCCGAGTCCTTCACATAAAAATCAGTCTACAGGCTTTCATAGACAACGAAAGTCAGGGAAGGTCTTGTTTTTTAAGTTTCATTATAAACTGTTCACATATTGGCAATAAAAAAGTGATTAATACATGAACATTCTTACAGACATTAAGAATTTTTAAGAACCCATTTAAAGACATTTGAATCCTGGGGGAAAATGCAACACAAAAATATTATGTTGCACAAACGTTTTGGTAACACTTTACAATAACAGTACATTAATAACCATGAACTAATGCCTAAATTAATAGTTACTTCCACATGAACTCATGATTAGATAAGATATGAACTAATCATGAACTAATGAAGAGTGATCCTTAACTACGACAGGAGTCATAAGGATTCATGCATGAAAACAGCAGCCTTAACTACGCATTAATACATGTTTGATAATTAATGCATTAATTAACATTTAGGGGTAAACTAAATAAATCAGCCTCCATAAGAGTAAACAAGAAGTACTCTGAATTTGAATTAAACGTGATTTAATACTGTCATAATTTACACTGTAATATCATAATCTGCCATCTGCAGCTTTGTGACAAATAATGGCAATGGCACATGATTATTTAGCCATTAATTACATAGATCTGTCTAATCAAATGTGGAAAATAGACTAACTACCACTAATAAATTTAATTTGATCTAAACTGTTTTCTGATTTTTACAGTTCATTTATATTTAGTCATAGATAAATAGTCATAGTTTATTCCCGGAACTAAAGTATGTAGGGTTTGTTTCTGGCGGGACCCTCATTAGTGGCGCACGCTAGAGGTGTTCTCTTCTCTTGGCGCGTTTGTTGTGTTGCTGGCATTTTAAACTAATAAATGTTGACTGCTTTGGTAAGCCGAATTAATAATTAAAGACATATTTACATGTATGTTTTATTGGGATTTTCAGGAGGTTATGTGCAGTTATTAACTGTATTTGTATTTTTGTCATTTAAATGTATATGCTTTGATTAGCATTAGCTTGTGGTCGCGCGCTATTTTACATGTACCTTATGTGTGTCTTTACAGGTATGTTTATGGCTTGCTTTCAAGTCCATATATGTTTAATTATATAAATAAAAATAAAATACAAATACTTTTTATTTTAGTTTTTTTGTACAGAAACAGAAACTGTTTAGGATGTAAAGGAATAAGGATGGCACTCTATAGTATTTATTCATATATTAGTTAATGATGTGTGATATGTGCATCATGTCATGACTTTACTTGAGGGGGCACAATCATAATTAACTCATTATTAACTAAGCATATACTAACATCAACTAATGGTTTGTTAATGTATACTTATGTCATGACTTTACTTGAGGGGGCACAATCATAATTAATTCACTATTAACTACTTACCAAATTCAGCTCATGATTATCATTAACTTACTATCAAATACACTTGTACTAACACAACTATATAAGTATTCAGCCCAGTTAAGTGATGTTGTGTGACTTTTCAAAAAGTCAGAGAATGGAGGTACAGTATGATCACGGCCTGCGTCTGGATGGAGAGTGATCTTCTGAATCTGATCCCAGCAAACGCTCCCTGACCTTAGTTCATGTTTCCTGTTTGGTTATTTTTTTGGGAACCGATTCCTCAGGAACTGATGTAAGTCACAGTAGTTTAGTTTGATAGGAAAGAATATCACAAAACAGATTAAGACCTTTTAAGATAAATAGTGTATTTAGTATTTTATATGTTTGATAAGGAGGATAAGTGAAAATAATGGCAAACTAATCCTGTGCCTTTCAGTAATGTTTATAATGAAGCTGCTGATGTCAGTAGTTTAAATTCTGACAATAATAAATTGTTTACATTTATTTCAAAGTCCAAATATGTATTATTCCTTCTTATAGAGACTGTTTGATTTAGTTTACCCTAAATGTTAATTAATGCATTAATTATCAAACATGTATTAACGCATAATTAAGGCTTCTGTTTTCATGCATGAATCCCTATGACTCCTGTCGTAGTTAAGGATCACTCTTCATTAGTTCATATCTTAACTAATCATGAGTTCATGTTGAAGTAACTATTAACTCAGGTATTAGTTCATGGTTATTCATGTACTGTTATTGTAAAGTGTTACCAACGTTTTCAACATTAATAAAAATAACAAATCTTTTATGTGCAACAACTAAGAGACCTCTTTCAAAAACATTTTTAAAAATCTAAAAAAAATTACAATACATGCATTACTCTCTAAAAATGTAACTAATTGCATTAGTTATAATGTGTTATGTTACTTTTTCTCACCTTAGCTGGGCTTGCTTGTTCTATTTTTGGCAAATGTTAAGGCCCTTTCACACAAAAAGTGAAATGAATAAGCCTCAGGCTGAAGGAAATGCAAATTTCCGCTTGCACAATACAGGGTGCATGGTTGTAATGAATAATCAAAAGTCAGCAACAAAAAATTGGTTAATAAAGTATAATTAGGTAAAGTAATGAGATTAAATACATAAAGTATATTTGTGTTATTATTGCAGGTTTGCATAATATTCAGTTTGCCTTTCACTATTTTATTCATTTTGAAGAATACAATCTGTTTTTGTGCAAGTGAGATGAGTAAATGCATGTTCACATTTAGTCTAGAACTATAATAACCATCATGTTCACACAGTGCAAACAACATCTCTGCATACTCACGATTCCTCAACATAAGAATGCAAAAGGTGTCAGTCAATAAATGAGAATTTATTTTAAAATTACTTATTTTAAAAGTAACTGTTTTATTGTTAATTTTGAAAGTAATGCATACTTACTTGGAAAATCTGATTATGTAACTCATTACTTGTAATGCGTTACCCCCAACACTGACAAAATGCTATTTTAAACTCGCAATCTTCATTCTGAGTATTTCTTTCTGATAAGATCTGCTAGCTCTCTTTTTTACTTGATTAGTTTAAAATGATAGTACGTTCTGATAAAAAAAAACCTGTTTCCTGTTAACATCACGTGCAGCCAGTATCTTGAGTTGTAGTCTGATATGGATTTTCTGCCTGACCTGTTCATTTTTAATACATTTTAAGATATTTTAATTCTGTTCAGTTCATTTAAAATCATGCTTGCCTTGATCACAAGTAAGAGCATGTCATGTGCAAATTCGTTTTTGCTATTGGCAGACAGTTGTGGAGCTTATGAGCTCGGCTGTGCCACACAACTGTAACTGTTCAACCACATCCACCCTGGCCATGATGAAACTTTTCACTGCAAACTTTTTTCTTTCAATGTTATCAAAATATGTAAAAAATGCATTTTATTATTTAAATGTATTATTTGAGTTGCATGCACTATAATACACAATTCTCAATTTTCAGTCTATATTTTCTGTAAGATTTTTAGCACCAGTGAAGCAGTAAATAAATATATCAAGGTCTTTTTTTTTCTTTTCAACATATGATTATATTTCTAGTGAAAATGAGTCAGTGAGTCAGTCATTAATTAATCACTTGGTCTTGTTTACAGCTCACTTGAATTTGTTCTAGATCATTATGGGACCTATTTTAAAGATCTAAATGCAAAGTGTGAAGCGCACGGCGCAGGTGCACTCAGGGCGCGTCCAAATCCACTTGTGCTATTTTAACGACGGAAAAAACGGTCCGTGCGCCGGGGCGCATTTTTGAAATGGGTTGTCCCTATTTTCTTAATGAGTAATGGGCGTAACGTTCAATAAACCAATCAGAGTGTCATCTCCCATTCCCTTTAAGAGCGAGATGCACTCGCGCCATGGCGGATTGCTATTTACATGGCGGAATTTGTTGGCGGAAAAGCTGAACGCTTTTCAAGAGAAGAAACTGATCTGCTCATGCGCAAAGTTAAAGCGCGCGAGCAGATCATCTACGGGACAAGCAGGATATAACATTATATATATATATTATATAATTATATATTATATAACATATAACATTATAAAATACACTGACTTATTAAACACACCAATTCAACTGAGGAGTTCAACGCGTGATGTTTTGCTGAAATTACCTGTTAAGTGGCCAGTCAATCTTTCAGTCGTCTGCGTTGGATGCAGGCTTTCAAATAGATCCGCGCGATCAGTCAGTTAATATGTGTGTGTATTGGCAAGATTGTTCAATTAATTAGCCAGTTTCGTTCATCATTATAAGTAGTAATAGGCTGAATTGAAAATAAGTATCCTAATTCTAATACACACAATGACTATTCATCATTACATTTTTATATTTATGTAGCCTACACAATAATATTCTTTTACACTGTAATCCTTTTGTTTTTAATATTTGGCATGTTTGTGTGATGCGCATCCCTGTGTGTAATAAGCAAAGTCAACGCACACTGTGGATGCACCCAGAGGCGCAGTTTCTACCAACGCGCTCTAACAAAAAAATATTGCGCCATTGACTTTAGACTTTAGACCAGGTTTGAGTTGGTCTATGGCGCAGTCTATTTTCAGCTCCTTAAAATAGCAATGCCCCGGCAATGCGCCTGAACACACCTCTTTTTTAGACCAGCACGCCCATGGGCGCACTAACTGGCACAAATGCATTTACTAATTTAAGGACGTGGCGCTGAACGGGAAACCGCGAACGGCGCCGGACGCAAACTAGCAAACACACTTGCGCTGCGCCTTGCGTCGCATTGCGCCGGGTGTATTATAGGGCCCTATATGTCATTGTGGTGCCCTGGAAGAAGGTCTGATAAATAGTTACCAGAAGCTCAGTGTCTCCACCCACCCTTATATTTCTACAGTGTTTTGAGAGCTCAATGATTGTCTTCATCATGACCATCATCTCTCTGCTCCTGCTGGCCTTTCTGTTTCCACACCTGAACTTCACTGGTAAGACTGATTGACTGAACTGCATGTTGATTAATCTGGTTAATAATATAATTAACCGTCTCTCTCTCTCTCTCTCTCTCTCTCTCTCTCTCTCAGCTTGTGTGAATGTGGGTATAGTGAACGGCACAGAAGCCAAAAAGCACTCCAGACCTTACATGGTTTCTCTTCAGAGGAACTGGCAACATGTCTGTTGTGGATTCCTCATTTCTGACGAGTTTGTCTTGACTGCCGCACATTGTCGAAAAAGGTAGTGTATTGTTTGGCATTTGACATGCTAAACTCTAAAAGAAAAAGCTTATTATATTAATACAATCTATTTTATAATAACAGATCAGAGACTTTAACAGTCGTGATTGGTGCACATGACCTAAAAAATAAGACTGAGGGTTCAGTGCGCATCGGGGTGATGTCCTACCACCAGCATCCAAACTTTACGGTGGAACCTGTTATGAATGACATTATGCTTTTAAGGGTAACAATCTCTACTCATTTCAGTTCAAAATGATAGTGTGGCGATGACATTGTTTATTCTCTGTTATAAATGTGTTTTACTCGATTCACCTGCGGTTGGGAGAAGGTGTCCGGGAGGAAAAGAGTTAGGAGGGAGGGGCAAACACATCGCGCGGAGAGTAAAGGAGAATTGAGTTGAACGTTAGTCAAGCGGAGGAAACGTTAGTCAAGCTCTTTCTGCGTTTTGCTATTTTTGGGGAAGTTAAGACACCTCCTGATACCCGCGTTTTAGTTTGTAAACGTTGAGGAAATAAACCACAGCCCTTTTGGCTTTCAAACTGGATTCTCGTCTCCTGTTTGTTTCTCCTGGCAAAGTGCAAAACGTCACAATATCTTATTAGATAAAATATTTATACAATAACCTTAAGCTTATCTTTAAAAATAATAAATAACTTAAAATATAAGATATATACGGAGCCCCTATGGGATGTGGTGGTGAAAATAATTGGCAGGATTTATATATATATATATATATATATATATATATATATATATATATATATATATATGTGTATATATGTATATATATATATATATATATATATATGTATTTTAATTTTTTTTTTTTTCAAATCTTTTGCATTCCCTCGCAAAACTTTTTGCATTCCCACGCAACGTGAACTTGTTGGACTTGCGGAAATGGAAATGCGGTCAGTGCTTAAAGGGATAGTTCACCCAAAAATGAAAATTTGATGTTTATCTGCTTACCTCCAGGGTATCCAAGATGTAGGTGATGTCTGTCAGTTCGTATAATGCATGTGTCAATGGGAAATCCATCTATAAGAGTAAAAAAAAAACATGCACAGACAAATCCAAATTAAGCCCTGTGGCTCGTAACGACACATTGATGTCCTAAGACATTAAACGATTGGTTTGTGCGAGAAACCAAACAGTATTTATATAACTTTTTACCTCTAATACACCACTATGTCTAAATGATATAAATACTGTTCAGTTTCTTGCACAAACCGATCGTTTCGTGTCTTAGGACATCAATGTGTCGTCACGAGCCGCAGGGTTTAATTTGGATTTGTCTGTGCATGTTTTTTTACTCTCATAGATTTTGTTACCATTGCCATGCATTATATGAATGACAGACGGCAACGGTTGGAGTTAAAAATCTTCATTTGTGTTTTACTGAAGAAACAAAGTCACCAACATCTTGGATGCCCTGGGGGTAAGCCAATAAACATCAAATTTAACATCAAAATAAACATTTCGCTTTAACTCATGGTGTTCAGTAAAGTTTGCAATATCACAGGTTCGAACTTCCCGGATCAATAACTCGTGAGCTAAATGTTTTTAAAACACAGATTCTGAAGTGTGCATACACACGTGCATACACATATGGACATTTTACTCTCCCATCAGGCCACGTGAGAGGATTTGTGAATGGTGATGATGAAGCAACACAACTGACACTGGTAGATCACATGATAAGGGCAACATGGCAAATGCTTGACTCAAAAGAAGTACATCCAGATTAATAATAAATAATAATACGTTTTATTTGTAATGCGCTTTTCTTAAACCCAAAGCGCTAAAACATTACAAGATTACATTAAAAGATTACATTCATACATTCATATTATATAGAACTTTTTAGTGGTCGTGAAGTAATTACTTATTCAAAATTAGTACCTACTCAAGAAAGTATGCAATTTCGGATGCAGCCTCTGTTTCTAAAGCTTTGCATATGTAAATGCTTTTGTATTATGGAGCTCAGGGGAACGCAAAACATTTGCGAGAGAACACAAAAGCATTGACCGATTATTATCATTTTTTTTCCCACCATCATATGTCCCTTTAGGGGCTCCCTATTACTTAGATGCTATCAATGCATCCTTATTGTACATTTCAGAATATAGGCTATCTGAACGTACAAAGATGGATCAGTACAGGCTTGATCAGAAAATAAACCAGACAAAAAAATCTCAACTGAAGGGAAAAGACTTAAAACGGGTTGCTCTGATCAAACAAAATAGAATTTAAAAAAAATTGGAAAACTGTCATTCAATGAGATTAAATCTTTCTGTGATATGATTTTGTACTACAGCTGGATAAAAAAGTCACACAAAATGAGAAAGTCAACTGGATATCCATACCAGTGAAAGAAGAAGACATTGAAGTGCATTCTGTGTGCAGTGTTGCAGGCTGGGGAAGACTGAATATTAATGGCTCCCTTAGCAATCGTCTCATGGAGACATATGTAAAGATCATGAATAACACAGAATGTGAAAATAAATGGGCAAAATATAACTATTCAGCTGCACAGATGATGTGTACATATGGCGATGGAGGAAGTTGCACCGTAAGTACAGTAGAAGATCATCTGTCATTTGATCCACACACTGACTGATATATGATGTGCACTTAATCTTTGTGTTTACATAACAGGGGGATTCAGGAGGTCCTTTGGTTTGTGGGAAAACCGCTGTTGGGGTCACATCTTTCGGTGACCCTGATCTCTGTAATTCATCTGAGCTACCTGAAGTTTATATGAAGGTTTCAGCATATCTGGCATGGATACATACATTTATTGGAAATGTTTATTGACATTTACATGGTTTTGACTTGAATTTCTCCAAATTGTTTCAATAAATGCTCCATGTGTCAATCATCCATGAGTCTTATTTTTTTATCTAGCCCTTGGAGACTGTAAATATAAATGTTTTGTGTTTTTATCATATTTTTTCCCAGGAGATAGTGTATTTTCTATATGCAAGATGTTCTGCTCAAATGTTTTTATTACACATTTTGTTAAATATTTCCTAACCCACAATGTCAGCAATGTCAAAATGTGTAGAAATGTCAGCAATTTCAGAGAAAAATGCTCACTTTACTGCTAAAGACTTTCAGGATGACCTAATAGAAGGAACAAAGCATTTAAACGCTTGGCGTTTATGCAAGAAGGATTTTAAAAGAAATGCATGTAGCATCAACAGGACTTTTATTACAGTGTAAATAAAATACTGCAATTCCCTAAACTCTACTTCTGCACATACATTGGTTATTTGTCAGTTTCCTTGCACTGATGATATGACTTGGGCTAGCTTTGGGTTGACCCTACATTCAAGAAAATGAGGAACATGTGTTTGGTGGCTTCAGCCTTCAAGCTTTTTATACTGTGTATCATATATAGTAGAAACTTTGTGAAAGACCACAAATTTTTCACCAACAGTATATTTGCTTCCAAAACTAAAACCCCCTAGTGATGGACAATTACTTATATCCCATTATGTCAAGTACATTTAGAAAAAAGTGTGGGTTAGCAAATGATATCTTGATAAAACAATCCTCATATCATATATATATATATATATATATATATAGATATATATATATATATATATATATATATATATATATAATGTTGTATTATGACAAATATCAAACAGGGTTAGCCTGTCCTTGTAATGAAATAAAATATTAGTTAGAAACTTTGAGTCACAATTTTTCTTTAAAAGCAAATTTTCACTTAATATTTTACAACAAATATTTTTGAATGTATTTTCTACAATACAAATTTTAATAAAACTAAATATCAAAAATATATAGCTGCCTTATATTTTTGTCTTTTACAAGAGGTTATTCATATCTGGGGGTCTATAGTATCAAATTCTTTTTATTACTATTTTTATTATAAACATCTAATTGAATAACACAAAAAAACCTTGTTGGTGTTTATTGATGGTCTCTATGGTATGTTCAAAAATTTTGGGGGGTTTTTATATTACAATATATTAAAACAGCAGTGTTCATGTTTCATATGGGATAGTTGTGGTTCTAGCAGCATATTGTGAAGTTCTACCACATCCATCTTGAACATTGTGAAATTGCACTGCACTTTTGCAGCACAAACCATCTTTGATTGGGAAAGAATTGTAAAGCAAGAATTCACTGGAACTTTGCAGATTATGAGAACTTCACAATAATTGATAATAATTGACTTATTTACACTGTTAAAGAATTGGATTATCATGCTAAACCCGGCCAAAGTTTCAAAACACGAGTTGGACGTATTTCTGTGCCAAAAAATACTCTTTCAAATCCTCACAAACTTCGGGGTCTTTTTTTTAAGTATGTGCCTGTGTGACATCAGAATGGTCAGAATTTTTTGTACGGGCACTTCTCCCAGAAGAGCGCACGCGCACACGTCGACCAGAGCGAGAGAGCAAGAGCACGCCCATAAACGTGCTCCGTTCGGGTTTTTACGGAAGTCGTCTGCAGAGCTGCACAGGTCACAGGACTTCAACGAAATCAACAATGTCACCAAAGAAGTGTTTTTGGTTGTGAGGGAAAGATAACCTTAATTGCTTCTCAAAGAACCCAGCATTAAATGGAGCTGAGAGTTTTGTGCTCACACATCACATTGATGCGCTCTCAATATTTGTTATTAAAATAACCATAGAAACTGATAGTTTCAATCACTTTTTAATTGGTTAAAATGAATGGAGAATATCTTGTGTTTTTCCGTGGCTGCTTGAGCCCTCAGGATTGTCGCTTATAGTTTAATAAACAAGGCCCAGTTCTACGCTGGATTTACAGATCGTTTGAAACTGAAAGATGGAGCGGTCACAGCAACAATGATCCCGGGCTGTCACAAAGTCGTACAGAAAATGATTCCTTCAACTTATTGCTGCTAAAAGTGGCTCTACAAGCAACTGAATCATAGGGTGTTCCTAGTTATCACCAATGGCTTTTTCATTTTGCCTTTATTTTTGTTAAATAAATAATGACAGTGTAATATGTCATTTGTTGTTGTTCATCTGAGGTTGAATTTACCTAATTTTAAGACCTGCTAACAACCAGGTGATTTTTATGTGCTGATACGTAAAATCCTAAAATTCTAAAGGGTGTCCTTTCTTTTTCACATGACATAATTATCATCCTTCAAGGTCCAGAAAGGTGTTAAAGACATAATTAAAATAGTCCATGTGACCACAGTTGTTCAACCTTAATTTTATGAAGTGACGAGAATACTTTTTGTGCACAAAAAACAAACAAAAATAATGACTTCATTTAAGAATCACCATCATAGTAACCTCAAATGAAACAAACATTAGAGTTAAATTTCTGTTAATTCTCAATAAGAACTGCTGTAGATGAATGACAGAAATAAAGTCAGCCTGGTTAGTAATAAGTGAAGCGGGTAATTCTGTTTGTGGAGTTGTTTAATCAGATCTTCAGAGATTTAATATCTTTTATCTTCAGTTGATTTCATCTTAGGCTATGACTGAAGTCATTTGTAGTTCTTGAGTTTCTGCTTATCTCTTTTTTCCTTTCCTTCTTTCATTCAGTGATTCTGCTTGACAACAGGCTTGTTAATGCTGAGATGACTCTATAAATAATATATAAATATTTTGTGGATCAGATAAGGTCCAGTTCTGGTTTATTTCTTTGCTCTTGGCTGACATGTGGCATTTCTATGGCCTGCTTGTGGCCATCATTCCCGCCACATGTAGCCCAGGTCATCATTCCGCATGTGCCAGATGTGGGCTGGATCTGGGCCGACACAAAGTTGGGTCGCAGTTGACGCAGTGAACACAGTGCAGTCCTGCGTCAGCATCACTCGTATTCGTTGTGGTGCTCACGTGAACAGCGTCGGTCAAAACTGAGCCGGCATTCGGATGTAAACACGGACGCACTGCTTTCTATGGGGGATAAAAAAACCTCTTGGATTTCATCACAAATATCTTAATTTGTGTTCCTAAGATGAAAGAAGGTCTTATGGGTTTGGAATGACATGAGGGTAAGTAATTAATGACAGAAATTTCATTTTTGGGTAAACTAAATCTTAAAGCTTTGAATGTTTAAATATAGTTTATGTGGAGCAAATTGTAACACTGCTAATGCACAAGTTTTATTTTTCACTGTTCTATTTATTTTGTACTTTTAGAACACAAGATGCTTTTCGTTTTTGTAGCTGATTGCCTTTTGCTTTTTATCAGCCCTGCAAAAAATATGACCTATGCAAAAAGTGCATTCTGTTTACTGGTTAGTGCTTAAAGGTTGACAGCTGGCTGACTTTTCCATTTGTTGACATTACATAGTTTGATTCAGATGGTAAATGTCATGTATGAAATTGGGTATCCACCTTAAAGATAATACCCATAATTATAATTAAACAATCATATTTAAAAATATGATATTTATTGTTACTACTGTAAATCTATGTTAAATATTATGGGATCTCCATCAATGGTTTCAGAATCTTTAGTTTTTAAAATAATTTTATTTATGTATTTTTAAAATATATTTTCATATTAACATATTTTAATGACTGTATAATTATGTATTGAACAAAAAATGAATTATTTTATTTATCAAAATAAACAGAAAATAGTACAAACTTTGCTAAAGTGATTTTTGAACAGGTATTAACCTAGACATTATTAAAATTTTAGCTAAAGTATTTGTTTTACCCCATGTGTGGGGTAGCACATTTTTTCTTAAGTTGTGCCTTTAGCCCCGTTCTACCTTATAGAAAATTGTCTTCATGGGACCACAATATATAAGTACAATATGGGGGGCACAAAAGTCATTTCACATTATTTCTTTTGGTGGCCATCCTGGTAATACCCTCAATTTTCAGTCATGCAAGTATGGCTCATAAGGAGAGACAATCCAGACTGGAAAGGTCAATATTAAGAATAAAATTGTAAGGACCACCGAATGGAATCCAAAGGACTGGGTGAAGGTATAATGCATGTATGTCTTTTCAGCACTGCTGTTCACTTCATTTTTAGAATTTGGTTTCAATTTTACTTTAGCTGCATGCTTAATTTGACTTCAATTTCAAATGATTATTACTCTTAGATAGTGTTTCTAATTAGGAATTAAACATTTGTCATGTATTAATTTAGATATTTCATTATTCTGGGTATCCTGTACTTTCAATTATTCCTTCATTAGGGACCCGGTATTGCACAGAGAATTCATATCGGCAGATTATGTTCTCACAGACACATTATTCCAACTTGCTAAGTCAGTAATAGACAGGAATCAAAAAGTCAAAAAAGAAGGTGGAGTAACATGCCGCTTAAGGTCTCCGCCCATATTCAAATTATATTTATACTGTGTTTAGCCAGTGAGATCTCAGTGATTGTCATCTTCATCATGACCATCATCATCTCTCTGCTCCTGCTGGCCTCTCTGATGCCACACCTGCTGACCTTCACTGGTGAGACTGATTTTTTTAAATTGGTATATGCTGAATAAGTTGACTGACAGCACTATCTCTCTCTCAGCTCATGTGAATGTAGATATAGTGAATGGCAAGGAAGCCAAACCTCACTCCAGACCTTACATGGTTTCTCTTCAGAAGAACAGGAATCATATCTGCGGTGGATTCCTCATTTCTGATCAGTTTGTCTTGACTGCCGCACATTGCTGGGGCGGGTAAGAGCTTGATTAGTGTGAACTACAATGCTGAGTTAAAATTAGTGCAACCATACAGTGTATCATATGACATAAATGCACATTTGCAATTAGCTCTTTCAACAGAAAAGAGGTTTTGACAGTTGTGGTTGGTGCTCATGACTTAAGGAACGGTAAGCGGTCTGATCGCATCGGAGTGAAGTCCTACATCCCACATCCAAACTATAAACTCACTCCTATTCAGAATGACATCATGCTTTTGAAGGTAACAACCTGAAATACATCTAGTTGTTCAAAAGAATATCTGGTCAGGAAACATTTTCTATTACAATTTCTTGCCTTAAAAATTACTGAAGGGATTTAAATTATTTCTATGTAAATGTAAATGGTTTCCTACCATTATTATTTATTATTTATTGCTCTGTGTAGAAACAAAAATAGGCCAAAAAGGCAGAAAACCTGCATTTTTTTGTGGTTGTTATACAAAGCAGAAAAAAAAAAAAAACTATGTCCTTAAGGTCTTCTGTATAATCTTGAGAAAAAAAAAAGAATGATTGTATTTTTCAATTACAGTTAGAGAAAAAAGTCAAACTAAACAACAACGTTAGACTGATATCATTACCAAGGGGTGGAGAAGACGTGGGAACAGATATTGTCTGTATTGTTGCCGGCTGGGGAAGAGATGCACTTAATGGCACAAGGAGCAATCGTCTAATGGAGGCAAACATGACTACAATAAATCAGGCAGATTGTCAGCGTAGATGGGGATCAACCTTCCTGGCCTCACAGATGATCTGTGCATATGGCGGTGGTGGATCCTGCAAAGTATTTACAAAAGATGATTCACAGATGTTATGATAATGTACAAACTGGTTTCACTAGTGACGTGTTGATCTGTTTTTCTCAACTAGGGGGATTCAGGAGGTCCTTTGGTTTGTGGAGACACTGCTGTTGGGGTCACGTCTTTTGTATACAGATATCTCTGCAATTCACCCGAGCATCCTAATGTGTATACTAAGATTTCAGCGTTTATTCAATGGATCCGCAAAGAAATTGGAAATATTAAGTGACTTCATGTAAACTAAAAAAGGAAGAAATGTTTTTCTTGAATTCTTCCATAAACCTTCTTTCAATAAAAGTATCACATGGCAAGCATCAGTTATAGTCAAAGTGTTCTCATTGTCATAGCCACATATAATTACACACTCAAAATCATTTAGCAGGTCACTTGGTAGCATCATGGCAACAGCCTCAATTTCCAATCAATTTCCAATGAGACTTTAGTGTTAAACACATCTGAATGACAGACATTTCACAACCTCCTTCCAGAAGTTTAGAATTTTTGAGCACTCCCAAAGACAGTGATATAGTGTACCTTTCTCGTCTGAACATTTAGAGCACACATCAGGAACATTAGCAGACATGTGAAGTTTGACAGGAGTTATCTGTGTTCATTAACCGTTTATATTAAACTAATTTAAACCTTTTTATTGTGTGTGTTTGTGCTTTTAGTCACAAGCATCATTCCAATCTGTCCAGTCTATGTCTTCTTGTATATCTATTTTCCAAGGATTTTATTTATCTAATGTCGATTCAGAACTATATTTAACCATTATGTTATATATTATAGATACCTGCCCTTTCCCTTCTAAATTTCCAGGTGTTATTTCCTAATTTGATAAAGGTATCTATTAAAGTCTCCAAAGCAAATATTGAATATTATTTGGAACAAGTTTGACATCCATTCCATTCAACCTTCATCTGCAATTCCCTCAACTCAACACCAGAGGTCAACATACCCAGTTTTCTAAATCAGACTTCTAAATGGACCCTTTTTACACTTCTGTTGTTCTCAGAAGCAAAAGTTGTCATGGGTAAACTTCTATCGTGGTGAATAGCCATGATAGTGAAAACAGCCATAATAGTGTTTCCCTGACATTCCAAAGTGAGTTGTATTAGAAAAACACCCTCACAACAGCGTTCATTTGTGTTTTCTAATTTACTGCCAAAGTAATATAACACAGAGTATAGCGTTATAGATCTATATTCTATACATAGAAAAACTTTACTAGATTTGTAATGTGATACCTTTGGAAACACGTAATCACATTCAGGTAAAAAGAGAGTCTTTCTCTCTCTCTCTACGTATATATATATATATATATATATATATATATATATATATATATATATATATATATATATATATACACATATGAATTATGAATTGTAAAATATTCAAGTAACAAAATGTATGCTGACCTGATTAATACTTCTACAGTAGATCTAGACCAAACAATCTGTGGCCTGAAAATGAAACCACAAACATTTAGAAGAACAACATTTACTCATCCACAAACTGAAGAAAAAAAGCTTGCGGGCCGCTCACTGTCTCCACCCACCCTTATTTATACAGTGTTTTGTCATGAAAGCTCACTGATCATCTTCTTCATCATGACCATCATCATCTCTCTGCTCCTGCTGGCCTCTCTGCTGCCACCCCTGACCTTCACTGGTGAGATTGACTGAACTTCATATTGATTTCTGCAACTGCTTATTCTCCACTAAAGGCATGTTTACATGACAACAATATACTAAAAAACACTTTTTTCTGTTATTGAGGTGGGATACAGGTTTAGTGGTATGGGTAGGTTTATGTAAAAACATGTATGTACACAATAGGCAAGGCAAGGCAATTTTATTTGTATACACAATGGTAATTCAAAGTGCTTTACATAAAGAAGAACCAAATACATAGTAATAAAAATGTAACGGATAAGAAATAAAAATAACAGTAAAAACAGAGAATACCGCTATCTGGATGGAAGAGTTAAGAAGCTTCAGGGAGTTTTTGTTGTCTGTCAGAGTGGATCTAAACCGATCTATCCATCAGAGTGGATCAAATGGATCTTCCTTACGCAGAGGGATAACTATTTATATTTGTCAGATAGCTGTGCGTTTAAACAGTACTCTTACAGACAAATCTTCCTGGACTAACTCTATCCAGAGGTCCATCCAGGGATAACGATTGCTTACTTCCTAATTCTCCCAGCTCTTTCAACCAAACAGCAAGATTTAAAATGCACTAAAAGTCAGAAATAAAAAGATGATACATAAAAATAAGTGCAATAAGTGCATTGTATCAAACGATTCATTTAAATGTAAGCACACAGTAGCTAATATAAAGTGGGACCGAAAACAGCCATCCTAAAAGATGTCGGTATGTTCTCAGCATCTTTGCTGATGCCTCATAAAGATGTTTCTTGTGTGCTGAATAAGTTGGCTGATAGCACTCTCTCTCTCTCTCTCTCTCTCAGCTCATGTGAATGTGAATATTGTGAACGGCAAGAAAGCCAAACCTCACTCCAGACCTTACATGGTTTCTCTTCAGAAGGAAAAGAATCATACCTGCGGTGGATTCCTCATTTCTGATCAGTTTGTCTTGACTGCTGCACATTGTCAAAAGAAGTAAGAATTTTGTTTGCTATACTGATTGATTATTAATATTTAGATGAAGATTTTAGATAAAATGACAGTAGTATATAGTTTAAAGAGATAAATGAGTATGCTCAGTATGCTTTTATAAAAGAATGCATAAATCTGTGAGAAATAATACTACTTTCTTTCAAAAGAAATGAAATACTAACAGTTGTGGTTGGTGCACATGACCTAAAAAATAACAATGAGGGTTCAGTCCGCATCAGAGTCAAGTCTTACCACAAGTACCCGGGCAAAATGAATGACATTATGCTTTTGCAGGTAAATATCTACACTTGTTCTGGTTACAGAAAGAAAGAAAAAAATACTTAGGGTTTTTCTGCACTAACCTCATATTGACAAAATTAATTAATAAACTGTGGTTTAATCTTATGGAAGATATATCTATTTGTTATTAATGAATGCTTTTACATTACAGCTAGAGAAAAAAGTTGAACCAACCAAAAATGTTAATTGGATATCATTACCAAAGAAAGAATCCATCAACAAAACAGACCCTGATTGTAGTGTTGCAGGCTGGGGACGTCTATACATTACTGGCCCAAAGAGTGATTGTCTTATGGAGGCCAATGTGACGATAATGGATAATGCAAAATGTAAAAAAAAATGGGAAAAAAAACGTAGATATTCAGTCTCACAGATGATGTGTGCATATGGCCCCGGTGGATCCTGCAAGGTATGTAATCATTTTATGAACTGAGTTGTAATTGTGATATGGCATTTTAGTGATGTGTTGATCTGTGTTTCTTAACAGGGGGATTCAGGAGGTCCTTTGGTTTGTGGAAACACTGCTGTTGGTGTCACATCCTTCGGTGACCATCTTCAGTGTAATTCACCTAAGTATCCTAATGTGTACTTTAAGATTTCACCATATTTTCCATGGATCTATGCAAAACTTAGAAATGTTGAGTAACGTTATTGATTAAAAAAAAAAAAAAGGAAGAAATGTTTTTCCTGAATTTTTTTCAATCAAAGTACATGGCAATCATCAATCAGTCAAAGTGTCTTCTTTGTCACAACCATATATAGGTGGCACTGGGCAATAAAGTAATTTAATATTAGCAGGTATGGCCCATTTTCATAAAGAAATAAATCTCCAAAACTGGAATAACTATGGTATAATAAAGTAAGTGTCACTCTAAGCACCGGCTAGGTCACTCTCAGCACTACACTTCCCAGAATCCTTCTTACTCACCACTTGCACTCACTCCTCAATCACCTGCAAACCATTTCCCTTGTCATCACTCACTATATCTGCAGTCACCATCCTCACTCATTGTCTGGTCTTGTCATTGATAAGCTCTTCAGATTCCTTACCTGAATACTCACCTGCAATTCCTGAGATACTGTCTTGTTATCTGTCTTCTAACCATCTGTCTCCCTGCTCACCAGCCACAGACACCCATCATTCACCTGTACACAGGATACCAGAATTACCCACCAGCTAAAGCCGAGTTCAGACTGCACGATTTTCAAAGTAGTCGGGTCACTGTTCTTTTCACACTGCATGACTATCTTGGCCAGCATTCAGTCGCTGCTGTGTTCAAACTGCACGATGGATCGGCGATAGAAGGTTTCACACTGCATGACTTTACAATAGGAAGAATCGCCGACAACTCTGTCTGGCACGCAAACTACGTTTCACAACCAAACACACGCAAGATGTGACAAGGAAACAACGCGATATCACGCGTGCAAGACCGGAGTTATTATTATTATTATTATTATTAAAAACGGTAGCCCACAAGAAGCTTGCAATACAAATTGCCTGTGCGCTGATTTGCTGCGAAAACAAGAAAAAGAAAAGAAAAATAAGGAAATGGTTGGGGAGACTGTGTTGTGTGTTCTGCAACGAGAGTTGGAGGTAAATAACTTTTCAATGTGCTGCTGTTGCGGATGGTCAAGCAAATGTTTGTGCTTTGTTTCTGTTCTGTAGAATTGTAATGTTTATCTGAAACGAAGCCATGCTTGCTGATATTGTGGTCTATAATTCCTCCCCGAACTACCCGCTGCTCTGTATCTTGCTCTCTCATTGGCTGTCGGTCATCGCCTATGTAGTTTTCAGTCAGAACACTTTTCACACAGCAGGATTTTGAATTGCCGACAGGTCCAGATATTTAGCATGCCAAATATCTCACGGGTGTCGGCGACTTGTCGGCGATTCTCTCAGATCGCGTCTTTGCTCAATCACACTGCGTAATTGTCACTCGTGTGAACGAGCATCGATTTGCCTTTGATTTCAGGCATTTGTCAGCGATTTCTCAAAACCTGTCGGCGAGCCAAAATTGGGGCTAAAATCGTGCAGTCTGAACTCGGCTTAAGTCTCCATCTGACTATCAGCTATATACAGACTCACATGTGCTGCATTCCCGTTCTGCTCACATCTCTGCTAAATAAAACCTGTTGAAAAGTACTTACCTGTCTGTCCTCTTCTGTGTGACAGTGAGATTCTTTAGCTCAACACATTTTTTTTCTTTCTTTTTCTAGTTGGACACACACACATAATATAATATAATATAATATAATATAATATAATATAATATAATATAATATAATATAATATAATATAATATAAAGTAAGCACCAGCTCAGTGTGTGTGTGTGTATGTATTATATATATATATATATATATATATATATATATATATATATATATATATATATATATATATATATATATATATATACATACAGGTGCTGGTCATATAATTAGAATATCATCCAAACGTTTATTTCACTAATTCCATTCACACACAGACTGATATATTTCAAATGTTTATTTCTTTTAATTTTGATGATTATAACTGACAACTAAAGAAAATCCCAAATTCAGTATCTCAGAAAATTTGAATATTGTGAAAAAGTTCAATATTGAAGACACCTGGTGCCACACTCTAATCAGCTAATTAACTCAAAACACCTGCAAAGGCCTTTAAATGGTCTCTCAGTCTAGTTCTGTAGGCTACACAATCAAGGGGAAGACTGCTGACTTGACAGTTGTCCAAAAGACGACCATTGACACCTTGCACAAGGAGGGCAAGACACAAAAGGTCATCAGTTATCAGAGCTCTGTGTCCAAGCACATTAATAGAGAGGCCTCTCCCCCTGGAGAGGATTGTGAAATAAAACCCATTCAAAAATGTGAGGGAGATTCACAAAGAGTGGACTGCAGCTGGAGTCAGTGCTTCAAGAACCACTACGCACAGACGTATGAAAGACATGGGTTTCAGCTGTCGCATTCCTTGTGTCAAGCCGCTCTTGAACAACAGACAGCGTCAGAAGTGTCTTGCCTGGGCTAAAGACAAAAAGGACTGGACTGCTGTTGAGTGGTCCAAAGTTATGTTCTCTGATGAAAGTAAATTTTGCATTTCCTTTGGAAATCAGGGTCCCAGAGTCTGGAGGAAGAGAGAAGAGGCACACAATCCACGTTGCTTGAGGTCCAGTGTAAAGTTACCACAGTCAGTGATGGTTTGCGGTGCCATGTCATCTGCTGATGTTGGTCCACTGTGTTTTCTGAGGTCCAAGGTCAATGCAGCCGTATACGAGGAAGTTTTAGAGCACTTCATGCTTCCTGCTGCTGACCAACTTTATGGAGATGCAGATTTCATTTTCCAACAGGACTTGGCACCTGCAGTGCCAAAGCTACTAGTACTGTACCTGGTTTAAGGACCATGGTATCCCTGTTCTTAATTGGCCAGCAAACTCGCCTGACCTTAACCCCATAGAAAATCTATGGGGTATTGTGAAGAGGAAGATGCGATATGCCAGACACAACAACGCAGAAGAGCTGAAGGCCACTATCAGAGCAACCTGGGCTCTCATAACACCTGAGCAGTGCCACAGACTGATCGACTCCATGCCACGCCGCATTGCTGCAGTAATTCAGGCAAAAGGAGCCCCAAGTATTGAGTGCTGTACATGCTCATACTTTTCATGTTCATACTTTTCAGTTGGTCAAGATTTCTAAAAATCTTTTCTTTGTATTGGTCTTAATTTTTTAATTTGGGATTTTCCTTAGTTGTCAGTTATAATCATCAAAATTAAAAGAAATAAACATTTGAAATATATCAGTCTGTGTAATGAATGAATATAATATACAAGTTTCACTTTTTGAATGGAATTAGTGAAATAAATCAACTTTATGATGATATTCTAATTATATGACCAGCACCTGTATATGTGTATATATATATATATATATATATATATATATATATATATATATATATATATATATATATATATATATATATATATATATCAAACATACTGATCAGGCACAACATTATGACCACCTTCCTAATATTGTTATTCATGCATTATCCTGCTGAAAGAGGCCACAGCCACCAGGGAATACCATTTCCATGAAAGGGTGTACATGATCTGCAACAATGCTTAGGCAGGTGGTGCCATGTCTTCCCCAGGTAAGCGACACACACGCACCCGGCCATCCACGTGATGTAAAAGAAAACGTGATTCATCAGACCAGGCCACCTTCTTCCATTGCTCCGTGGTCCAGTTCTGATGCTCACGTGCCCACTGTTGGCCCTTTTGGTGTTGGACAGGGGTCAGCACGGGTACCCTGACTGGTCTGTGGCAATGCAGCCGCATACGCAAAAAATTGTGATGCTCTGTGTATTCTGACACATTTCTATCAGAACCAGCATTAACTTCTTGAGCAATTTGTGCTACAGTAGCTCGTCTGTTGGATTGGACCACACAGGCCAGCCTTCACCCCCCACGCCCATCGATGAGCCTTGGCCGCCCATGTGCAGTGCAACCATTCAGTGTATCATATGACATGAATACACGTTTCCAATACCTTCTTTCAACAAAAAAGAGATTCTGATGCTGTGGTTGGTGCTCATGACAAGAAACAGTAAGAGTTCAGATCACATCAGCGTAAAGTCCTGCATCCCTCATCCAAACTATAAATTCAATTGTAATCGGAATGACATCATGCTTTTGAGGGTAACAACCTGTAATACATTTACATTTTCAAAATAATATCTTGTCAGGAAACAAAAAAAAAAAAAAAATATATATATATATATATATATATATATATATATATATATTTTATAAAAACATTTTCTTTCAGACAGGTAAAAATAATAAAAAATAATAAAACAGTCCTTGAGTTGTAAAATAAAGAGCCTTGTAAAATCTTCATCTAAGATATTTGAATGACAGGTTTACTAAACTCTCAACTGATTTCTCACATGTAACAGAATTTAATATAAACATGGATTACATTTACATGGGACAGATTAATCTACTCCCTATAAGAACGCAAACATAACAGCTATATTTTCCACTTCAGTGCAAAGTAAGACCCACATGAAGCCGTGAAAGAGGAAGTACGAGCACTACCAAGGAGTTAAACTAGACCACTTTACATTAAATACCATCATCAACACTGAGGAGAACCTCAGCACTCCAGAGACATTCAAGACCCCTCATTCAAGACCCTACATGGTTTCTATACAGAGAAATAATGAACACATATGCGGTGGCTTCCTTGTGTCTGAACAGTTTGTCATGACGGCTGCACACTGCTCTACAGAGTGTGTTTTTTGTTCGGTTCATTAAAATTTCATTGTGAGTCATAGAGTCCCGGACTGCTGCAAAAGGGTCTTCACTTGGTGTGACTACTTTCGAAATGACACAACCTAGTGCTTACCCGAATTCTAGGCAGTCCGCCAATTATTATTTGAACCCAAAATGTATTTTTACTTAAACTAAAGCTAAAGTTGAGCTAACTGTTTGTAACTTTACAATGGAAGCATCATAACAAAGTTTGTTAATACAATAATATGGTTGTAAATGTATATTGTTATAGGCCAGACCAAGAATGCACACTCTGTTTTGAACAGTTCTTATTTAACAGAAAAACGCATGTTTTCTTTCTCGTCTTGACAGGGGAGAGAAGCTGACAGTTGTGGTTGGAGCTCATGATCACATGGTTCTAGCCGCATGGATGTCAATTTCTACCACATCCACCCAGGGTATGAGTCTGAAAGTCTCCTAAATGACATCATGCCACTTCAGGTAAATGACTCAGCTAGGTTTTGCAGGGCAAACAGCAATAAAACAATCTTGAAAGTCCTGATCCCCTAGGCTTTGTTCACATTGTACACAAATTCATTTGGTTTCAAATCTGATTTATAGGACTGACTGTTCATTTTACATGTGATGAAATACATAAATTCAGAGATGTCAATATCTGGTGTATCTACATTGTTTGCCATAGTAATGACTCAAGCAATATACAACTACTTGAAACTTTTCAGAGTCATTAGTTTAGTCATTCTGATCATAGAACTGGAGTAAAAACTGCAATTATTTAAAGTGCTCCTATTATGCCTTTTTCAAGGTTCCTAATATTGTTTTGGGAGTCTCCTACAACAGGTTTACATGCATGCAAGATCAAAAATCTCTTTAGTTTTCTTATAATATACATAGACAATTTCACCTCAGTTCTCAGTTATTTGTAAACGATTCATTAGAAGCAGTTTAAAGAATCAGTCTCTCTAAACCCCTCTTTTCTGTGAGCCTACACTGCTCTGATTGGTCAGATGGCCCAATCCTTTGTGATTGGTCTACTGCACGCACCGTGTGCCGGAAATTAAACGCCCATTGCCTTAACTGAATGACAGCTATCAATTCGCAAGACATTGTATGCAATGTATGGACAGAAAAGATGGCATCGGTTTTACCGTATCAATTCAAGCCCGAGTCTGACGATGAAACGTCTTAAGTAGTTGATCAACCAGAAATTGACTGGAGCAGAACGTTTCTCTATGGTACAGCAAGTGTCACTTTAGTTTGCTTTATTTATAAGACGTGATTGTAGCGTCACTGTTATACTTTATTAGGTGCACAGAATGCCAAGTGAAGCTGAAAACCTCTAGATTTAGGCCAGATGTGTACACAGACTTTTTCGCCAGTCTTCAGTAAAATGACGGGAACAAAACAAAAGATTGTACTGCAGTGGTATTGTTGAAAAAATTAATTTTCCCTGGTGTCCGCAATAAGTGGACAGCTCTAAGCTAATATTTTGTCTTGACGTCACAATGAAACGACTCATTTAATTGACTCTAAGTCGACTTTTACTTTGAGAGACAATAACGTCTCGGGTTACTTTTGTAACCCTGGTTTCCTGAATAAGGGAACGAGACGCTACGTCATATGACGTAGTGTCGACAGTTCCCATGAAAGGGAACTTTATATATGATGCACTTTCAGATTTAAAACTTTGCAGGATGATTTCATTCACTTATAGCTATGTTACCCACTATATTAAAGGTAATTTTCAAAAATCCATAATGGGGCACTTTAAGTAATTATACTTAAATTATAAAATACAATCCCATTAACATAAGTAAAATAAGTTGCTAGTACAATAAAGTTTGTCATCCAGTTTATATTCATCATGAAATTTCTCAACATTAATGATTTTAGTTTATTCACAGACTGTAACTATCTCCACTTCTCAGGGTGATTCTGGAGGACCTTTGGTGTACAACAAAGTTGCAGTTGGTTTCGTTTCATTCAATCAGGCAAATAATTGACTCACCTACATGACCTAATGTCTATACCAAGATTTCCAAATTTCTGCCTTGGATAAATTGTATTTTTGGAGGTGTGAAGCAAGAACTTGTTTAATAAACCTTTTATTTCCTAAAACACTGTTGATTGTATGTGTGGATTTTTGGAGACCATCTTGATCGATTTGTCAGATGTAACAAACACTTTTCAGGGGAAAGATGGTTTCAGCCCTTCTCAGGAGGCATGGTTTCCTGTGGGGGGGCTGATGTCATCACATGTGGTCAGACACTCTGTGGGAAACACTCTAGCAAAAACATCTTAAATAGAAAATCTAATGACTGTGCAAGGTCATGAGACTCACCATAGATTATAATGTATATTCTTACTGGAAGCCCCAGAAAATTACATGTCAGCTCACACACATATCATGACATTTCTACAGTAAAAAAATAAATAAATAAATAAATAAATAAAAGAATAAATAAAATGTGTTATTTATATTATTTGTAAAATTGAAATTCCTTACAAGACTGAACACAAGACTTCTTACAAGAAAACAAAAAAGATACCTTACAAGAAGACAATAAACTTGCTAATCTGAAGAAAAGATCACAAAGAAAGCCATCTGCTCAAATGCCTCTCCACTCATCCTTAAAGGTGCTAAAGAGGATCTTTTCTTCGACTGAGAAACCAAAGACTGTTAGTGAGATTTTGAAATGAGCGCATGCGTAAGAACACTCATTCACAGCTCATTTCGAGGGAACGCCTCCCAAAACTTGTGCACGAGTATTGGAACACGAGTGTTTACCACCGGCATTCACTGTGTTGTGTTAGTGGATTCATTATGTCGGACTCACCGCAGGTAACTCATAATCTGCAGTTGTCTCCTGACAAAAACATTGCATGCAGCACCTGTAGAGTGTGGAAAGTTACTGGAGCACGCAGCCGCGCACATCTCTCACAAGGAATGTCATGGCAGTGATTGACAAGCCAGAGGGCCAATCCGCGCACGTCTCGCACAAGGAACGTCACGGCAGTGATTGACAAACCAGAGGGCCAATCGCTTATGCGATGATCGCGTAAAGGATTGGCTGATGTTTTTAAGGCCCTACCTCGTGCACAGATGATGTATATTAATATTATTCCTTTCAGTGCACCTAATAAATAGTCTTTTATCAGTTAGTAAAGACAGTTTCAAGTAATATTGCAAAAATGTATAAAACAAAACATCCTCTTTAGCACCTTTAAGCACAATCTTATGATATATATCTTGAGAATTCATAATTTTAAATTTCATGTTTGGTATCAATTTAAATGTTTCAGTGTGATTGGTAAATGGTCTCAATTTCACAGCAGTCACTCATATTATGAGAAAAATTTAAACACGTGTTACATTAAACAGCCTGTAGTGTGCACACTAAGCAGTGTTCATTTCATCTGGGCAAATCCATGTGGGGCCTACATGGAAACTGTCTGGGTCCCAGTTAGATAGCCCAGATCAAACCCATTTGGGCCCCACATGGCTCTGCTGGCTGGGCAGTGAGGACCTCAAGTGGACCGTTAACACTGCTGCCCTGGTTAAATAAGCCCAAGAGAGACTTTACTTCCACATAACTTTACCTTTAAGTATTTTGTTACTTGAATATTTTAATTCATAAATCATATATATGAATATTCATTTACCAAAGAATCATGTCAAAATTATTCAGGAAAAAAAATACTTTCTTATCAAGGTGATAAAATGTTGTGTAGCAAAAATGAGTACACCCTCCTAAAAGTTACTAAATAAAACTAAATATTTTTTTTCTGGTGTAAGTTTAAGGCAATGTTTGATCAACAGGTAAGTATGTTGAAGCAAAACATTTAAAGAGAAGTAATTTCTTGACAATTAAAAGCGTTATATAGCCCACTGAATCATTCTCAGACTTAATGCTGACAACAATGGAAGCACTTGAGGAAAATTGTCAGGAGACTTATTTCTTAGCACAAAAGAGGACAGTGGTACAAGAGGATTACCAAATCATTGTTTTAAGTGTGAAAATATACACGTCCCTTCCCTTCTAAATTTCTAATTGTTATTTTCTCTTTTTTAAAGTTATCTATTAAAGGAGAACAACTGAATATTATTTGGAACAATTTTGACATCCATCCAACATCTGCAATTCCCTCAAATCAACACCAGAGGTCAACATCACCAGTTTTCTCAATCAGACTTCTAAATGGACTCTTTTTACACTTCCATTGTTTTCAGAAGCAGAAGTTGTCATGGGTAAACTTCTATAGCGGGGAGATTCTCCACTATTTAGGGGGATTCACATGTCACTGATTTTGCACACTGAAGTTCGTTATTTTAAATGTAGACGTGCAGCAAGTGCCCTCAAATGTCACAGCACGCTCACAAGCGCACAAGAACAAATAGCTTTGACCTTTCCATAACAACATCGAAAGCTCAGCCAAGATGGATGAACAGGGTGTTTATTATTATTAATAGTAGTATTTCTCATCTCCATAAATATAACTAGTAGTAGAGCTCATGCAAGGGCTGGAAATCCATTTATCCTTTGCTGAAACTTCTTTGTCTTCTTGGAGAACGCGGCTCATGAAACATCAACCGCAGACAGCGCTTTTGAAAAAGGAGAAAGTGGAGCAGCCGCTGTTTTTCATGTGTTTTTAGACGTGACATGTTAACGGTCTCTAAATCAATCAAGGATGGTTTTGTTATCTCGGGCGGATAAATGTAATAAAAGCAAAAATGTGTCACCAAATATATTTGTGTGGCCATTAAAGGCCCACTGAAGTGCCTTGGAATGTGCAGCATTAATCAATGTGTTGACATAATTTCAATTGAAACAGGAAGACAGGGCAGGACATATTGAACAGCTCCTCCCCCTTTTTAAAATTGCCAATAGTGTTTTGCTGTAGTGTTACAGCTCGGCCAAGTTTCCTTATAAACTCTTTCTCTTTATAATCTCATCCATATTGCTTTAAAATATAGCATTCTGTACAGAATTCAAATGGGTCCGATATGTTTTGTGGTCTGCACCGACTCACGGATATGATCCGCTCTGTGCTGTCGTGACTCGTGTCTCTGGACCAGAGCAGACTGTGCTCACTGTGGTTCGCGTGACACTACACTCTATATATGTTAAAAACAACCCAAGTTGGGTTAAATATGGACAAACCCAGCAAGTTGGGTTAAAGGGCACCTATTATGCCCTCTTTAACAAGATGTAATATAAGTCTCTGGTCTGGTCAAGTTTCAGCTTAAAATACCTCACAAATTTGCCCCTATTTAGGGGTGAGCAAAAACATTCCTTTTACTATATTACTATATTGCTGGCTAAAAAAATAAATCCAAAATTGGTTGAAAAAAAAAATGCCTGGGTGAAAACAACCCAATCCCTGGGTTTGTCCATATTTAACCCAGCATTTTTTAGAGTGTAACATGAAACCAAACTTCATTCGCCTCAATGTGTCACAGACACGTCAGGTTCCAACCTCCACCAATCACAACGCACGCCATCTCCCGAGTACTGATCAACGCCACCTGCACCTCATTACTTCACTCATCATCACCAGTATAAAGCACACACACACACAGCACTACTTGTCCGGTCTCGTTCGCATATACCCAGTGTGATGCTTACCTCAAGGACTACTCTTCATATACTTACCTGTCTCACGCGTGTCTCCTTGCCATTGTGTTCCTCGTCTGCTGTGTGTGTGTGTGTGTGTGTGTGTGTGTGTGTGTGTGTGTGTGTGTGTGTGTGTGTGTGTGTGTTTACACCAACTCCATTGTTCTCCAGCGATCTCCAGTCTTCAGCATTACTCCAACTACAAAAGAAAGGACAGTAATTATCTCATTCATATCTACTCCACGAATTCCAAGTATCTGTTCACTCACTTGTTTCATCCATTTGCTCTGCTGTGGTTAAATAAACTCTACATTACCTATTACGCCTGTGTCCGTCTCCAGTGTACTGTAACACAATGGAAAGCATATTTACACTCTGTTAATCGTTCCCTATCCCCTATGTAGTGCACTATGTCCCATTCACCATGTCGAAAATAGTAAATGTGTGAACAAGTGACTGATTTCAGCTGCAGCTTCAGCGTCTATTTATAATGTAGGGGATGGTATGCTTTAGATTCTAGAGAGCATTTGATTTGACAGAAGATCTGAAGAGAAATGAAGTCCGTGGTGATGACAGGAAAATCCATTATCCATTTTAGAGGAAGTGAGAGACTGTAAGTTTTGAATGCTTATATCTCCTAAATGCAAATGTTCTCATTGTTTTGAAACAGACCAGCTTACTTATAACCTTAAAGGATTAGTTCACTTTTAAATAAACTTTTGCTGATAATTTACTCACCCCCATTTCATCCAAGATGTCCATGTCTTTCTTTCTTCAGTCAAAAAGAAATTAAGGTTTTTGATAAACATTCTAGGATTTTTCTCCATATCATTCATTTCAATGGGCACCAAACGGTTGAAGGTCCAAACGGCAGCTTCAGTGCAGCTTCAAAGGGCTTTAAACGACACCAGACGATACCAGACGATGAATAAGGGTCTTATCTAGCGAAACGATCGGTCATTTTTTAATTTTTTTTTTAAAAATTTAAGTTTTAATGCTTGCTTTGCTCTTTTCTCCGATGCGCGTTCGTGACGTCACATAATACGCAATTACGTTGAAAAGGTCACGGTTGACGTAGGCGTAGCAACCACAGTTTCATTCGCTCAGGATTGTGTATAGGAAATCTCTGAAAAGTCACAAATTTCTGTCCTGACAATTTTCTTTCAGGCTTTCTAATATTAAAACACCCAGGATACGCACACCTTTCAAGCGTGAGTTTAAAATATTCTAACTGACTGAGTTTTTTTTTTAAGGCGATCCTTATTTTAGAACGTTTGCCCTTATTGTTTCCATGGCGACGCGTGCGTGTCACAAGCGCTGAACGTAGCCATAATAACACTGTATGAGAGATGGATCGCTATTATTTTGTTTTTCCTTTTTTATTTAAAATATTCGCAAACTTCCTTACATGTCTTCAACTATATGATATTCCAATTCTCTAATATGTGAGAGTGAGTGTGTTTTGTCGTTTTCTTCGTTCAACAAAGAAAGCCTGTAGGTCCCCAACCCTCTTAATAGAAGCCAAAGCTATCAGGAGCACAGTCTTTAAAGGTAGAAACTTTCTCAACTGAAAGCAAAGATTCAAAGGGAGCTCTCTGAAGTGCAGACAACACTAAAGAGAGGTCCCAAGAGGGAATCTGTGAAGGGCGGGGAGGAAAAAGCCTCCTCGCCCCCCTCAGGAACCTAACGACCAGATCGTGCTTCCCCAAAGACCTACCTTCAACAAGGTCATGATGGGCGGCAATAGCGGCCACATAGACCTTAAGGGTGGAAGGAGACAGTCTTCGATCCAACCCTTCTTGAAGAAAGGACAGCACAGATCCGATCGGACATGTCCAGGGGTTCTCATTCCTGGGAGCTACCACCTGCGGTGGTAAGGTACCTTACCCAACCGTGTCCCGTCCAGGGACCACACATGTAGTTTCCACAGATCTGGACGCGGATGCCAAAGTGTGCCCTGTCTCTGAGAAAGAAGGTCCTTCCTCAGAGGGATCGGCCAGGGAGGGGCTGTCGCAAGGAGCATCAGTTTGGAGAACCAGGTCCAGCCGGGCCAATAGGTGGTGACCATCAGGACCACACTCCTTGTCCTCCCTGTTCTTGCACAGTGTCTGTGCAAGGAGGCTCACTGGGGGAAACGCATACTTGCGTAGACCCCGTGGCCAGCTGTGCGCCAGCGCATCTGACCCGAGAGTGCCCTCGGTCAGGGAGTAAAATAGCTGGCAATGGGAATTGACTGGAGAGGCAAACAGGTCTACCTGAGCGTCCCCGAACCGTTCCCTAATCAGCTGGACCGACTGGGGATGGAGTCTCCATTCCCCGGGGCGGGACTGCTGACGTGAGAGCTCGTCAGCTGCACGATTGAGATGGCCCGGAATATGAATGGCACGAAGCGACTTCAGATGCTTCTGACTCCACAAAAGGAGATGGCGGGCGAGTTGCGACATGCGGCAAGAGCGTAGACCGCCCTGACGGTTGATGTACGCTACGGTCATTGTATTGTCTGTACGGACTAGTACATGCTTGCTTCTCAGCAGGGTTTTTAAGCGGTGCAGGGCAAGGTGTACTGTCAGCAACTCGAGGCAATTGACATGCCACTGAAGTCGGGGTCCTATCCAGGATCCCGACGCAGTATGACCGTCGCACATGGCACCCCAACCCGTAGCAGAGGCATCTATTGACACAACAACATGCCTGGATACTGGTTCTAAGGGAACTCCAGCCCGAAGAAAGCTCAGGTCCCGCCACGGGGAGAGAGTCAAACGTCAAGCCGGGGTGATGGTCACCCGAAGGACTGACTGACCGACCATGTTGCCCATCTCGGGAATCGGTCGTGATGCCAATGCTGAAGCGGTCTCACATGGAGCAACCCTAGCGGGATAACTGCCGCTGCGGAAGCCATATGGCCCAGGAGCCTCTGAAAAAGTTTCAGTGGGACGGCTGTCTTGCCGTTGAATTGATTCAGGCAATTCAGCAGAGACTGCGCGTGCGCACTCGCTCGTTAGCTGCGCGTACATGGCGACCGAGTCTATTTCCATACTGAGAAAAGAGATCCTCTGCACTGGGCAGAGTTTTCTCTTCTCCCAGTTGACCCGAAGATCCAGACGGGCAAGGTGTCTGAGCACTAGATCCCTGTGCTCGCACAACCACTCTCGAGAGTGCGCTAGAATCAGCCAGTCATCGAGGTAGTTGAGAATACGAACACCCTGGACCCTGAGAGGAGCAAGAGCTCCCTCCGCGACCTTCGTGAAGCAGAGCGAACTGAATCGCATAGCCGAGCCTGGTCGTTCGAATGAGCCAGCGGGACAGGTTGGGTAGCTCTAGCCAGGCTCCCAAAAACCATGCCAGCGGGGTCAAAGGAACCACAGGTGCACCCTCAGTGGGGCAGCGATACGGAACAGACAGCTCTGGTATGGGAGGCATAGTGTCCCGTACTAGAGGTAGCGTCTGAAGCCGTGGAGTGCAGTGTTGGGGAGTAGTTAACTACATGTAGCGGCGCTACTAGTTTAACTACATTTTTCAGTAGCTTGTATGTAGTTCAGCTACTTTTAAAACAGTGTAGCTTTTCCAGTAGTTAACTATATTTTCCAGCAAGTAGCG
Source organism: Chanodichthys erythropterus (assembly GCF_024489055.1). NCBI lineage: Eukaryota > Metazoa > Chordata > Actinopteri > Cypriniformes > Xenocyprididae > Chanodichthys > Chanodichthys erythropterus. Next base: position 14,323,687 of record NC_090230.1, read on the forward strand.
GTGTAGCGCGACCAAAAGCTACAAGCTACATTCCGTTTTGTGTTGCGTTCTGACGAGCTCATTCATGAAGCAGCACAGCATCTTCAAATCACGAACTAAAATCTTGCATTACTGCCATCTATTGTTATATAACGCATCTTGCGGCTTTATAAGTTCATCAGCAGTTCATCGAGAAGAGATCGCCTGATGATTATGTAAAGGACAGGAGTGGGTTCACACTGCACGACTCGATTATTAAAGGTTATAAACATGATTAAAACGCTGTCTGTGCCGAAGACTTCAAGCACATACAAGTGAATAATAACCTTTTTAAATGGATTATTCTGCTTTATTGCAGTTTATATCAAATGTATGCAAACTATATTATTGCGGTGGTGACCCGCCATTGCCTAATCTGTCCCGCCAGTTTTATAATGAACATAAGATCACTAACGCTGTGTTTTGAGTCATTGCATTGGCAAAGCATCCGTCAACTGAACAGAAAACAACAACAAAGCTTAGTGTGCTGATCTAATAAAATCACGCTAGAAGCGTATAATTCGTGTAGTGAGACATTTAAGATGTTAAGTAATTTAAAAAATAATTGGAATAGAATTTCAAAAATATTGATACATAAATTCTAATATTTTTCTAGTCTGCATTTATGCTTATTTTTATTATTACACATTTTTGTCCCGTGTTATGGTTATGGTAGCAATTTTGAGCGTGAATCCTGCATTTCTAGGCTAGAAATCACTTCTGAAACTGCAGAGTGCAATTGGTCGTCAGTTCTTTCTCATGAAAAACAAAACTTATAATACATTCAGAATTTGATATATAAAGCGTGCAAAGAGAGTCAGTGTGAGATATAGGAGTATTGACATTTAAGTAGCCTATACACATTTGAGTATTGTATTTTTTTTATATAGTTTACAAAATAAAACACTACTTTGAAGAGAAGGCACAGCGTTCTCGGGCTGGCTCTAAAGAAAAAGAGGGTAGAGGAGAAGAGAGTGATGTGGAACAGAACACACTGTCAACCGTGCCCTCTTGGGACCCGGAGGTAGAGGAAACAGCTCTTTTTGTTAGGATATGGGTACCACTGGCAGAGCCAGTGGTGAGGAAGGAAGGGTTCTCCCCCGGCCCTCCTTCGGGGGAAGGAGCGGCCCTGCTACCGACTCCTGAAGAGCTGTTGTCTCCGACTCCTGGTCGCCCGTCTCAGGAACGCCGCTTCTTAGCCTGTGGAGGGGCGGAGATGGGCTGTGCTGCTTTCCCGTGGCTGTCTCCTCACTGCGGCTGGGGTGGAGGCTGCTGCTGTGGCCGAGCGGGAGTGGAGGAAACCGCGGGAGGGTGACCTCGGCAACGAGCAGGATATGGCTGATTGCCTCAGACTGTCTCTGAGCGGCCGAGAAATGCTGGGCAACAACCTCGACCGCATCGCCGAAAAGGCCGGCCTGAGAGACAGGGGAGTTTAGGAGCTGAGGACGGTCCGACTCCCTCACGTCTGCCAGGTTCAGCCATAGGTGGCGCTCCTGGACCACCAAGGTGGACATCACCTGACCAATAAAGCACGTTGTAACCTTAGTCGCCCCAAGGGCAAGGTAGGCGGCTGTGCGAGCCTCCTGAAGGGCTGCTTGGTCAGCACCTGCCTCGTGCAAGCCTTTAAGCACCTTAGCCTGATAGACCTGCAAGGTGGCCATGGTGTGCAAGGCTGAAGCGGCCTGACCCGCAGCTCTGTAAGCCTTGGCCACAAGCGTGGACGAGAACTTACAGGCCTTGGACGGGAGCTTGGGATCACCGTGCCACGTAGAAGCGCTCGGAGGACACAACTGCATCGCAACCGAGCGTTCCACAGAGGCTACCTCAGCATACCCTTTAGCCACCCTGCCATCGAGGGAGGTGAAGGCGGAGGAAGCACCAGAATGGTTTCGGGCAGTTAAAGGTGCCCTCCATGAACTGGTAACCTCCTCATGCACTTCCGGGAAAAAAGGAACCGTTGTTGATAACTGGAACTGGAATTTGAGTGTTGATAACTGGAAACTTTTCTCTAAAAGTTATGAATTGTAAAATATTCAGTTAACAAAATGTATGTAGACTAAACAATCTGTGGCCTGAAAATAAGACCATAAAGATTAAGAAGAAAAATATGTACTCATCCACAAACTGAAGAAATATAAGACTCAGTGCCTCATTTATTAAATTAATGTACAGTAGAAACATATTTGGATTCTTGCCAAATGAGAGAAGAGAGCCCATCAGTTTCACTTTAGCCTAAAAAGATAATTTTGGCTTGACTTATGTTGTTTATAATGAATCTAATTTATGTTTTATTTTATAGTTTAATATCTAATTTTATAGCTTCTTTTTCATTCTTGTTCTATTCTGAATACTGTTAAATTTAAATGATTTGTTGTGGAGTGAACTACAATAGACCTATGAATTTTCAATTTATTTACCGGTATTAAATATATAAATTAATGCAATTGTTTGTAATTACGAGGTTAATGGGTACTTTTAGTGTAAAATGAATTTCTCTTTCATGAGATTACTTCCTCTTCTTGGCCTCTCTGCTGCCATACATGACGTTCACTGGTGAGACTGACTGACCAAACTGAATATTCACAAGTTCACACTTACAAATAAGTCAGATTTAATAAATGGTATGCGTATTTGGTGTGCTGTCCAAGGAGAGGTCTACAAGCTCTGTATTTGGCCCGAACCCAGAGTACTCCCCCCGTATTCCTGGCAGTGGTAAGAAAAGCCAAGAGTGAGGAGTCTCATCATTGCTGATGATGAGTTGATTGGATAGATCATTCGCAGGTGCTCCTCCCAAACTTTGTTAATAAAACATCATTTGATTCATCGCTAAAAGATGTCGGTATGATCTCAGCATCTTTGCTGATGCCTCATGAAGATGTTTCTTGTGTGCTGAATAAGTTGACTAACAGCACTATCTCTCTTTCAGCTCATGTGAATGTGAGTATAGTGAATGGCAAAAAAACTGAGCTGCACTCCAGACCTTACATGATTTCTCCTCAGAAGAACAGGAAACATAAATGCAGTGGATTCCTGCAGTTGGTGTCACATCCTTCGGGGACCCTGTCCACTGCACTTCACTTAAGTATCCTAATGTGTATGCTAAGATTTCACCATATTTTCCATGGAAATACCTATGAAAAAAATTAGAAATATTAAGTGACTTAATAGATAACAAAAAAGGAAAACTTTTTTTACAAAACCTTTTTTTTTAAATTAAAGTATCACATGCATCAATCAATCAAAGTATCTTCATTGTCACAACCATATAGGCCTAATTACAATATTACATGGTGGGCACTAAAGTCATTTAACATTAGCAATTACGGCTCATATTCATAAAGACAGAAATCTTGAAAACTGCAAAAACTATGATATAATAAAGTGAGATTTCCTTTCATGGGAACTGTCGACGCTGCGTCATATGACGTTAAGGGTTCCCTTATTCGGGGAACCAGGGTTACACAAGTAACCCGAGACAAGTAACCTTTAGCTCAATGATTTTTTTTCCTAGACTGGTCAAACTAAAATAACCACACCTCAAGTGTTTTATTTCAACAGAGAGAGAGAGACAGACCGAGAGAGAGACATAGACAGAAAGAGCATGTGTGTGAATTTCCTGAATTTGTGTGGCTCATTTGGCAGCAGTCTCTGACAGTGACGTTCCCAGATAGCAAGCAATGATTGAAAGCCACACAGCCTGAAATCAACTGAAAATAAAAGAAGACAATAAATCTCTCAAGATCTCAACAGAAGTTCTTTTTGAGAATTAAAAGAGGTTCAGATGTTGATGTTTTATTGAAAATGTTGGTCACCATTCTGGTGATCGGTGTTTCATTTAGTCCTCTTGGCTTTTTGTGTGAGTATGTGGTCTTTGTAACAGTGTTTAACAAATCATCATTTGTTGCAAAGAAAACGTCTCGGGTTACGAGTCTAACCCTTGTTCCCTGAGTAAGGGAACGAGACGCTACGTCGGATGACGTGATGGGAACCCTCTGTATTTTGTGTTCGTGAAGCACCTCTGTATCCAACCAATGAAAAGACGTGACGTCAGAGGCGGGTGACGTCACGGATCAGGAAGCTATAAAGCACACCTGAACACAAAGCACGCCAGCTTCTGTAGGTTGTCTAAAGCAAGCGCACCAGGTATGCGGGAGATACGGCCACGTGACGTAGCGTCTCGTTCCCTTACTCAGGGAACAAGGGTTACACTCGTAACCCGAGACGTTCCCTTTCGTGGGAACTATCGACGCTACGTCGGATGACGTGATGGGAACGCAATCCCAACTACGCCGTCTCTCCAAGTGCCTGGCTGCTATCTTGTAGCACCCTGGCCCTGGGAGTGATATTAAGATGAAGATTATAAAATCTGATAAAGGTGTGCTGGGATGACCATCCAGCCGCACCACAAATGTCGTCCATAGAGACCCCAGACAGAAGAGCTCTGGACGCGGCCATACCTCTCGTGGAGTGAGCCCGCACCATCAAAGGGCACGGGCGCCCCACCGTCTCATACGCAAGTGAGATGGCCTCGACCAACCACTTGCTCATCCGCTGTTTAGATGCTGGACCCCCCTTCTTAGGGGACCCATAACACACAAACAATTGTTCTGTTTTCCTCCACAGGGCAGCTCTGTGGACATACGCATCTAGTGCTCTTACAGGGCAAAGCAGATTCTTTCTTTCCTGATCCACATTTGTGAAAGGAGGCGGGCAGAAAGCCTCCAGTACAATGGGGCCTGGGACCCTCGTCGGAACCTTTGGAACATAGCCCGGCCTGGTATGTAGAAAGGCTTTCACCATACCAGGCGCGAACTCGAGACAGGATGGAGCGACTGACAGCGCTTGTAAATCACCAATTCTCTTCAGAGAAGAGACGGCCAAGAGAAAGATAGTTTTCAGTGTCAGGAACTTGTCTGACACCTCTTCTATTGGCTCGAAGGGAGCCTCAGCCAGCCCTTGGAGCACAATAGTGAGGTCCCAGGTCGGGGTCTTTGTGCGCACCACAGGTCTCAACCTGAGTGCACCACGGAGGAAGCGTACTACTAAGGGGTCTCGACCCAGCGAGGAGCCCCCTACAGGGATATGATGAGCCGAAATAGCGGCGACATATACTTTCAGCGTGGAAGGGGTTAAACCTTCCGAGAACTTTTCCTGAAGGAACCGAAGCACGTCTGAGACTGAGGAATGGACCGGGTCCAAATTATGCTGTTCACACCACAAGGCGAACACTTTCCATTTGTATAAGTACAGCTTCCTCATGGAGGGAGCTCTGGAATGAAGGATGGTCCCCACAACCTTGGTTGGGAGACCAGTTTCTATGAGCCTTGCCCCCTCAGGGGCCAGGCCCACAGTTTCCACATATCTGGGCGGGGATGGAGAATCGTGCCACCCACTTGAGACAGGAGATCCTGCCTGAGAGGAAGCTCCAAGGGAGAGCCGTGTAGTAGAGACATTATGTCTGAAAACCATATTCTGGTCGGCCAGTAAGGGGCCACCAATATTAGGTCAACCTTCTCCTGGCGAACCTTTTCCAGAACTCCCGGGAGCATTGAGACTGGGGGGAATGCATACAGACGTAGCCTCGGCCACGTCTGCAGCATGGCATCCAGCCCTAGAGGTGCTGGGTGCTGAAGTGAGTACCACAGAGGGCACTGAGCTGACTCCTCTGTGGCAAAGAGATCGACTTGAGCTCGACCGAAAGTTTTCCATATCACCTCCACCACCTCGGTGTGGAGTTTCCATTCCCCCGGTCTCGCGCCCTGCCTCGACAGGGCGTCCGCTCCCACATTCAACCGCCCGGGGATGTAAGCTGCTCTCAGCGAGAGGAGCTTACCCTGGGACCAGAGGAGGATGCGGCTGGCCAACTTTGATAATGGGCGAGACCGCAAACCCCCCTGATGGTTGATATACGAGACCACCGTAGTGTTGTCCGTGCGGACCAACACATGATGATCTCTCAGGTCGGGGAGGAAGTGTTTTAGTGCAAGGAACACCGCCATCATCTCCAGCCGATTTATGTGCCAGGAGCGCTGATGGTCCTCCCACAGACCCTGAGCTGAGCGGCCACTCATGACCGCTCCCCAGCCCGTGAGGGAAGCATCTGTCGTAAGCATTACACGACGACCAGAAGTCCCCAGCATGGTTCCCTGGGTTAGGAACCAAGGCTTCTTCCACATGACCAGAGCACGAAGGCATCGCCGCGTGACTTTGATCATGCGAAAAGGATTTCCCCTCGGGGAAAACCCCTTGGTCCTGAGCCACCACTGTAGGGGTCTCATGTGCAGAAGGCCAAAAGTAATAACGTTGGACGCAGCTGCCATCAGACCCACCAGTCTCTGAAACTGTTTTACAGTGAGTGACTGGCCTAACTTCACCCCTTTCACGGCCCAGAGAATGGAACTCACACGAGCAGGGGACAACTGCGCCTGCATCGTGGTGGAATCCCAGATTACACCTAAGTAGTTTGCAACCTGACTCGGGACCAGCACACTCTTTTTGGCGTTGAGCCTCAGCCCAAGTCTCTTCATGTGCGACAGAACAACATCTCGATGTTGAACTGCCAATTGTTCTGTTTGAGCTAATATCAACCAATCGTCGATATAGTTCAGCACGCGGATGCCCTGGAGTCTCAGCGGAGCCAGTGCTGCATCCACGCACTTCGTGAACGTGCGGGGTGAGAGGGATAGGCCGAACGGAAGAACCCTGTATTGGTAAGCTTCGCCCCCGAAAGCAAACCTGAGGAACTTCCTGTGTGAAGGATGGGTGGATACATGAAAGTATGCGTCTTTCAGATCTATCGCTACAAACCAGTCCTCGGACCTGATCTGAGGGATGATCTGTCTGAGTGTAAGCATTTTGAACTTCAGCTTCTTTACAGATCGATTTAACACACGTAAATCTATGATCGGACGCAACCCTCCATCCTTCTTCGGAACAATGAAGTAGCGGCTGTAAAAGCCCGACATTTTGCTGGGAGGGGAAACCCTTTCTATAGCCCCTTTTTGCAAAAG